>NW_028135961.1:0-400958 GCF_964662115.1 Mustela nivalis
CTCCAGTTTTGTGACTTGGGGATATATATGGCTATTGAGGCTTTCGTTGGCTTCATTTGCTCACTCCACTCCACTTCTTTTATGAGAAAAAGGAGGAACAGTCACCAGGAAGGTAGCTGTAGCTTTTCCCCTATGAAGTAAAATAATTTCCAAGAAGAGGATTAACTTCTCTAAGGGATTGGCTGTCTCTAATACCTACATGATTCATTTCCTTGATTGGTTCCCACAATATGGGAAATAGTAGTAATAAGCAGTAGTGATTTCTTTTTGGTTCAAAGATGATAAAGTGATAATGAAAAGCGTGTCTTTTTATCTTCTTACAAGTTTTCTCATAAATGTATTTCCATTTGGATTTTCCTTTGCCCTATCTATTTGAATTTTTACTTCTCTAAATCCATGTTTTTTTCTATGATTTTCCCCCAAGCAAGAAATATTGTTCCAGGTTCAGGTTTTGTTGGTGTACATCTTTGCTCTGAGTAAAAGAAACTGAAATTGCAAATGCCTTTATGCTTAAGTTATGCAGTATTAAACTGTTTTGGGATATGGATTGTTATGGCAACGTGAAATTTTATACTTAAGTGACTCAAGTAACAAATATTTAACTTCTCCTTTTGAGGTTACCTCCTAGGGTTAGGAATTAATGTAAAAAAAAAGAAAGTGGGGGAGAAGTGAACGAAGTTGGAATTTTTTACTATCTTAATTGCAAATGTTAGGCTTAATAATCAGAATTGACATGTCAGGACAAGGACATTTGAACAAAGGAAGATGAAGAGCTAACTCTTCCCAGATTGTTTTTTCTTCTTTTCCTCTTATTCCTACCTTCTCTTCCCCTCCTTTATTGTCATTAAGCTCTTGCTCTGATCAGCTGGTAATTTGAAACAATGTTTTATTCAGATAATTGATTATTCTTGAATATGTGTGGTAATCTTATCCCCCTGGGCTAATATTGAAATTACCCTAATTTATATGTTATCTGGTATAAATCTAAGCAGCCTTTAACGAAATGATGCATTATGTGTTTAACCGACATAGCTTAAGAACTGTTCTGTACTTAATAAATCAGCCAAATGTAGGTTTAATAGAGGTGAACTGGCTTTCTTACTGCAGAACCTTTAATACACTACTATGCCTTGCAAATCTCCCAAGAATGAAATTCGAATATGCTGCTTTCCTTTTCCTTTTTCTTCCCCTCATTCTCCCTTCTCTCATTTCTTTTGTACTGTGTTAAAATAACATCTTTCTAAAACAGTGTTTCTTGGAGCACAATTTGGGAAGTGTTGAAAATGAAAAAAGATGCATCTAACAATATTTCCCCCTAGTCTGAAATCAGTAGGAAGTAATTTACTTCCCCTTTTATTGGAAAGATTTTAGATGCGGTTAGATTCCCATATTTGTCATAAGAGAAGGCTTAGAGCTGAGCATTCTGATACATAGTGATTAAAAAAAAAAAAGACTTTATCCATTGTCTTCTATACTATCAGCTTTTTTGTTCGTGTGTGTGTGGGTGTGTGTGTGTGTGTATTTGTATATATATATCCAACTTTCCTGTTTTATACATTCTTCCCAAAGAAATTTAAAATAATCTTCTCTTAGTTATATGTCGATCTCTCAATCAGCCTTTTATTTATGTGTTAATGTCCAATAAAAAAGGAATTGTTTGTCTTCCCAACAATATCATTATTGGTTGTTCAGTTCCAAGAATTAAAAAGAGAGCATTTAGAGGAAAGTGTCACACTAATTTAGAGGAAAGAGTATTGTTTCCATTCTCCATTTCAACAACTTTTGACTTCTCTTTTATACTGCCTTTCTTTTTCCTGCTTCCTTTTTTCTCTTTATTGTGGCAAAAATTATATAACATAAGATCAATCATTTTAAAGTGAACAATTCACTAACATTTAGTACCTTTCCAGTATTTTGTAACTACCACCTCTCTCAAGTCCCCAAACGTTTTTAATACCCCAAAAAGAAAAGCCTATACCCATTGGCTGCCTCCCACTTCTTTTGTTAGTTTTATTTCCTTACATATAGCAGATCCTTGATAGATTTGACAGTGTTTATAGTATCTGCATCCATCTAGCTTTTAGGATTTTAATAATAGGTAACACTTATTTTTCATTATTTCTGTTGTATAAGCTGTTTACATGTGTCATTTTTATTAAAAATCTCTACAATTAACCTGTCCCCATTTCATATATGGTTTAAAAGAAGTTAATTTCCCCAAGTGCCATAGTGGGTAAGTAGTGAGCTGAGGGTCGAGTCTAGTCTGTGAGATTCCAAAGCTGATTGTCTCAGTAGCCATATCTATCAGAGGATGAAATGTTTTACCACATACATATGTACACCAGAATATGCCTATATAGGCATATTCCAGAAAATTTGTTTAGGATTTGAGTTTCCAGGTTGAAAAAAAGCTATAAAGTGCCAAGCACAACAAATGAAAACAGGCCAATACCAGGCAGTTATTACAAAATTTCTTTAAGAATATCAGAAATAATGAGAATGTCTCAAAAGCTTTTGGGATCATTTAGGAGGGATTAGGAATATATATGTCATCTAACTTCTCATAATCTAAGAATCTAATTTAAAGATGGAAGATGGAGGACTAGCGCTTTAGAAGTTCTGCATTCAGCCTAGAGTTCTGTATCCAGCCAAACCATTAGTCAAGTGCAAAAGGAGGAAAGAAAGACCTTCAAGAACAAGAAAAAAAATATATCCACCATGCAACATTTCTTAGGAAATTCCTAGACCATGTGCCCTAACAAAATAAGAGAATAAACCATCAAAATAAAGAAAGGGGCTTTAAAATTTTGTCTTAAATTTTTCTTTTTCTTTTCTTTTTTTTTTTTTGAGAGAGGGGTCAGTGAGGGGGCAGAGGGGAGAGGAAGAGTCTTAAGCAGACTCCATGCCCAACCCAGAGACTAATGCGGTGCGCCATCTAACATCCCTGAGATCAGAACTTGAGCTGAAGAGTCAGATGTTTAACCAACTGAGCCACCCAGGTGCCACTAAACTTTACCATTTTAACCATTTCTGAGTGTATACTTCAGTGGCCTTAGGTACATTCATATTGTACAGCCTAAAACTTTTTTTTTCTCCTACCACACTGAAATGTTGTACGCATTAAATAGTAGCTCCCCCATTTTCTCTACTCTGAGCTCTTGGTAACCATTGTTCTACTTTCTGTGTCTGTGTATGTAACTTTTCTGGGCACCTTATATAAGTGGAGTCATGCAATCTTTGCCTTTTTGTGACTGACTTAGCATAGCATGTGACTTCGTTTAGCATAATGTCTTCAAGGTGCACTCATGTTGTGGCCTATATTGGCCATGTTTTCTTCCCTTGTATGTATATAGCACATTCTGTTTATTCATCCATGGATGGACACTTGAGTTGCTTCTGCCTTTTGACTGTTGTAAATAATGCTGATATGAACATGGGTGTACCAGTATCTGCATCTTGCTGCTTTCAGTTCGTTTGGTTGTGTACCCAGAAATGGAGTGGCTGGGTCAAACAGTGATTCTGTGTTTAATTTTTTGAGGAACTACCATATTGTTTCTCCCAGCAGCCGCATCAATTTTCATTCTCAGCAGCAAGAATAAATGTTCCAGTTTCACTACATCCTTGTCAACACTTGGTATTTTCTGAGCTTTTTTTTTCCTCATTCTTTTTTTTTTTTTAAGATTTTATTTATTTATTTGACAGTCAGAGATCACAAGTAGGCAGAGAGGCAGGCAGAGATTGGAGGAAGCAGGTCCCCTGCGGAGCAGAGAGCCTGAATTGAGGCTGGATCCCAGGACCCTGGGATCATGACCTGAGCCGAAGGCAGAGGCTTTAAACCACTGAACCACCCAGGCGCCCCACTTTTTTTTTTTTAATAGAGCCATCCTAATGGGTGTGAAGTGGTATCTGTAACTTGAAGAAATCACACATGTCAGCTACAGAAGCAGAAACCTGAGAAACTTCCTTTTCTCTATGAGCCTTGGTAACTGACCTCTCCTGCAAAGCCCCTTCCCCAAAACCAAGAGGAAAAGGATGGGGCATAATGCACCCTTATTTTAGCTAGACTCTTTCTAAGATTTTTCCCATTCTTTTTACTTCTGGAGTATGATAGCTGATGATTGCTTTGTTTGCTGGGAACCAGCGCTCTAGGAAATTCGTGTTAGCCACTTGGCCACTCTCATGTACCCTGGCCCTCTGTTTTAAAAAAATGAACAAATGCTAAAAGAAGGTTTTAGAAACAGAGGTATTTAAAATGTGCACACTGGACACATCAGTACTTCTAGCGTACACACTTAGAATGACTGTAATTATCTTGAAACAACTTACAAAGTCTAAATTTGAGGTCTATGGTCTCCCTTCTTGGAAGGCCTATTTAAGCATCTGGTTGATGCAGTCTTATATTTCTCATCACCTAATAGGAGGCCTTCCATCTCTTTCCTCTTCTGTTCCTCTTTAAAATTTGAGTCTAGACAATATAGCTCAAGTTCCAGAGGAACCGGAAAAATGACCAATGATTTTCAGTTTTGGGGACTCTAATTTTGTGCATGATCTTTTTGCCGCATGATCTTTTTTCTTTTAATTGAAGTATAGTCAACATATATGTTATATTAGTTTCAGGTTTATAATGTAGTGATTGAAAAAATCTAACAAGTATAACTGCCATTTGTCACCATAGAATACTCTGACTTATATTCCCTTTCATCACCATGACTTATTCATTCCATAACTAACCTGTATCTCCTGCTCCCCGTCACCCATTTTTCCATTTTGTCCATAGCCATACCTGCTCCCTTTTGTATTTAAGGGTCTGTTTCTGCTTTTTGTTTGTGTTTAAAAAATTTTTTTTTCAGATTCTACATATAAGTGAAATCATATGGTATTTGTCTTTCTGTGACTGACTTACCTTGCTTAAGGTAATACTCTATATCCATCCATGTTGCAAATGCAAAGTTTCATTCCTTTTTAATGGCTGAGGTATAGTTCATTGTTTGTGTATCAATCATCTCTTTATTCATCTGTCATTGGACACTTGGGCTGCTTTCATAATTTGGACATTGTAAATAATGCTGCAGTAAACATAGGGGTATATGTATCATTTTGAATTAAAGTTTCTGTTTTCTTTGGTTATATATACTTATTAGTGGAATTACTGGATCATAAGGCAGTTCCACTTTTAATTTCCTGAGGAACCTCTGTACTGTTTTCCATAGTGGCTGCACCAATTCACATTCCCACTAACAGTACATAAGGGCTCCTTTTTTTCCACATTCTTAACCAATACTTGTTTCTTGTCTTTTGGACTCTAGACGTTTGGCAGTTGTAAGGTGGTAAGGTGGTAACCTCAGTGTGGTTTTAATTTGCACTTACATAATGATTAGTGATGTTGAACATCTTTTCATGGGCTTATTGCCCATTTGTTTATCTTTTTGGAGAAATGTTTAGCAGTTTGTGTTTTTGTTGTTGAATTCTAGGAGTTCTTTATATATTCTGGATATTAATCCCTTATCAGATATGTGACTTGCAAATATTTTCTCCCATTCTCTTGCTTTGTTGATAGTGTTCTTGATGAACAAAAAGTTTAAAGTTTGATGCAGTACAGTACAATTTAACTATTTTTTGTTGTCTGCCTTTGGTGACGCATCCAAGAAATCATTGCTAAACTGGTATTATGAAGCTTTTCTTCTGTATTTCCTTTTAAGAGTTTTATAGTGTTTGGTCTTTTTTGCTTAGATCATTAATCCATTTTAAGTAATTTTTGACTGTGTTTTAAGATAAGGGTCTAACTTAATGCTTTACATGTGGATATCCACTTTTCCCAACACCATTTGTTGAAAAGACCATCCTTTCCCCATTGAATGGTCTTTCCACACTTGTCAGAATTTTTGACCAGATATACAAGAGTTTATTTCTGGGTTCTCTATTCTAGTCAGTTGGCATACATGTCTGTCTTCATGCCAGTACAACACTTTGTATCTTTATGGTAGATTTTGAAATCAGTAATTGTGAGTCTTACATCTTTGTTCCTCTGATTCAAGAGTCTTTTGGCCATTGAGGGTTTTTGAGAGTCCATATGAATTTTAATGGAATTTTCTAGTTCTGCAAAAAAAAAAAAAAAAAAAAAAAAAGTTTTGGGGATTTTTGAATGATATTAATCTGTAGATTTTGTTGGATGATATTGAAATATTAACAGTATCAGATTGGGGTGTCTTTCCAATTTTTTAAGTCTTTAATTTTTTTTTCATCAGTGTTTTATAGTTTTCTCTGTATATCACCTCCTTAATTAAGTTCTTTCCTAGATTCTCTTTTTTGGTGTTTATCATGGATGGAATTTTCCTTTTTGGATTGTTCATTGTCAGTGTATAGAAGTACAGCTGATTTTTGCACATTAATTTTGTATCCTGCTGCTTTGCTTAGTTTGTTTATTCTGATGATTTTTTTTTTTTTTTATGGTGTGGAATCTTTAAGGTACATGTAAAAACATATAGAACATGTCATCTGCAAACAGAGATAATTTTATTTCTTCCTTTTTAATATGGTTGCCTTTTTGGATAGAAGTAGCAAAACAGACTTCCTGTTTTGTTATTGACCTTAGAGGACAATTTTTGTCTTTTACCATCGCATGTCATGGTAGCTATGGGGTGTGGAGTTTTTCTTTTTAAATCGACTTTAGTTTTTGGAGCTATTTTACATTCACAGCTACATTCAATTCGAAGGTACAGAACTGTCCTGTATGCCCCCTGCCCTCACACATATATGGTCTCCTTCATTATCCTTGCCCTCTACCAGAGTGGTTTATTTGTTGTATTGATGAACCTGTTCTGACATCATTATCGTACAAAATCCATAATTTCCATTAGGCTTCACTCTTGGTGTTGTGTGTTGTATGAGCTTGGAAAAATTTTAATGACATGTATCCACCATCATAGTAACATACCTAGTGGTTTCACTGCTCTAACAGTAGTCTGCAGTCTGCCTATTTGTCCCTTTCCTCCCAGCCCAGCTGCTGGCAACTGCTGATTTTTTTTTACTGTCTCCATACTTCTGACTTTTCTATACTGTCATATAGGTGAAATCATCCAGTATGTAGCATACAAAAACTCTGGTACTATCCAATATGGCAATATATGAAAAACCCACAGCATGCAAAATGGTATGGCCACTTGGAAGACAGTTGGTAGTTTCTTAAAAAACTAAACATACTCCATAAAATCAAGCAATTGTATCCCTTTGGGTAGTTACCCACAAGAGTTGCAAACTTATATTCACACAAGAATGGATGTCAAGTCTTTAATGCCTGGCTCCTAAATGAGGAAAAAGAGGGGAAATGAAGAGAAAAAATGGGCTCTGGATCTTTAAGTCCCCTGGAAGCCTTTTCCATCAGTGGGCATTTCAGCAGTGGTGGCCTGCTTCTGTGTGTGCAGGTGTGTAATCAGAAGCAGCAGCCAATGATCAGAACACAGATCTCTGATATTTGGAGGACAAGGTCCCATAAGCTGGTGTAGGCTGTGCTAGGCATATGTGCATGACTTCCTGTTGCGAGGTGAGGGGGTGGGCACTGGGGTGGGTAGCTGCTACCATAGTGAGAGTTGAAATTGACTGAAATTAACTGTGATTTACTGTCTAAGCCTTTTCCTAGAAGCTGCAAGCTTTTGAATAGACTCCAGGATTCCAAAATAGTTACACTAGTCAGATTATGCCAGTACAATTCTTGTTTAGGTGGGGAGATGGATTCCTGGTGACTCCTACTTTGCCATCTTCCCTCAACTAATTTCTTATTACAAGTTTTTTTTAATATCTTTTGGAATACGTGTTTATGTATTCCTTTGACAAAAATAATTTTAAAATGCACTTTGGCAGCTCATAGGAGTTCACAGGAATTGAGGAAAGAAAAGACTTCTAAAAACTAAAGACTCTGTATTCTCACAGCTGTCTTTAATGAATTCAGATTATTATATATTGAAATTATTTGAAGTAAGGTATAGTGTGTCTTAGATTGTACTCTATTCCACATTTTGAGGGTATTACCTCTCTGCTCTTAAGTTTTTAGTCTACTTTCCAAGTTATCTGTAGTTAAATTTTCCCATTTCCCTTTGGAAAGTGCTGTTTTCTTGCTTTTTTCCACTTTTCCATTGTATCAAATTTATAAGGCAGTGAGCCAATTATGGGCATGAAATCCTTGGGAGGAGAGAGGAGGAAGTGGGAGGGGCAGCCATGGTGAATGTTTTCCTAAGTAATATTCAAGTTCTTTGAGAGAACTTACCCTCCCCCCTTTTTAAAAATGCTGTGATATTTTCTCTTAAATAGATTGTTTATTCTCCTGCCTGTCTCACTGTTGCGCAAAGTGCTAGATAAGAAATTGTATAGTTCACATTATTAAAGGGAATACAAAAAGTATTTTACCAACCCTTAGTCAAAAAAAAAAAAAAAACCCCAAAAAACCAAAAAAAACAAACAAAAGCCAAAAAAACAGAACAGCTATAGGATAATAAATAAAAGAACAGAGTCAGAGTTCTGGGTTGCACATGACAGAAAGTAGCTCTAATTAAGCAGAAAAGAATTGTTTGAAAAATATTAGATAGCTCATAGGTAGAGAATCAGGCTTAGGAATTTTGCAGAAGCAAAAGACCATGCCTTGCTTTGAGGGAAGCAAGGCATGGTTAAGAGGTTACAATAAGGCAGTCTCTGCTTAGGACATGGCTGCTTGAAAACTTGCTATCCCGGGTACTGCTGCCTTGACTGCATGTTGTTGACTGTGCTTATAAGCTTTCAGCACTTCTGGAGCTTTCTTTCAGTGATCTGACTCCTTTGCCCCTTGCTATCATCACCTAGGATTTAGTGTCCAGAGTAGGAGGACCTAATTGGTGTTAGACTTGCACCCATGATGAGGAAGATAAGGAAGGGAATATTTGCTTCTCACTTTTTGAAATTCTCTCCAAATTAGAATGGTTGTGGATGCTGAACAGCCTAAAGAGTACTAAAACCTCCTATAAATTTCTCTTACTTCACACGTCCTATCCTCAGACTCTCTTCCCAAAGATACCTACAATTAAAACTTTCAGGTATTCTTTAAGAAACTGTTTTCTTCTTACATCCACTTTTTAAGAGAAATAGTTGGGAACATAGTGCCTACTCTTCTGCATCTTGCTTTTTTTTTTTTTTTTTCCATTTACCATACTTAGGAATTTTCCATACTGACATGGAGATGGAACTGATTTTGTTATTGGCTTTTATTCCATTTTATGATCATTCCATAATAAACAGTCCCCTCCAATCCATATTAGGTTATTTCTTGTTTGTCACTATTGAAAACAGCACTCTAATAAACATTTTCTCACACATACCTTGGTGTCCTTTAACAGGTATTTACTGAAGGTAGATCCTTAGCAGTGGAGCAGTGGAGTTTTTCTCTTCTCCACAGTGGAATTTATTCTCACCAACATGTATGACAGCATCTTTCCCCGTTCAGTCTTGGCAAACAATATTATCAAACTTAAACTTTTTGTAATTTGTTGGGTAATTTGAGTTTTATTGCATTTCTTTAATTGTGAGATTAAGCGACTTTGTGATCTTTATTGGTCATATTTTTTTCCTTTTGGTTTGTACATGTATACTGACCCTATCTTCAGCATATTTAAAAGTCTTTTTTCTTAATGATTTTTATGAACGCTTCAAAAATTAAGGAAGTTAGTGGTATTCTTTCTTAAGACAATTTTATAATGCCCTGCCTTGCTGGTCTTTTGAATTTTATGACTGCGAGATTCAGGTGAAGCTGTTACAGAGAGCTTGATGGATTATCTCTGTTTCAAATTATTGATTGCTAACTGTATGCTTTACTAATATGTCTAATCATGGAATGTCAAAGATTTTGTTAACAGTTGTTTGTTCAAGAATATTCTCTAAGAAATAACCTTGCTTAAATAGCAACTTGAAACCATTTTAATCCAGAAAAATGTCATGCATCCACCACTCTTGAGTTACTGAATCAGAGCAAACCTTCTCTTGGACAGAGACAATAGAAGTGAAAGGGAATTTAGTGGCTTCTAAGCCTAGCCTTGCCTTTTCTCTCTCTTTCTTTCTTTCTTTCTTTCTTTCTTTCTTTCTTTCTTTCTTTCTTTCTTTCTTTCTTTCTTTCTTTCTTGAGTTCTGCTTATCCTCTGGCTCTAGTGTCATATGACTCTCTAACCTGTGCAGTTCTACCTTATTTAATGTTCTTTTTGGATCCAGACATTTTCCTCATTTCAAGCCTTTTCTTTTGTCTTTACTATTCTTATGTTCCTTTATATATGCTCTTTTGTATTCATCTAGGATTATTTGCCTTTTTTCCACTAGGATTATTTCCCTTCCCCCACCCCCGGTTGTAACCTTTTAAGTCTGAACATTGTGAGTGAATTCTCTGCAACTGTATTGATTGGTTTTCTAAGATAATTTCTGTTCATTTGCCTTTTTTAAGCTAGTATCCCTTGTGATTGTTTATGCAGAATTTTAGTTTTTAAATTAGTCTCTCTGTAATCTTTCCTTTTGGATTTTGAGTTATGAATTCATACCCTGTTATTTAAATGAAGCTTTTGAAATCCGTTTTACTGATCTGTATCATATCTAACTATGCCAGTATTTCCTTCCTTGTCTGATGTGAACTCTAAAATTATATGAACACTTTCTCCCTGTTTCCTGGCATTTCCACTGAAACTTGTTCCTCATTCTAGGTTAGAAATACGTCCAGAATTTTAGTTTTCTTCTCTATTGTATTAATCTACTAATAAAATTAATCAAACATACCAGGTATTTGTTAGAAAACTGCGTATGGTTGAAAATACTTTTTCATGGGTGCCTGGGTGGCTCAGTGGGTTAGGCCTCTGCCTTCAGCTCAGATCATGATCTCAGGGTTTTGTGATCGAGTCCCGCATTGGGCTTTCTGGTCAGCGGGGAGCCTGCTTCCTCCTCTCTCTCTCTCTGTCTGCCTCTCTGCCTATTTGTGATCTCTGTCTGTCAAATAAATAAATAAAATATTAAAAAGAAAATAATACTTTGTCAATAGGTATTTTGACAGTTGTAAAGTCCCAGTAATTACTGTAACTTTCCTCTTTTAATTTTATGCTCTATTCCAAGAATGTTCCCATTTCCACTACCTTCCTAAGCATATGTATTGTGGTCTGTTGTGTTTTTTCAATGATCTCTGTGTTTTAGACCTGTGCTGTCCAATATGTTAGCTATTAGCCACATGTAGCTATTTATGTTTAAATTAGTTAAGATAAATTTACTCATTAATGTTCATTTGCCTTAGTTTTCAATAGCTACATGCGGTTAGTGGCTTCTGTGCTGGACAGCATAGATACAGAACATTTTCATCACTGAGGGAAGTCCTATAGGGCAGTGCTTTTTTTTTTTTTTAAAGAATTATTTATTTATTGAAAGACACAGCAAGAGAGGAAACACAAGCAGGGGGAGTGGGAGAGAGAGAAGCAGGCTTCCTGCTGAGCAGGGAGTCTGATGCAGGGCTCTCAGTTCCAGGACCCTGGGATCATGACCTGAGCCCAAGGCAGATGCTTAATGACTGAGCCACCCAGGCACCCTGGACAGTGCTTTTCTGAATGTCATTTTGCTTTTCATTCTAAAAAGTTCTCATTCCTGAAGGTGATATACTTGTTGTATTTCTATCTCTGGTATTAAGCAAAATACATTTGAGATATTTTGACGTGGGTTGCATTTTACATGTTGGTAGTTGTAATCAGATTACTTTCCTAATCAACTTTATTGAGGTGTAATTTATTTGCAGTAAAGTATATTCACTTTAAGTGTACAGTTCAGGGAGTTTTGACATGTATATACATCCATGTAAACATCGCCACAGTCACGATTTAGAACATTTTTAGTGCCATAAAAGTTTTCTTCATGTCTCCCTTTAGTCAGTTCCCCAGCCTTGATTCTGGGCAGTTTCTAATTCTTCACTGTAGTTAAGTTTTGACTGTGTTAATATTTTATATAAATGCAGTTATAGAGTATGTACTTTTTTGGGTTGGTTTTCTTAGTCTTTGCATAATTACCTTGGTTGTTGCTTATTTCAGTAATGACTTTTTTCTTTTTATAGCTGAATAGTATTCCACCGTATGGTTACGATATAATTTATTTATCCACTCACCTGTGATGGGCATTTGGGTTATTGTAAATTTAGGTCTATTATGAACAAAGCTGCTGTGAGCATTCATGGCCAAGACTTTTGTGGACATATATTTTTTTGTCTTTTGGTTAAATGTCCATGAAAAGAATTTCTGGGTCATATGATATAATTACTGAAAGAAAAAAAGGTATATATATTTAGGTTAATGGAACAGAAGAGAGATTACAGGAAAACTCAGACATAGGTTGTTAGAAAAGATGATAGAGAATTCACTGGGGACAGGATACTCATATTAACAAATGGTGTTGGAACAACTGAATATCAGTATGAAGACAATTACTTCTGATAATACAAAAAAATCTCATATTACATACAAATGGATATTGTAGATAGAAGTATAAAAGTAACATGTAAAACTATAAAACAAATAGATAAAAACAGAGAAGAAAATCTTTGTGACCTTTGGTTTAGTCAGAGATTTCTTTCTTTTTTTTTTTTTTAAGATTTTATTTATTTATCAGAGAGAGAGAGGGGAGAGACTGAGCACAGGCAGACAGAATGGCAGGCAGAGGCAGAGGAAGAAGCAGGCTCCCCGCCGAGCAAGGAGCCTGATGTGGGACTCGATCCCAGGAGCTGGAATCATGACCTGAGCCGAAGGCAGCTGCTTAACCTTAACTGAGCCACCCAGGCGTCCCGAGTCAGAGATTTCTTAGTACATAAGAAGTTAACCGGGTAAGAAAAAATTCACAAGCTGGACTTGATCAGCATTAAAAACTTCTGTTGTTTGAAAGACACCATTAGTAAAATTAAAAAACAAAAACAAAAACAGCAAATTTGGAAGAAGTACTCACAATGCATATATCCAAAGGACTTAAACTCAATGCAATATAAAGATGATTTTAAAAAATTCATAAGAGGACAACCCCATAAAGAAAAGACAAAAAAAAAATTTTGAACATAAACTTTACAAAAGAAAATACTTAAATGATAAGTAAATATATTAAAATATATTCAAAATAAATCATTGGAGAAATGGAAATTAAAAGATAACGAGGACCTGTTTCAAATTTTACTGGGATAGCTAAAACTTCAAGGGGTAATAATGCGTTGGCAAGGATATATAGCAATTTGAACTCTAATCCATGTTGGTAAAAGTGCAAAATGTTACAACTTCTTTGGAGAAGTGCTTGGCAGCTTTTAGTTCATAGTAATAGCTTTCTGAATTTTTTCACTGATAGCTCACTTCCTCTGCTGTTTCTTTTTCCTCTAGTTCTATCCCTCTTTTGAGAGAATAGATTTTCTTTCCTACTGGGGATCCTAGTCTTTGATCAGACTTTAATATAAAACTCTGAGTTTTGCTTTTGTGTTTAACTTGAAGTAATAGAGGAGAAGGCAGTACTGTGCAGGCAAGTGTTAAGATTGCATTTTTAACAGGATACTTTACTTGTATTGGATGTATAACTGATCTTAAGTTTGACAACCTAAAAATGAGTAGGATAAAAGAGTGTTTGGGGCTTGCCTGTGTTAATGGGATTAAGGCAGAGATGACTTACATATTAAAAAGAAAAACAACAACCCAATTTCATGTTTTAGTAGTAGCAATGGCAGCTGCAGGTATATTAGAGTTCTAAGAGCAAATTTTAATTTTTAAAAAAGATTTTATTTATTTATTTATTTATTTGAGAGAGAGAGAGAGAGAGAGAGAGAGAGATATCACAAGCAGGCAGAGCAGCAGTCAGAGAGAGGGGGAAGCAGGGTCCCCGCTGAGCAGAGAGCCCGATGCAGGGCTCGATCCCAGGACCCTGAGATCATGACCTGGCCTGAAGGCAGAGGCTTAGCTTAACCTGCGGAGCCACCCAGGCACCGTATGAGCAAATTTTAATTTAACATGAATGCAGCAGAACTAAATAGGGTGCCAAATAATGAGTTAGCTACAGAAAAATGTAGCAAATAAGTAGTTATTTTTTTTTTCTTTTCAGATATGAATTTTTCTTTTTTACCTATTTTTGGAGTAGTAGTCTTTTCTGAATGGGATATCTTTAAAAAGGATTTGCTTCTGGGTTTCTCCCAGACTTCCAGGAGCATTTGTTATTATGATTGTGGTTGTCAGTGCTACCCTGTAAATACAGTAGTAGTTGTCACAGAGGAGGTACTCAATAAATATTTGTAAGATGAATTTTTATCAATTCTCCAAGCATGTAAAAGTGATCAAATGCTCTAATAATATAAACTTTAGTAGCAGTATATATTGACAAGCAGATATACCAGTTCACTTTCAAGAAAGAGAATGACTCAGGCTTTCCAATAAAGCTTGAATTTAATTGTCTAGAATAGATTTAGTCTACATGAAGCCCTTCCGGTGGGTGGATTGATCAGTTAGCTGTTGAAACATGGAAAAAGCATGGCCAGGCTTTAGGCAATGAACCTCAGATATTTTTGGCAAGACAATTCCTGTTTTAAAAATGGAGACATCAAAACGTCTTTGTTAGAAGTTGCTTTAACTAGCTTCTTTTCTTTGATTCCACATTTATTCAGCAGCACTATACTTTCAATTTTTGGTGGTTCTCCTTATGGAAATATATTGAACTTGTCATAAAGATGTGGGTAATTCCTGTTCAGTTGGACTTTTTAAGGAAATTAATATATTGCTGTTATGGTCTTTATGATATTTATGTATCAGTCATATGACATGAGTTTGAATTTGTTTCTGAACGAAAGTACCATTCACTATACTGATAGGATTACATCTTACACAGAAGGTAGAGGATCAGACCCTGGACTGTCATAGTAACTTCACCAGAGTAGTAACAGAATTTCTTAGGCCTATAAAGAAAGTTTATCTTGTAACCCAGATTCCTCCCCCCTACCTTTATTGGAACAAGTTTATTAGTTTGGTATAAGTGTGTAGAGCAGCTAGATTGAGTTTTGCATTTGTTTAATGTAATCTTGCATTCCTCACAATTGAACATTGTGTTTTATTTTGCCTGTAGAGTGCTCCAGTTTATATAGCAAGTATATGTAAACCTACATAGACTATATTTCATAAAAAAATACTATAAGATCAAATTTAAAATTGCTTTATAATTACTGACTTTCTTAATTGTATTTAGTCCATTTACATTTAGTATAATTATTGAAATGTTTTGTTTACCATTTTTCTGTTTGTGTTTAGTTGTTCAATACTCCTTTGTTCATTCATTCTTATTCTCTTTCATTCCTCTTTTCCTCTACTCTTTGGGATTAATGGAATAATTTTAGGTATTCCATTTTAATTCTGTTGACTTTCTAGCTATATATATATATATATATATATATATATATATATATATATATATATACATACACACACATATACATACATACACACACACATTTTAGAGTTTGTGCAATAAGGGTTAGAAAACACACTTTTTAGTTTATTCTAGTCCTCTTAGAGTTGATATTGTGAGCATTAAATGTAAGAACCTTATAAAAGAAGAACTTATGTCTACCTATGTATTACATCCCAGAATACAGTGTTACTTTATTTGCTTTATACACTTGTATTTCAGAGAAAGGGAAGGAAAAAATGTTCTTTTACCTTTATTCCCATTATTCCCTTCAGCCTGAGGGGCAGGTCTGATGGCAACAAATTTTCTCTAGTTTTTTTATCTTTTTTTTAAAGATTTATTTATTTATTTGAGAGAGAGCATGGGGGGAGAGGCAAAGGGAGAAGTAGAGAGAATCTTCAGACAGACTCTGCATTGAGTGCAGAACCCGAAGTGGGGCTTTTTCTCAGGACCCTGAGATCATGACCTGAGCTGAAACCAAAAGTTGGATGCTTAACCCATTGAGCCACTCAAGTCCCATTGTCTTTCACCTGTCCTTCTGAGACTCCAGTAATACAGGTGATAAACTATATTCTCTTGATTTTTGTATTGTTACACAGGTCACTGACGAGCTGTTCATTTTTTCAATTTCTTATTTCTGTTCTTCAGATTAGATAATTACTACTAATTTGTTGTCAGATTCATATTTTTGTGTTCCAGCTAATATTTATGCATATCAAGCTGCCTCTACACATATTTATTATCTAAAGCATTTACCTACTTTATCTGCAAGTGCAAATTCAGTGAGTTAGGAATTCAGAATAGGCATGGTGGAATGGTTTGTTTTAGGTCCAAAATATCTGGAGTCTGGGACTCCCTGACTAGAAATGAGTTGGCAAATTGTGGCCAAATCATCTACAGGTGTTTTCACTCACATGTCTGGTAAATGCTGGCTGTTATCTGGATCTTCAGCCTGGCTATTGGCCAGCACCCCTCTACTTGGCCTTTCCAAGTGGTCTCTCCATGTGGGTTAGTTCATGCTTCATCATATTGTGTTAACTTCGTGCCAAGAGTGAAAATCCAGATTCCAAGGTGGAAGTGCTTGACATTTTTATTATCTAGTCTTAGGAATCACATAATACCACTTCTGCTATATTCTCTTGATTCAGGTTGTTACAAAGGTGTGCCCAAGTTTTAGGGGGAGGAACAGTAGACTTTACCAGTTGATGGAAGAAGTGTTAAAGTTAGGTTGAAAGGAGAGCTATGTGAGATGGATGATGCAGTCCTTCTTGAAAAATGCAGTCTGCCACAGCTTTCTTCTGCAGTCTCCATTCTTCTTTTAAAGTGAAATCTTTTTTTTAAATTTTTTTTTTAATTTATCAGAGAGAGAGAAAGGGAGAGAGCGAGCACAGGCATCCAGTCTTCTTTTAAGAGTAGACTTTTCTTTCCAGATACTGGACTTTTGAGGCCTAGAATTTCTGTCTTTTATAGTTTCTGTTTCTTTGTTGAGAGTTTTCATTCTTTCACTTATTGTAGTTATCTTCCTTTGTATTCATGTATATATTTATAATAGCTGTTTGAAGTCCATATCTGCTAATTCCAACACCTGGTTCATCTTGGAATTAGTTTCTATTGACTGCTTTTTTCTCTTGGTCATGGGTCTTATTTTTCTGCTTTGCATGTCTAATAAATTGTAATTGTTTAAAGTCGTGATTGATATGTTGTATGTTGTGAAAGGTAATGTTTTAGGGAAATGTGGATTGTTACTTTCTTTAAGGGTATTGAGTTTCATTTTGGCAGGCGTTTCTTCTGGTATGGTTAGGCTTGGTTTTCTTTGTTAAGGCAGGCTTCTTTCCGGTTTGTCCTTTGTCTTAGGGCATGGTCCTCAATTCTAAGGTGTGGCCTTTCTGGGGGTTCAGCTGAATACCTCGTATGCTTCAATGAAGTCTCTCCATTCTGGCTGGGCCAGAACTCCTCCTCCTGGATGTGCTATCTCTGATGTCATCTCCATTATGCTTTCAGATCCTGCACATACGCAGCCCAACTCTTGGCCAAGGACCAAAGATGAATTTCCACACAGATTTCTGAGGTTCTCCTACTCAATCCCTTTTCTCTTCCTTTTTGTTCTACAAACTTCAGCTGTCTTAGCACCCCCAAACTCAATCTCTGCCTTTACCTCAGTGAGACCTTTGTTGCATTTGTTCTGTTTCCCCCCTGTGTCAGAAGAGAGCCTTCACACTGAAAGTGAGGTAGTCATGGGAGTTACCTCATCTTCCTTTTTTCTGAAGGACTGTAAGCCTGTGCTGCCTTTTGTTTAGTGCCCAAAATGGTTTGCCCAGTTTTAGATTTGCTTCTAGTCAGAGGATAACTCCTGTACCAGATACTCTATAATGGTTGAAAGTATATACATGCTACTGTAAGAAAACTTGCAGTAGATGACCCCTTTGTATTGAAAACCAATATAAAACGATTTTAAGAACAAACTTATTTAAGGCCTGAAATTTTTACAATAACCTTACTACTGTAAAATAATTTATAATGTTCAAATTTTGCTTTTTATTGAATTTTACCCATAAATTTGTATTGATTTTTTTCCAGAAATAGCAAATGCAGTGAAAATTTTAATATCATTCTCTCTTCCTGACTGATATTAGACATTGCTAATCATTAATGATATTCTTCCCCAGTCTCCAACCTGGATGTTGTTTTAATAGCCTTAATATTGCACACTGGTAAGCAAGCCACCAGCAGCTTGATGCTTATTTACCATTTTAGTGTTTATTTCCATTTTACTAGCCCAATCAGTATTATTTTGTGGGATATATAGTTTTTTATGAAAGATTTCCCTAGTAAATTATTTACTTCTCTAGAACTGAAGAACTGAAGTGATTTTTTAAAATAAGTCATGTTAAAAGGAATCATTAAGGCTATTAAGTTCTCAGTACTTCCTGAGTGAAATGTAAGAAAATATAAGCTTGTGAAGCAGACATTCTTAGCACTTGTGTCTCTGATAAATAATACTTGAAATTTAAAAGAGAATAAAAAGCTGGTTTTGAATATAAGTTATAGACACCAGCTAAAATAACACAGGAAGTGTCTTGATGAAATTAAAGGTTGAGCTTTCTATGGCTGTGCCTCTAGGAGGGATTTAAAGGTCAGTGACCAGCATTTTGATAAATTGTGTTTTGTTAATCATTGTTTTTCACTGAGATCAGATTTGCAATTTTGTGGTAGTGTATGCTAATAATTTTTTTAAAATATTTTAATTATTTTTATTGGACAGAGAGAGAGAGAGAGACCTCAAGTAGGCAGAGAGGCAGGCAGAGAGAGGGGGAAGCAGGCTTCCCACTGAGCAGAGAGCCTGATGCCCAGGACCCTGAGATAATGACCTGGGCTGAAGGCAGAGGCTTATTAACCCACTGAGCCACCCAGGTGCCCCTGCTAATAATTTTTTTTATAAATGTCCTCGAGACAGGCTTCGTATGAATGAAGATACCAATTAAAAAAGCCTCATGAGTCTTTCTTTTTTTTCAAGATTTTATTTATTTATTTGACAGACAGAGATCACAAGTAGGCAGAGAGGCAGGCAGAGAGAGAGAGAGAGAGAGGAGGAAGCAAGGTTCCCACAGAGCAGAGAGCCCTATGTGGGGCTCAGTCCCAGAATTCTGGGATCATGACCCGAGCTGAAGGCAAAGGCTTTAACCCACTGAGCCACCCAGGCACCCAATCATGAATCTTTATAAACAGGAATTGCATGAATCTCATTAAAACCATATCTGGGGGCACATGGGTGGCTCAGTTAAGCATCTGCCTTTGACTTCTGGGATTGAGCCCTGCATTGGACTTCCTGCTCAGAGGAGAGCCCTCCTTTTCCCTCTCCTCCTCCTCTGCTTGTGCTGTCAAATAAATAAATAAAAATTTAAAATATCCCAAAAAACCCAAACTGTTTCTCAAGGAGGATGGTTGTCATGTTAAAAAAAAACCCAGGTTTCCATTTTTTTCTAATTCAAAAATAGTATATAAAAATATTTATTTTATGTAAACTAAAATATACTGTTCAAAAACAGTTGGATTTCTAAGCTCATCAGACTGACTTTCTGGAGGTAAAATAATATATAACTTGATCAATTTATACTCTTTTGGAAAATACAGTAGGATACTTTTTTTTTCCATTGGAAAGTAGTATATGCTTATGTTTTAACAGTTGCGGAAGTGTTGAAAGTGAATAGTGAAAACCTCCATTTCTCCCTGAAAACTTGTGATAACTGCTATGACTGTTTTGGTATTTCAGCCCCACTTAAGTGTGTGCAGGGCAGCCACATGTGAATCATGTTCCTTGGATTTGGGCTATAAGATGAGTGTTTGCTTATTTATACAATATTGGTTTATATATTTGGATTCAAAACTTAACAGTCCCAGACCCAAAATGTACTAAAAGTGAATTGTTAGTCCCCCAAAATACCTTTTTCACTGCTCACATTTAAATTTTAGCTTTCTTGGAGAAAATTGTATTTTGCAGATCATTCTTGCTTACTCATTGTCTCTCAAAAACAAAAACAAACAAACAAAAAACCCTTGGAGGAAAAGATACGGCAGATAGCAATGAGTTATGTTTTCTGAATTTTATAGTCACTGTCCTTCAAATAATTTGTTTTTGTTTGGGTTATCCCAGTTATCCTTAGCATTTATATAAATTTCTAAATTTCTGACCATATTAAAATGCAAACTGAGAAAAAGCTGTAGAAGTATAAAGCTTCTGGAAGAAAGCATAGAGAATATCTTTGTGAACTCTAGGGGTAGGGAAAGAGTTCTCAGAAAGGATACAAAGTTGTAAACAAAAGAAATATTTGATATATTGGATTTTTATCAGAATTTTATTTTCCTTTTTTAAGATTCTATGTATTTATTGTTTGAGAGACAGACTGAAAGAAAAGTGGAATGGGGGTACAGAGAGAGAAGCAGACTTCTTGTGGAGCAGGGAGCCCAACATGGGACTTGCTCCCAGGACCTGGAAATCATGTCCTGAGATGAAGGCAGACACTTAGCCAACTGAGCCACCCAGGTGCCTTTTATCGGAATTTTAAATTGTTGATTATCAAAACACATTATTAAGGAAAGGAAAAGGCAAGTCCTAGATAAGGAGTAAATATTTATGTCAATACATATATGTGATAAAAGACTTTTACCCGGAATATATAAAACATCTATAAATCAATAATAAAAAGCCAGTTAATTCAATGGGGCGGGGTGGTGGTGGTGGCTGGGGAATGAGCCAATGAGTTGAACAGACATTTTCAAAGAAGAAAGTATAAAAATAGCTAATAAATAAATGGAAATATGCTTAATATCATTAGTCATCAGGAAAAGGAAGTTGAAAAACCACAGTAAGGTACCACTTTGTACCTGTTGGGAAAGCTGTGATTAAAACTGACAGCACCAAATGTTGATGGGACTGTGGAGCAAATGGAACTCTTAAAATGCAGATAAGTTTGTAAAATTGTATAACTGGTTTTGGAAAACTGTTTAGTACTTTCTTTTAAAGTTAAACATACACCTGCCCTATCTACCTTATGACCCAGCAACTCTACTTCTTAGTTATTACTTATTTACTCAAGAGAAATAAAAGTATGTGTCTCTAAAATTTTTGCACAAGAATATGTACTTATTCATAATAAACCCAAACTGTAAACATCCTAAATATCCATCAAAGGAGAATGTTTAAACAGATGATGGTGTAGTCATGCAGTGGAATCATTTTCCAAATAAAAGGAATCAACTATTGATGCATGTAACATGGATAAATCTGTACAACAGTAGATTAAATGAAAGAAGCCATTTACAAAAGACTGCATCTTATATGGTCATATTTATATGAAGTTCAGGAATAAGGACAAAACTGTGGTAATATTAGCTGCCTGGGAGCTTAGTGGGGTTTGACTGCAAATAGGCATAAGGAATTTTCTGGAATGGTGGAATATTCTGTATTTTGATTGAGTTGGTTGTACACCTATGATCTCTTTCACTGTATGTAAATGTTATCTCACTTTGAACTGAAAATCCAAAAGTACAAATTGAGAAATGTTTAGGAATTGGGAAGATAAAGACGTATGAGAGACAAGAGTAGAAGGGTGTGTAGCACCACTTTTTTCTGTAGTATAATCATATTTTTGAGTAGAAGTCATCTTAGCAGAATCACTGCTTCCTTGGTTAGTTGAAGAAGTAGGCTAAACTGAAGAATCCTAAAAAGTGACCCATACCTTAAATATTTAAAGAAAAGTACGCCTGAAACATTAGGATGAAATTGTTCTCTGTGGTTTATTAACAACCACCACCAGAACCACAAAGTAGTAATTTTCCTTTGTTTCCCTTTGCCCCTTGGCAAGAGTTCTTAGTCTTTTTTTATGCCGTGTACCTTTTTGGCAGTCTGGTGGAGCTTATGGACCCCTTCTTAGCCCTTCTTAGAGTGATTTTAAATTAGGATTACAAATATACCTGTTACATTAATATTAGTCATTTGTTCTTGTTTTTGTTTTGCAGAAGAAAAAAGGTTAGAGATAATTGCAACCAGAGACTAGAACAACAGTAGAGAAAATCAATGATCCTCTTTACTTTTCCCTTCATTAATAGAATACCACTTGTTTGCTGTGTACATGTTTTCCCAGAATGCCGATAGTAATTCTAGCTTCCCTTGTGGCTAGATTTGATAATGTGATAACTTATGATCTGTTGTTCTTAAGTAGAAATGATGAGTTCTTAAAGGAGGGGCCTATCCTTCTTTCCCTTCTCCAGTCTGCTTATACAAATATGATGGTGCACCATCGTAGACCTTGCACTGCCCATCGTGTTGGCTGAGCATATGATGGAAGGGTCCTGGGTCCAGTCCTGTATGAAACAAATCTACCCAACCAGTTGTACACTACTAATCCTGGAATTTATGTGGGAGAGTAGTGTATTCAGTGTAATTAGTAGCATATTTGTTTATGAGCCCCTCCTCCCTCCACCTTCTTCTATTTCTCACAGCTAAACCTTATTCTCACTGATACAGTTACTCTAGTATTACTTTTGATGGCAGGGATAATAATTCATAAATAATTTTATCCCAGGGAAATAAGCACAATTTCAGGTACTTAATTCATGTTTTCTCAATACATTTAAATAAAAGATAATCTTGATAGGAGTGGGTATCAAGGAATGAAAACATGAAAGCATACCATTAAAAAAAAATAGTAGGGACCCAGAACCCTTAATGAAATATGGTCATGCAAGGAAAGAGCCTAGTCTGGAAACTGCTGAGTGGTTTATGGAATGAGGGCCTTACTCTGCAGAAATTAAGAGGAACCCATCTTGTCATACTAAGTCCATTAGAGAAGGTTTTGATGGTATAGGAGAAAGTCATTGTTATGTTTGTTTTGATTATAATAGTTCAGAAAATACTAAGAAACCAAATATGTGCTAGAATACTATAGTTAACACATTATATAAAATTTATAGTCTAATAACCTAATTCTTAAGTGTTGATAATAAGTAGTATTTTACCATTTGCAACTGTTTTAGTATGACATACGAATACAAATATATCATTTCAATTAGTGACAAAGTTATGAGTCATGATTGTGTGGCATGATATTTCACATCCAAATGTATGAACTCTCTTTCCTCTCTACCCAACCACACACATTTTCAGCCCTCTTTGTGTTTTTTGTTTTGTTTTGTTTTGTTTTTATTAATGATTTTTATTTTATTTATTTGACAGAAATCACAAGTAGATGGAGAGGCAGGCAGAGAGAGAGAGAGAGGGAAGCAGTCTCCCTGCTGAGCAGAGAGCCCAATGCGGGACTCGATCCCAGGACCCTGAGATCATGACCTGAGCCGAAGGCAGCAGCTTAACCCACTGAGCCACCCAGGCGCCCCTTCAGCCCTCTTTGTAGTAGCTAAATTTGTAATTTTGGTTATATCAATTTTGGGTTTTATGTGATTATGACTAGATAAATGCAGTTTACAATTAAGTACTATAACTGTTTTTTCTGAGCATTTTATTTTCCCTGGAGGTAAAATTCTCTCTGTCTCTCTCTCTCTGTCTCTCTCTCTCTGTCTCTCTCAACTTCTTTAGTCTCTATGTTTTTAACTTCAGTTTATCTCTAAACTATATAAACCTCCTAACATGTTCAAGCCCATTGGACATTAAATCGATTTTATCTTCTTTAGGAGCCTTCTGATCTACCGTGAGTTGGGTCAGTTGTTCCCTAGGTTTGCCTTACAGCTGTCTACTTCAGATGTTTCTTCACCATCATTCTGAGAATTCCCTTTTCCCCTTCTCATGAGTTGGATTCTTCAGTTCCTGGAATTGTCCTCTTTCTTGGTTTCCCACCTTGTTTTGGTAGAACACATCTTCTAGTAACTTCCTGAGAGAGAAAATGTGGACAGCATTTCTCTTGTTTAAAAAATGCCTTTACTATATATTCACACTTGATTTAATGTCTCTTTTGGTATGGTATTCTAGGCTGGAAATAGTCAGAAGGTTTTTTCCTGGAAGTTGTTTTCTAGCTGCTAGTGTTGCCATTAAAAAGGGTGGTGTAATTCTGATTCCAGATACTTTTTATGAAACCTCTTTCCGCTTGGGCAGCTTATAGGATCCTATGTTCATCTTTTCAGTATTCAGAAATTTCACTGAGCTATATATGCTGTATTTGGGTCTATTTTCATCACTTTTGCTGAATACTCATTGTATCCTTTGACTTAGGAAACTCCTGTCCTTCAGTTTGGGGTATTATTCTTGAATTATTATCTTGGATTTCTTTTCCTTGTGTTTTCTGTTCTTTTCTCTAGAACTCATAAGTTGAAACTCCTCGACTTTAAATCTTCTCATTTGTTTTCCATTTTTTTAATTCTGTTTATCCTGCTGTTTCCTCAGCTTATACTTTTCTAAACTCTCTCGCCTATTGTCTACCTCCTAACGGTAAACAAATGTATATACATGAAGTACATACATGTGGTAAAAGCACATGGCAAGTGCTTTTATTGGCTGTAATTGTTGCTCTTGTTTAGGTTTGTTTGTTTTTTGCTCTTGTTTAGTTTTGTAATTGTTTGGAAGGAGAGGTCTTTGGTGTTGATTCTTTGGCTTATTAGCTGTATGACTTTGGGCGAGTTTTATAATTTTTTGACTCCTATTTTCCTTGTTTGTAAAATGTGAGTAAGTTCTATCTCAGATGTTTGTGAGCATCAACTGAGAATATATATATGAAAATACTTAATGAACTTTGTATGGAGTTAATAGTTACTACTTGCATCTTTCAGATATGGAAAGTTTCTTTGAAAGAAAATGATGGCTGAATTTTCATGTTATTTTTAAGATTACTTGATTACACATGTCTATTTTTCTCACATCTAAATGAGCTAGATGAACTTAAGCTAAGTGCTAATGCTGCCTTTTAAATAACTTACTTAATACTCAACCTCATAATGTTAGGCTGAAGAGAGATGAAAATATTTATTCTGTGAAAAGCTCTGGCTTTACTTCAGATTGTATAAATCTGTGTAATATAATAATTATTTAAGAATGACATGATTATTAATTTAAACCCATGAAGGGAATATTTATTGGAATTTGTTTGTTTATTTTTCTTAAATGGTACTTGAGATTAGGAAAAATGGAATCTTTTAGGTTTTATCAATAGTATAAATGTAATTTCAAATGTTAGCTCATTTTTGTTAATGGTGGCTTTTTGTTTGTTTTGTTTTAAGGTTTTTGGATTCAAAGCATAAAAACCATTACAAGATATACAATCTGTAAGTATGTTTTTTATTTGTATGCTTGCAAATATCTTCTAAAATAACTATTAAGTGAAAGTTGTTTCCTTGTTAGAATCAGGTAGAGTTAATGATATATTTTAACAGAATTGTGTTCCTAAAACAATTAGTCCAAGCATTGTTAGGTCATTCAGAAAGCATAGTGATGAGGTCAAAACAATGTTGGCACACATTCACTTTACTTGATACGGTTTAAATGACTTGGCATCTAGCCCATCTTTGAGCCAGTAGCCTTGTGGTGACTTGAAGTGTAATTCACAGCAGAGCTTTTCTGTTAAAGCTTTAATAACCTCTTCCATGGAGGTGTGCTTCAGAGTGGGTGTGGTTCTGTTTATTCTGGTCTTTAGGTCATTCAATTGAAACAGCTTTTAGGGTATTCTCCAACTGTATATAACATAAATAAGTTACCTAATATTGTTGAGTTGGGTGGTTTCTGTTGTTTGGGGCAGGGATGTAAGGCTTGCCCGCTTGGTACAGCTGGTTTATCTTATCTTTAACCTTTTGTTTTTCTTTTTGACTTTGTCAGTAGGGATGTGAAAAGGAAAAAAGAACAAAAGAAAAATGGGAAGAAAGTATTTTGTCATTTTTGCCCTTGAAGACTATTATTCCTTTCCAAAATACTGACCCATTTTCTACCTTTTAAAAAATGTTATATGAAATGTGTTATTTTTCTCCTTGGTTTTTATTTTTCCTCTGTGATGTCTGTAAATTATGCAACAGAAAAAATTTTAATCTGTAGTTACATTTCCTGATTGTCACAGTTTCTGTAAAATTTATTTCTCAAATGTAAGAGCAAGATTCTTTTCTGCCTTTGGTGGGCATTTAAATCATCACCAGAAAGGATGAGAGATTCTGTGTGCTTTGTTGGCTTATAGGATGTTGCTTTTCTATCTTTAATTTAGTGATCTATCTTGAATTGAGCAATAAGACCTCAGAAGACTTACGAGTAAAGTAGACACCATTATTGTTTCTTCTAGTGAGTTTTCATTAATTTCCTCAGATTCACAAAGAAGCAAACATTTATGCTGATTTTGCCACATATTAGACCCTGTAAAACTTGCTGATGGTACAGAGGGGAATAAGATACCATTTCAGTCTTTCGTAGTTTTTTATAGTCTGAAGTAATAAGTAGACATAGTATTGCAGAAGAGGTAACTTGTATACAACAGAGCTGTGTGGAGAACAGTGGAAATAGGACTTGTACCCTCTAGGCAAGTTTTCATAAAGAAGGGCATTTTTGAGCTGGGGTGAAGGAATCCGCTGAGACTCTCCTGGAGACCTCCAGGTGGGGCGTATGGCATTACGGGCAGAGGTTGGCATGGAAGAAGGCGGTTGGCATGGAAGAAGGTGTTTGGCATGGTGGGGTTTAGAGTATGGCAGATAATCCATTATGGTCAGATTCGGGGGTAGGGTATGGAGGGTGTGGGGTGACAGGTAACAAGGTGAAAGAAAGGTGCTGCAGAGACTTGGCGTGTAGGTGGGCCCCAGCTTACACATGATCTGTACATAGATCTTCCTCTTGTCCTGATTAACCTCCTGTAACAACAAGCCTTGTTGCAGATGCCAGAATGCTTCAGTGGAGGAAAATAAAAACCACAAAGCTTTTTACTTTTGAATAACTAGATTCAGAAGCTGAGTTTAAAAAAAAAAAAAAACGAAAAGAAAAGAAAGCACAGAACAAGAAGTGTCAAGCTGCAGTCTATTAAGTGAGTCAGTTCAGGTTTAGACTCTTAAGATTAGGCATTTAGAGTCCCAGAAGGAAGGTAGAAAGATACCAAAGACAGATTCTGCCTTTTTCAAAATTTTATTCGAGTTTAACATTATATGCAAAGAAAAGGAAGGAAATTCTTTTCATTCCTGTATTCAGTGGCTTCCTGCTTCCAGAATTTAGGACCTAGGCTTGCACTGTCAGTACTGTGGCTCACTTAACATTATTGTGGCTATAGGTGGCATGTGAGCTAGTCTGGGAACTTGGCTGCCCTTTTACTTTTGTGTTTCTAAACACAGGATCCCAGAGTTAATGAACCGTCTCTTTGTTAATTGAGTGTAGCTTTTGGTATATATATTTCAACTCCCCTTCCCCAGTTCATTTGATGGAGTCATAGACTTTCAGAACTGGGAAGTATCTGAAAGAGATCATTTAGTCCAACCTTCTCATTTTACACATGGGGAATCTGAGGCCTAGAGAAGTTAAGTGAGTTGAACAAGGTCACATGGGTACATATGGTAGCAGACCACCCACCGTTGACGCCAATCTTCCTTTCTGGTTTTGTTGTCATTTGTTTTAACCTCCCCAAATTTTACTTCAGAAGTTTCTAGAACTACCAGGTTGTAGCATGTTTTGATTTCTGATGTCACTTTTTATTCTCACCTTCTCTCTATCCTTATTTGTATTTCTGGCTCTGGGTAAGTGAGTCTGGCAAGCAGCAGCTGTTTCTCTTTTCTTTCTTTTATTTTTGGGATGTTAATTCTATGTGATGTATATCTTTTCAGGTATATACACTGAAAGGTCCTAAAATATTGACACTAGACGTACATGTATTTAATGGTATATTAAACTTTTTATGGCAATTGTGATGTGCGGATGAAGAACAGTACTTAATATGGACTTTTTAATAATTGACTGAATCTGTTTATGTCTCTATATTATGAAGCATTCAATAAATTATCTTAAGAAAGAACAAAATTAGCTTCATATCCTTAATCAAATTTGGGTATGATGATGCTTAGTGAATTTGTTTTGGGCAGGTGTGTGTATTTCATGTTTCTATGTTCCTCTGTATACCTGTAGGCTGGTGAGGGTAAGAGGGGAAGGGAGGATGATGGGGATAGAGGCATAATACACTTCTTGCCTTTGAGGACCTTAACTGTTCCCTGGATACTTGTTTTTAAGAGGGTTACTCTATTTCATTGTGTATTCTGTTTGACACACAACTCTCCATCATTTGGTGATGAACCTCCACCTGTTGTTAATTTTTATCTGTTAAGGTTTCTTTTTAAGATAGTGATGTTGAAGAGAGTTAGAGACCTGTATACTTCCCTAATGCTTTGGGAAGTCTCACTTATCTGGAAGCTTTTCCTGTTAGTCTTACTCTTCCTTCACTTTCTGTCAACCCCTTCATTAGAAACTCTTGCAATGCTTCATCTCTCTTGTCTCATATAAGCCAATATAAGGTGAGGATTTTAAAAAAGATATCTTTTTTACACTGAATTTTAATTTTAAGGAAGTGTAAATGGTCAGATTTACCTACTACTTGTCTCAGTCAAATCCCATTTTTCATTTATGTATCTTCAGTTTTGGTTTGTTGAAGGACTTATCAACTAACATACCACACAAACGTTATAAGGAATTGGGAATGTGCACATGCACGTGTGTGTGCACGTATGCACGGTTATTGGAGAAGGTCTTAATTAAAGAAGAGAGTCATCATTCTTATTCTAGCAACCCCTCCTCCAGATCACTTCCATTACTACAGGCCCCGGTATATGTTCTCACATACTCTTCATCCACTTCATCGATACCTGTAGAGATTTTCATAACCTTTTCATGTTTTCATGGTCGCTTTTTGTTGGTTCTATCTTTTATGCCAAATACTGCTCTAGTAGGAAGGCTGATTTTGAGTAGAATTTGTTATTGCTTTTGTTTTTGAAGCTGTTCTCTCTTTTGTATTGTAAGTGGAAGAAGTATGGAGCTGTATTGGGAAAAGTTTTTATTTTTGTAACCAGAGGACCTGGGCTTGAGTCCTGGCTCTTCTAAATCTTAGCTTTCTCATATATAAGATGGAGATTATATTTTCTATTATTATATTGGTGTGACTATGAATTAAAAAAATGGAAACTCCTTTGTAAGGTTGTGTACATGTGGTAAACATGTAGAAGCTCATTAGTTCCATTTTTTCACCATTTCTGCCTCTTAACAGTAATATTTGAGAATCAGTTTATGATGGAGTCTTAAGCAGTACTTGTCAAACCAAATGTGTGAGCTCCTGAAAAAGCAGGAGAATTTTAGAAGACTAAAGCTGTGTGAAACTCAAAATGTTGATTTTTCTGTTATGCTGCCATGAGACCAGCATCTTAGAGCTTTGCTTCCTAGCCTGCTCCTTGTCCCTCACCTTTTAAGTCCTATCTTTACACGAGTCTTTATAAAATATTCTGCACTATTTACCAGACCTCTTCTTTAATCTGTACTAAAGATAGTGTAAAATGTGACTATTTTCTTGGTCAGTCTTCCTCTTACCTGTCATGTTTTGCATAGGAGTGAGTATGAAATTATTTAGCAAGGGTACATAAATATGCATATGTCATTACTAAATGATTTTTTTGAGCAAAACTCAATATATTAAAAGTGAAAAGGGGGGAAAGCTTTATTTTAAGTAGTAATATGGAAGTTGATTTATTTCAGGTCTGACCATTTAGAAAATAGTGGATTCTGATTTGTTTATAATTAGTTCAGCTTTCATGTGGATAGGATTTAAAACCTTTTAAAGTAGAGGAACCATACAGATATTTTTAGGATTTCTTAAATGTGAAATACATGTCCACAATCACATATTGAAACTCTTAGGGCCAGTGTGTCTCTGCATTCAGAATTTTTCCCTTTGCAGAAAGATAACATGGAAGCATAAACTTACTAATATTACATAACACTCCTCTGGGGTCTAGGGCAAAATGGTCTTCCTACCATTTTCACTCTTTACTCTTAAGTGTATTAGTTAAAGAGTGCACATTGTCATAAACTCAGATCGGATGCTGCCACAATTGAGCCTGTCATAAGTTTAACAGAAAATGTTAAGATATTTCAGACTTTGGGGATTTCAGAATTGGAGAGGAAGGGATTGTACAATGACCTTGACTTGTTTTAAAACGCTAAGTTTTTTTTTTTAATAATTTTTAAAAATCTCATTTGGTTAGTAGCTGTAGTTACCATGATTTTGCTGACCACAAATTCAAGTGTGGGATCCCTTTCAGAGCTTCTTAATGTTTGTTAACACATTAACCATGAGTAAACCAGTGCATGATGACAAACACGTCACTACTATTAAAGAGACCAATTTTAGTATGCTCTAAGTAATATAGAGTTAACATTTTACTACTCTGTATTTATTTTACTTCTTATTCCTTCATTACTCTGAGACTTTAATTAAAACTCGTAACTGAGAGATTTTTGACAAAGATTACCTTTGTTAGAAAAATCTGCCTTAACAATTTTTTAGTAAGTGTAGTTTTTGAGTAGATTAGTGTCATTCACTTTTTAAAAAAATTTTTTTTCCTTTGCCCTTATAATTTTACTATTTTAAAAATTTATCTTTTTAAATAGTACTTCAAGAGAACGATGTATACTCAACTCTGGGGTAAAGACAGTACTGTGGCTCATTAGGTGTTTGTACATACTTGGTGAAGTCAAACATATACTCCCTCAGCATGCAGGAAGTTTCAGGGGACACGTGCAGCTGGGTGGGAGGTGTGTGCCTGAGCGGCATCACAGGTTTTGTGAGCAAGTAATGGAAGCCCTAAGTGCATAACACCTAAGATCAGTTTTCTTAATGGTAAAATGGGGATAATGACACTACCTACTTCATAGAATTGTTAGGATTGAAAGAAGTACTTAATACAAAACAACATGATGCCTGGTACAGTATAAAAGTTCAGGAAATGTGTGTTACTATACTTTTTTTTTTTTTTTTTTTTGCCAGTGCAAAAGATAACTTTGGATCACATTTAAACTTTTCTTTTAGGTGTGCTGAAAGACATTATGATACCGCCAAATTTAACTGCAGAGGTAGGTATTAACTGCCACGTAATGTATTTCTGTTATATAACTTAAAACCAATAGACCAAATCTTTTTGTCATAGCAGTAGTGAATAAGCTCAATTATTAAGTGATATAAATATTTATCTTAAAGATGGTCTTAGACAATTTGGAAAAATTTAATTTTACTTTTGTGTTTTAGGGAACAGTTACCATATAAACCTGCCAGTACTAGTAGGAATACTAAAATGCAGGGTTGACTGTAAGAATTAGGAAAAGTTTCTAGACCATAAAATAAAGAAAGGGTTATATCTACTGTTGGAGGCATTTGGTCTAATAGTAAAGGATTATTGGAAGAGCAAAGCAGACAATGGAGTAACTCCGTGGAGCCGTGACCTAAAAGGGGCAAAAGCTTATGACAAATGTGGATAAGAGGAGCCTGACAAGTGGGAGCAGGAGCTGCTTTAAATGAGTTCTTCTCCAGGTGTAGTGAATTTTTCTGAGGTCCCACAAAAACCTTCCCTCATTGTTTGTGGAACCCCTTGAGCCATGAGAGACCTGGAGAGTGAAGAAGCTTGGCAGATGCTACCATGATAGAAAGAGAGGGTGAGTCCATGTGCTCCATGTTGATGTGTTTGCGGTGGATCCCTTCTGACAGTCTAGATCGGATGTTCAAACAGCTGGTTTGAGAATTCAGAAGTGCTAGTGGTGAAAGCCAGTACAGATCCACTAAGAATTTTTCCTTTTTTGTGAATTTAAGCTACTGCTTACTAGGCAAAGAGTGTTTTAGTCAACGTTTACCTAGCTTTAAATAGACGTTTAACAGTTTCCTGGCTGTTTTGTGTGCCAGTGGGGAGATAAAGATGGAATGCTGAGGCCCAGGTGAAAGCATCCCAGCGACTCCTGTAATGGTCATCGTCGTCTCCCAGGACCACTCACCTGACACACTGAATCCGGTTCCATATTAGTGATGATGTGACTGAAGATAGAAGGCATACTTCTCACATATTCAGATGACACAGAGGACCATTATGTACATTAGATGTCAGTCAGGATTTGTAAGGGTTTTAGTAGAATGGAACTGCTGAGGCAGGGACCAGTAAGAAAAAATTTAATAGTGATATAGTTGAACTCCTGTTTCTGAGCAACTTAAAAAACACAACAACAAAACCCCTCTGACTATAAGCAAAGAGAAACTTTGGGTTTTTATAACTCATGTGAAAAGACCTGAAGCTTCATTAGATACACTTTACTACAACTGTATACGTTTTTGTAAGTAGTTTTTTTCAGCTTCTTTTGTAAATGTCTTTAAAATCACATGTAGTATACAACACTAACATTTGCAAGACCATCTTTAAATAACACGCTTAGCATTTTTATTATATGAAATATAAAAATCAGTCCTTTCCATTGTTGATTGATTGGTAATCTATATCTTCTCTGGAATATATGTTTTGTGGTGATGTAATATTATAAATACTATGACTCCTTTTGTCAGAAAATGCATTGAGAGCCCTGACAGGAAACCTGCGTACATGACATTTCATTTTGAGTTTGCCTCTCTCTCTGACATGTTGCCTTCTGCTACCTCTCCATTACAAAGTTTCCTCTTTCATAAAGTGGGGAAAATAATGCTCAGCCTCTGTCTAGTGGGTAGGTTTAAGAATTGAGACACTAGTTTCTATTCAAATATTGGTAAATTATCAGGCAGCAAATTATTTTTCTCTGGAGTTCACTTTTTCTTTTAAACATCTATTAAGCTTATATGCAACATTTCTAAAGTTAATCTACTTTAATAAAGAATTCAGGAAAGACTTTTTTTTTTTCCTAATTCTGAGGTTATCCTTTTACCACAGTTGCACAGTATCCTTTTGAAGACCATAATCCACCACAGCTAGAACTTATCAAACCCTTTTGTGAAGATCTTGACCAATGGCTAAGTGAAGATGACAATCATGTTGCAGCAATTCACTGTATAGCTGGAAAGGGACGAACTGGTGTAATGATTTGTGCATATTTATTACATCGGGGCAAATTTTTAAAGGCACAAGAGGCCCTAGATTTCTATGGGGAAGTAAGGACCAGAGACAAAAAGGTAAGTTATTTTTGATGTTTTTTTCTTTCTTCTTCCTTGATCTGAGCATTTATTAGAAAACAGCTTTTTATAAAGATGGTTGGTAACCCTTATTTCTTTATTCTAAACATTTAAATCTGTTACTACTGTAACTGTAGTATGAGCAAATGACCGAATCTCTCAATTTTTCTGTTCATGCTGGCATTTTCATATCATGCTAGTAAATCTTATGCATTAACTGTATGGCATATTTGGTCTTATAAAATCCTGGCAGAGCATTTAAAGAAGCAGTACGTTGAACAAAAGTAAGCTTGATATTTCTGAACCTTGCTTGAGAGTAAGATGTCTTTGGGTAATAACTTGGATGCCATTTCCTACTAAAGTATGATCCTTTATAAGTACATGAAAATTATTCTTTGATATGAATATTCACGAATATAGTTATAATTAAGATTAGTCAAAGGTTCTTCTGTTATTCAGAAGGGTAATAAAGACGATGTTGAAAATCACTGACAAACTTAATCTGTGTAATGTGTTTGAGGGGAGAACATAAAGTCAGGAGAAGTTTCATAATAATTTCTAAGAGATTCATTTCTTTGGATGGTAAACATAAACATATGTTTATGTTTCTTACAGAGAGATTTTGTACATTTCTCTGTCTCTGAGAAGGAAAAACTCAAACCGCTCCAGATAGAAGGAGAAACTCACCTAGACAAAGAACTCTCTTGAGGGAGACATTACAACTTTATGAAGAAATTTATTCTAGTTTTAATAACATTTACAATCAGGAAGGTTCTCTTCCAGTTTAAGTTACTTGCCTGCCTGCCTTCCTTTAATTTTTAGTGTGGGCTTTGAGCTCGTGACCCTGAGATCAAGATCTGAACTGAGGTCAGGAGTCGGACGTTTAACTGACTGAGCCATCCAGGTGCCCCTAAGCTGATTTCTTTTTAATTCAACTTCAAAACAGAAACATGATCACTTCTATTATTTTAGCTGGTGATTGCATTGATTCCTGCCTCCTTTTCTCCTTCCTCATTTCTTATTTTATTTATCTTTGTGATTTTTAAAAATTACTTCTAGAGATGCTAGAGTGTTGTGTATTGGTGATAGTTTATAAAACTGAATCTCATGTTAGTGCTTGATTTTAGTAAATATTCATTATAGTAGATTGCCTTACATTTCTTTAGAAGTTGTGTATGTCCTGAGATGATAGTAGTAGAGTGAATTCTTGAGTGGAAGGCCTGAGATGTTTACTTTGGTTCATTTTTTTCATCATCTAGAGGGAAATAGTTGCTGTTACTGATTAAAAATATAAAAGGTAAATTGTTCTACACTTAAGTGAGTAAGTCCAGGGCAGCACAGGGGAAAGAGACTGAATGGAAAGAAAACAATAGAGAAACAGGTTGAATCAAAGTACAGTAGCTGAAGCAGTGGTAGAAGTTTAGAGCAAGCAGGGTTGATGAGCAGTAGACACTGTATGTAGTTGTGGGAAAGAAATCAAATCAAAAGAATTTCAAATAAAAGTAGAGAAGCTGTGTATTATGGAGCCAGAACACTAGATTTAAGCTCATGGCTCTTTTTTTTTTTTTTTTGAAGATTTTATTTATTTGACAGAGAACACAAGTAGGCAGAGAGAGAGAGAGAGAGAGAGAGAGAGAGAAGCAGGCTCTGCACTGAGCAGAGAGCCCGATGTGGGGCTCAATCCCAGGACCCTGGGATCATGACCTGGGCTGAAGGCAGAGGCTTTAACCCGTTGAGCCACCCAGGCACCCAAAACTCATGGCTCTTAAAGGATTTATGTGACATATGTTCTAGAAATATGATGAAAGCTATAGTCTCTCACTAAAAATGTACATGGTATACTTGAACATAAAGTTTTGCTTATAGTTTTTAATTACACAGATTTTTTAAATGTGGAAAATAAAAGGAGTCTTTATAAGAATTATGTCCTCTTTTATTTTTTATTCATTTATTTTTAAGATTTTATTTATTTGACAGAGAGATCACAGTAGGCAGAGAGCGGGAAGCAGGCTTCCTGCTGAGCAGAGAGCCAGATGTGGAGCTCGATCCCAGGACCCTGAGATCATGACCTGAGCCAGAGGCAGAAGCTTAACTTACTGAGCCACCCAGGTGCCCCAGTGTCCCCCTTTTTTTTTAATTTTTTTTTAAAGATTTTATTTATTTATTTGACACACAGAGATCACAAGTAGGCAGAGAGGCAGGGAGAGAAAGAGAGGGAAGAAGGTCCCCCGCCAAGCAGAGAGCCTGATGCCCGGCTCGATCTCAGGACCCTGAGATCATGACCCGAGCCGAAGGCAGAGGCTTAACCCACTGAGCCACCCAGGCGCCCCGTGTCCCCTTTTTAAATGGAAAAAGCAGTGGCTCTTTGAGGTTAATGACGAAATCTCAATGGTTACAGATTAATCAGAATTAAACTTTGGTTTTGCCAATAGGAAGTTTTTTGAAAGGGCTGCTAGTATTTAGATTATAAATAATACATTAAAATTATGCCATTGTCTTTGACTTGACAACTTCTTTGTCATCTTTTATATCCAATCAATTTTGACTATGTTTTTGGTGAAAACAAGTGCTTAAAATGCTATCTCATGAAAGAATGAAAGAGCAAATGAAATCTGTAGATTCTTTTGTCAGATGAAAGTAAGCTTGTATCAAAAAATTAAAAATTCTCTAAAATTCTTCAGAAAAATTCATGTTGCATCATTTTCTTTGCCTTGGTTAATGAGATCATTTTGGGCAAGATTCTGGCATAACGCTGTGTTAGGAAGGGAAGGATTATGACTTCACATTTTTAGTTTTAAGGTTGAATTAAATTGTGCAAACGAGTTTATATTTTATCCAGTTGACTGCATTTAAAATCCTGGCTGTAGAATTTTGCCTTCTGAAACTAGTGAACTTATGGGTAGAAAAGCATTTCATAATTGCTCCCATTTCTTGACAAAACCTCTTGAGAAGCCCTTGATTGAATGTCTTGGCTCTCCTGAATTTGGCAATTTTCATAGCAGTAGATTTTTCATGAAACGCCCTCTTTTACAGACTGTGATTTGAGGCTTGGCACTGCTAGAGCAGGCTACTTCCCCATCAATGGCTAGAATTTCTCCCAGGATGGAGCTAGAGTCTTGTACCCCATGCACAGTGAGGAACACAGCAGTGAGTGCCACGGTGATGTGGAGAGCGCTGTCTTTCCCTAAGCAACAAAGCCAGAAGTTTTGCCAGGTGTTAAGGTGTACTATCTGCCTAGAAAATACTGAGATTTCTTGAGGGGAAGGTTTTTTGGGGGCATTTTGAAAATGTTAATGTGCCCCCGAAATTTCCAAAGAGTACTCTAAAATAAGTATTATTCTTTGATTGTGTTACCGTGTGTGTACTTGATGAAAACCGGTAGCTGGCTAACCCGAGAAGTCGTCATCATATACTGAAGGGAAGTGGTATTTCCAGTCCTCTCATGACCTGCTTCATAGTCTTAGGAAAAGAGGTCAGTTTTTCTGGGAGTGGACAGATTTGTTTGCTAGAGATAATTGCAACAGTCTTAACTTTTCTTTTGCAAGCTACAAACATGTTTGACCATTTCTAAAGTATTTGTCTTCACCACATTGAACTACACCTTTTTTGTTTGTTTGGCATTACAACCAGCAGACTTGTAGAGTGCTTTACTCGGGATTTTGTGTTAGAGGGTAATCAAAGGTTCTTGTAGTAGTCTAACTTTTTCTGACCAAGCTGTGCTTTTACATGTGCCCTCTTTTCCCCTCTTCCGCAAACACCCACACACATACCTCCCCTGTGTGAGAGTTGGCTAAATGCTTATGATCATGAGAACCAGCCATGTAAGGAGCACTTGGGATAGTCTTTCACACCATACTCAGGGATACAAGTAAAACCCAAGGATGCTTAAACAGTTTAAGTTAGATCCAGGAGAAGTTTTCATAAAGAAAAAGTGAAGACATGTTTTAATTTATCATTGGGAAAATACTGTATTCCTTACAATCTGAAAATATTGTCAGTTCTCTTGCTCTGTAAAGGTGAAGAGAGACTTAGTAAACTGGCAAGGCCCAAGGGATAGTGTTGTGAAATAGGGGTCAGAGTGAAAAGATAGCAAGAGAAGTGTTTATAAAAATAAAATACAGTATACTGTAGAATGTGAACATCCCTCCATTATCAGCAGAAATGCTTCAGGCACACAGCACTCTTCTCTTATGGGTTTGAATCTCCCCCAGGTGGAAGTTAACAGGCTAACAGAATAGAGTTCTGTGTGTACTGTTAAGGGTATCCTCAGTAAAATTGTTATGCTTAGCTAATACATTATATCGAGATTCAGAGTTAAGTAATTTGGCCAAAATTGATCACTTTTAGCATCTTGGAGTCAAAATAAATCATTGAGATCTGTCGTGCTTAGTTCATGATTAATCAATATACCCAGACCATTTTTGGATGAATTAGTCACAGCTGTCATCTAAAGCAGTATCCTAAATGTGCTCCTACCATTACTTCTGTATATATTTAAAAAGGCAAAAAGAAATTTAGGAGCAGATGCTGTTAATGAAGCTCTGTCCCATTTGCACGGTTTCACTTGTATTTTATGTTGAAACAGTGTTAGAAAGTTAGATTAAATAGATAAAGATTATGGGCATAAGATTTTGAGCCTTTTTTGGCAGGAATTTTTCTTACTTTAAAAATGATAAAACGGAGGCCCAGAAAGGTGAAGTGCTTTGATTAAGATGATTCGAACAGTTAATGATAGCATTTAGAGTAAAATTTGAGTACCCTGAACGTTGTTGAATCCTGGAACTGCAAAAGAATTTTGCGGCTGTTCAGAATTAATCTCTATGGGGACAAGCTGTCCCCAAATGGGCCTATTTTGACAAGGCTCCTCAGTTTATACCCTTTTTTACTGATGCTTAGGAATTTGGTGGCCCCTGACCTAAGTACAGATAAAGGCAGCTTGAAGTTGTTAGTCTTATAAATATAATGCTGAAGGTTTCCTTTAAATCTTTGAAATTTAATTGTCTAACAATTTTCAGACATATCAGACGTTTACCTAATGGTTAGGGTGCTAGGGAAATAATCTGTTTTTAGCCTTTAATAAGTATAGTTTCATCATGAGAAATGAGCTAAGCTGAACATGGTAAAGCTGTTGTCATTCAACTGTGGAATTCTTCCAGGGAAGTAAGTATCTTATAGTAAATATAATTGATTATCCAGAGTAGTTTTATTCTTGAAACACCTGCTAAAAATTTATCTTCTTGCCAGTATTTCCTTTTAGGTTGAATGTATAGATTCGTATTTTTGTAACTGTGAACCATTATTACGGGAGATACATATATTTTGTCAGTTTTTCAGCTTATATAGCATTAATTTTACTAAAACTGTCTTTAATGTGACTTTGCCTGTATCCTTAATTTCAGTTGTAGGGAAACATTAAGAAGGAAGTTTTGTTCTGGTGACATTTATATGGGAGGATATGGTTTCTTCTCTTCCCTCCTTCCTCCCCCCTCCCCCCTTTCTCCCTCTCCCTCCCCCCCTCTTTGTTATGGAGAAAGAAGACCCAGTTGGCATGTTTTAGTGAAGAATTTGTGGACTTGGCAGGGACTCTCCTCAAACTAATCTGGTGCAGAGTTGTCATTCCCTCAGCTTCCCTCAGTGGACTTGGTGCAAATTAAATGGCAAAGCGGTGGGTGCCTGCTGACCCTACAGTGTGCCGTTGTGTTAGTGATGCCCAAATGGTGCTTGAGGCTTTGAGTGTTGCCGAGAATTCAAAGTACAACTGATACCTCCTCTAAAGAAACGTATTTCCCAGAGCAGGATAACTGCTTGATGGAAACAAGAGTCCTTCTTTTATTCAATAATTGAGAAGAAACCTGTGTTACACTTCCCTAAGAGTAATTCCTTTGGAGATTTGGTCCTTTTTCTTCATGAGTGAAACAGGCTCTCAGCAGCTCCCTGTCCTGCCCCCCCCCCCCCTGGAGAGCCTGGTGCAGGTTAAATCCCAGGGCAAGTGCCTGTCTAGTCCTGTGCTTCACACTGTCTGCACTTAACACTTAATGTACCGGAATGAGAATAAACTCACAGCATTTATTGTAAGCTATGAATAAGTGTTAAAGCATCCTACTAATACTGGTAAGTATGTATTTTGGAAAGAGTCCCCAAATTTCTGAGTTCAGAAGCAAACTTTAGTTACATGACAAACCCATCCACAATTTCTGCTACTTCTCTCTCTTTCTGTTGCTTTCCCCCTTCTAGAATGGTGGCAGGCAAAGTACACATTAATCTTTATTTTCTTTGATTAATCTTTTAGGAAAAAATATTTGAGCTTTTGATTTCTTTTTTTGTTTTGCTTTCAAAGCAATTATTAGAGACAAAATTCATATATATTATGATCTCTGTACATGAGTTCATTAGCTTATCTGTAATGAAGACTTAAACTTTCTAGAAATAATAAGTATTAACTTTATTCTAAGTGATCCCATGAAGAGGAAATTTTCTGGTTTCTCTGAGGAGTGAATTTTTATGTCCTGATTGTATAGTCAGCTTACATTTTTCTAGCTACTAAATTTCTCCATATGATAACATAAAAAAATTTTCTAGTTTTCCCCTTCACTTAAACTCTAATTGTTCTCATTTTCAGTAAAAACAAAACAAAAAGAACTCCTAACACAATATTCTTATTTTTTTTTAACATACTAATTCTTTTGGGCTAAACTGTGTTCCTCTAATACATGGTATTTAAGCTTGTCATACAATCTATACATTCATAAAATTATAAGGTTTTTATACCTTGAAGGATTTTAGCAATGATTTAGTTAAGGCCTGTTCTAATATAAATGATCAAATAAATCTGTAAAGATCAGTCTCTCCTAGGTCATTTCATCTGTCTGTGTAATGTTATTCAAAACTATCTCCTAACCTCAAATCTAGTATTCTTTCTACAGTACTGTGTTCTTCTGTCCAGATTATACTTCTGTATCATTTTGATCCCCAAAGTAGAAATAGAAACTTAAAAAAGAAAAAAAGAAGTAGCTATATTATAACATATTAGAATTCTCTCAATATCTACTCACAGAAGCCCAACTCAAAGAGTGTAAACCCAAGGAGACCTTTATATTGACTTATATAACCTTAAAAGCTCTGGCCTGGACTTAGATGCTTAATAGGTGTTGGTAATCTTTCTCTCAGCTCTCTCCTTTGCTCTGTATGTGCTTTCTTTTCAGGCATTCTCCTTGCAAATAATAGCAAGGTATGACTCCTGGCGACTCTGGTGTTACATCCTGGCTACTTTAGCAACTACAGGAGGAAGAGAGCTACAGTTTGAGTGAATATTCCTAGATTAGGTTCTGATTTACCTGGATTAGGGCATGTACCCATCCCTGAACTGAACATTCTGGCGAGAGGCTTGGGACATGTATCTGATGCTGAAGAATAGATCCCATCCCATCTCCATCGGACTGCAGGGGGAGTGTGATAGCTTTCCCAAAGGGGAAGGGGTGCTGTGCAGAGAGACCTGTGCCCCTTGTCTGGTTCATACTATTCGCAGAGATCTGTGATTCGTGCAGCACTGTTGTTGATAGGTTACTCAAAAGTAGTTCCATGGAGCTGGAGCTCTGTGATACTCTAAACTTTGTGGAGGCTCTTCATGGTTGGGAAAAATAGTGCTCAAACAGGTCACAACTTCTTTGTGTGCTCTTAGTGAAACCCAGGACATCGGAAGATGAAGTTCTAGGCTCAGAGTCACATTTAGGTTCAGGTCCAGGTTTTTTGAACAGGATAATCATGTGCCCCAGGACTGTTTTCTCACCCTTGAAATAGAGGTGACAGTGTTTGTCTTACAAAGTGTGGTGGTATTAGGGTCATATGTACAATGCCCAGCACTTAGCTTCATAACAAAACTCCTGCCACATGGCGTCATCGCAATAGTAACCATTCCTAAAGAGCTATATTCCTTCCTTTGTTGAGTTACTTTCCTGTGACGACCTTGTGAGGATTCTGAAACATACTTTTTCAAGCTTCCAGAAAACACTGTTATTTTAAAATACGACATTATTTCTGAGTTTAAAAGTGCCAGTGGAAAGTTTACTGAAGTAGAAAATTACTTTTTTGACTGAGGAATCTAGATTGTGACTTCATCTTAGAGAAGATGATCTGAAGGTACTGATGCACAGAATATGAGCAAAACATTACGTAGCTTGTGTTGTGGTATCCCGGTGGAATTCTGGCCTGGAAGTACCATGATAATATCCTAGGTTTGAAAGATGTGTTTAATCTCTACTTATTCTAAGTTTCTGTTCTTTAAGAGATTAATTATATACAAGAGACTTACGTAAAACAGCTCAGGTTAGAAAAATAAGCGGTTCATTAAAGATACATCAGGCAAATGTAAATTTCAAGAGCAGATGACAGGATATCATTATCAGAGTGCATTTACAACAGAATGTGTAAAACTAGATCAGGAATGTCATTTTATATTAACACAGGGTGCACTCCACAGTGAAGAGTTAGCAGGTATGAACTCTTACATGCTAAACATAACATCAAATACAGTAAGAAAAGCTGAAAGAAATGAAGAAAAAACTGATGGCAAAACAGCAATAATAGGAATCTTTAATATACTTAAAGATCAAGAAAGTACAAAATAAGAAGATGTGTAGATGGATTGAATAGTGTAATAAAAAATGGCCCATAAGATCTGTCTTTTTTCTTTTTTTGTCATCCACACAATAGTTAACCAAGATTGATAATTCATTAGGCCAACTACAAAGAAAATCTCATCTCCAGGTAGAAATATATAAACCCCATTCCTTGATTATAATTCAGTACAGCGAGAGATTTTCTTAAATGTATAATTTTGATTTTTTTCCTTGTTTTTAAAGATTTTATTTATTTGTGTGAGAGAGAGAGTGTGTGCAAGAGGGGGAGGAGCAGAAGGAATCTCAAGCAGACTCTGCACTGAGCCTGGAGCCCCACGCAGGGCTGGATCTCATGACCATGAGATATGACCTGAGTCAAAACCCAGAGTTGGGTGCTTTAACTGACTGACTGAGCCACATAGGCACCTCCAGCTAGAGATTTTTTAAAAACGTTTAATCAAGTAAAATCAACTATTTGGAAATTTAAAACTAGTTACTTAAATAATTTGGGGTCAATTATATTTGGGAAATACAAATATATTTTAGAGATTACTAAGATAATAACTAATAGAGAGGAATTAATAAAGATGAAAATATAAGTTGTGAATTAGCAAACAGTAAACCTTTTGAACTAATCATTTCAAACATTGTATGAAATTGCCAATAAAAGCAATACATCTCTTTTAAAGTTCTTTTTGAGGAAAAAGAAAGGGGAAACACAAATTATACGTTAAGTATGAGAAAAGTGAAGAACTACACTGTGGAGGTAACTAAGAATTATTTAGGTCCCCGCTAATGAATTTGACTATTTCAATGGGAAATAAGCAATTTTCAGTGAACATCATTGCTTCAAGGTGAAATCCAAAATTTGAACAGACCATCCCAAAATGAAAATGTGTAGAAGCCCTCAACATGTACCTAATCTGAATTCTGTTTCAGGTGGTGCTATCAAACTGGAAATACGGAATAATTCTGTTACTTGAGTTGGTCTAGGTGTTAGAAGATAGGTAAAACTTCCCAGATGACTGCTTGCAGATCAGTGTCCTTAATCTGGTAAAGATAGCATACTTTAAAAAGCAGCAAGTATAGCATGGGAGAAATGAAGTACTTTGGTTTGACCAAAAATAAAAGCACATTCAGGGGAGTTGTGTGAGGTAAGAGCGGAAAAGTGGTTGGGCTGTATTTTTATGTTGTTAATGGATTTATATAATCTGTGATAAGTTTTCTTATTTGGATAGTCACTGGGAAACCATTAAGCATTTTAAATTGTTAGTGTGATTCATCTGACACTTTCATAAAGTTAATTAAAGAGTAGGTGTAAAAATAGAAGAATAGATCAATCAGAGGCTGGTATTCATTTGACTATTACAGAATTGCAGGAGGTGATTGAACTAGAATGGCCACAGAAAGCTAGAACTGCTATTTTGAGAGGTATGTCACAAAGTCTGGATTTTGACTCTGAATAGATGTGTAGAAGTCTACTAAGAGTATCCTAAAGGAACTGAACCACTGGTGTGCTTTCCGTGTTGTGTGGACAGTATGTCTGTGTGTGTGTGTGTGTCTGTCTGTCTGTCTGTGTCTCTCTGTATGTATGTACTGTGTGTAGATGCTGGGAAGTTGGCCTGGGCCTTTGCCTACAGTTCCGGGATTTCCTCATTCCTCTTTTATAGCCCTGTGTAGATCACTACTCCCTCTCAGATTGTTTCCTTGACTCTAGCAGGAAGAAGATGGCAGCGTCAGCAATTGGCTGTAAACTCTGGAGCTGGAGTATTAGGGTGAAACTTAGTTCCATTACTTACAAGAGTTGGGATCTTACCTCGTCTATAAAATGGTGTTACTGATAATACCCACTTCATGAGTACTAAATTATACTTAATGAAAGTACTTAGAACAATACAAAGAACATTGTGACAGTTCAATAAATAGTAGCAGTGGTGGTATTAGAAGAGGTTTTGAGCTTTGAGCACTGGGGAAAATAGTAAATATCATTAATAAAAATAACAGAGGTTGGTCCTGCAAAAATAGGAAAGCTTCAGTTTTTGGATATGTTGTGTTTAAAGTGCTTCTGAAATTTCCAGGTAGAAATGCCCAGCTAAGTATTAGAAGTTCTGGACTGGGAGTTGGGAACCAGGTATGGAGAGACACAGGTTTTGGAGTTAATGTTAATTGAACTACTAAGACAGAGAGGATTGACAAAGAGGGGCTCGCTCAGATCAGATTTTCAAGGTAGGCTTACTCTTAGGGAAAGAGGTTAGGTAGTTTTCTCTTACCCAGTAAGGTTAGGAGAAAACTTTCAAGAGTGTGTTCTAGGATAGAGGCAGAGAATTTTCAAAATGGCAATGAAAAATGATATAGGATGGGACTGAGAAAATAGTAGGAAATGACTGTTAGTGACACTTAAGAACTACTGACCATTAAGAAATCAGCCTTATGAAAACAGTTTCCTATGGGGTAAGGGGCAGAGGCTTACCTTTGAGAGTTATATAGAGAAGAAGGGTGACAATTTGAGAAAGATAAAAGATTTGGGGAGAGTGTGCATTTTTAGCCCATGAATGGCTTTGGATAAAAGGACAAGGGTTACCCGAGCTGTGTATTAGGAGGAGACAGGTGAAACAAAGACAAATGCCAGAGAGGGAATAATTAATAGAGCACTTACCAAAATGGAACCTAGGGAAACATGCAGTCAGTTTTATAAAATATCAGAGAATATGAGAAAATTTTAAGATGGGACAAGGGAATTCTGAGAGTGCCACACTGGGTGACCCCAAGGTTCCCAGTAGAGTAGGAGCTACATTCATTGAGGATGATGTCTAGGACAGGATAGAAAGGTGGGTTGAACAGAGTGCTGAAATCATCACTCAGTTTAAGAAGTGTGTTTTAGAAGAATGACGTATGGAATGATAGAGATTCAGAGTCATAGGTGAGACTGAGTAAAGGCAGTAGACCTTGGGAGGAACACGAAACATCTTTGCAGGCACTCCTCTAGGTCTGTGAACATCAGGGAATCGAAGAAGCAATGGTGGTCTTTTGCGATGATGGCCAGGAATGTGGTGTAAAGGCAACCCTGAAGAATGCCAAGTTTAGCTGAGATTACAATGTTTAAAAGTTACCTTTGGGAAAAAAAGGTCAAGAATACAAGTAATTTTCTTCACATTTAGAGTAGAAAAGAAGAATCGTTGGTGGTTGAGGGTGGATACTTTGGGGATATAGTTACAAACCAGTTAACTTAAATGTTCTTGGTTAATTTAAATGAAAATGGAAATATTAAAAACACATAGTTATTTTTTAATCTCTAAGAGCTTCGAAGTTCAGCCCTCTTTTCATATATGTAAAATAAATTTTTGAAGATCTTTAAAATGTTCATTTCTTAGATTTTAAATGAATCTAAGAGATTTATCTTTATAGTCAAAATGCTATAGGTAAAACATGCACGTAAACCATTGTTTTCAGCGTATGCATTCAGGAAATAATATATTTGAGGTGTTATAAATTGCATTGTCAATTTACTATGGACGTTGTATTCATTTTATTTCAACATCTACATTACAATATGGTTCATTGTACCATTAATTAAATTTGAGTAAGTGTGCATTGTGGCCATGAGAGATGTGACTAGATAGAAGGATACACTAATGCCCATGGTTAGTACATATTTGAGCCTTACAACTCAATTATTTCTGCTAATCTGACTGCATTGAATTTGAGCATGCTGCTAGGTAGGAATTGCAAAGTTAAGTTACAGAAGCTGAATTATGCATAATTTGATAGTAAAAGAGTTAATTAAGTTAAATTGTGCCTTTCAGTGTTTTTCTTTGAATTGTGTCAGTAATTTTGTTTAGCTCATATTTAACACACAAATTATTCGTCCATGTTTGACATCTAGTAGATTCATATGTTCTTCCTCTATCCTTTTGCCTTGCCCTTTGGTAAGAGTTATTAACTCACTATATAAAAAGCTGCATTATACATGTGCTGCTAATCACTTGCTACTTGAAAAAAATTAAATCTCTGAAAACATTTTAATTATTCATACAAACTTATACCAAGAAGTTAAATAGGAAGAAATCATCTATCATTGCATTGAATCCCAACAAATAACTTGACAGCTTGGTCTTCTTCTACACTCCCATTGATTTGATTTTTTGAATTTAATTTTATTTAGTTTTTAGACTAAATCATAAATTCACATGTTTCAAAAAAGCTTCCTTCCTACCCAGCCATCGTCCATCTGCTATATTCCCCCCACCTTGCTTTGCAGTTCTGTGTCTTATCTTGATAAATATGAATAAGTTGTTTACTGAAGTAACATTTAAGTAATGTAATACAATAAACCATTGGAAGTTTAAACACTTTTTATTAATAATGATTTTTAACATTAGTTTTTTATAGGAGCTTTTCACAGTAATAGTATTTTACTACTGTTTCTTTAATACAGAAAACCAAAATTCTAGTTCTTCCAAAATTATACTTCAAATGTAGATAGGATTTCTAAAACTGCTAATTAGGATTTGTGTAACATTTGTAGGTTTAGCATGCTTTTGTGTAACTACACTTAGTATTTACTCCTCATGAGAATCCCGTGAAGATAGGGTAGGTATTAATTGTCTTCATTTTCCTGAGGAAACCAATCAGAATTGATATTTTGACCATTAGCTTTTAAATTCTAGTCTTTGCACTGCAGCCAGAATCTTAAGTGATTTGTCCTTCTTTGAAATGGCTTTTATCCATTTTTTTGACATTCTAAATATTTTTTAATTGTAATGAAATCATGCTAATTTTTTGAAACAAACCTGAGATTACTAGAGTGAATACCTGTTTACCTGCCATTCTGTGTATCTGTCTTTAAATTCATATGAACGTACTTTATACTTTATTTAGAGGGAAGAAAAGCATTTATGTCCCGAGTGTTTAACAGATGGGGAGATTCAGATGCCAGTAATAACCTGAAAATATTACAAATTCTTTCTTCTCTTGAATATACTTCTAAGTTTTCTGCAAGTCACTTGTAACTGTCAGACATCTTCCTGTTACTATTTGCCTTCCGTTTCTGTTAAATGCCTGAATTTTCCTGAAGTTATATACATCCTAGGAAAGGAGACCTCAGCCCTCATTTATTCAGCAGCATTAATGAATTGCATGGCTGTACACACTAGATTTTTTTCTTTAGATAACTTTTTTAAAAAATAGAACATGAATTATATATATTTAGCATTTGTAATACTTAAATTTTCTCAAACATTATGTATATCCATGGTTTCTTCTACAGAGAGATGCATGTGGCTCGAGGACATTTCCTAAGTCCCTCTGTTAGAGAATTCTTGCATACATTTATCCCAGCCACATATTCCTGTTCTTACTGGGGGTCTCAGGGCATCATTTTTTTCTGCTGCTATTTCTGTCTCTTAAAGGCACTATGCCTTTATGTGTTCTGCTGATTCTGATATGTTTTTGCCTAAAAAATAAGTAACCAAGCTTTTGAGGAGTTGTGTGTTCAATAAAAGTCCATAAATTTCCTACGTCTCGGGAGCACAGCTGTATTGCAGGTGCCTTTGATATGTATTTTGGAACTGCTGAGGCCTTATCTTACTGGGTTCATGGGTTGGAGCATTGTGGTGACCATTGAATAAATGAGGGGATTATGATAATTTTAAGGGAAAAGGTTATTCTGATATTTCCTTTGTACTGATGTTGCTCTGATTTACTCTTGTTGAACTAGATTTAAATATTAATCATTTAAGGTCAAATATCTAATGTATATATGGTCTTCAGTGGATACAACCCAGTTACAACCCAGTTATCGTAACAATTTAGTAAAATAAGTGTAATGGAATTTTTCTTTTGAATTTGGCTTTTCTTTTTCTTTTCTTTTTTTTTTTTTTTTTTTTCTGTCCACCAGGGAGTAACTATTGCCAGTCAGAGGCGCTATGTGTATTATTATAGCTACCTGTTAAAGAATCATCTGGATTATAGACCAGTGGCACTGTTGTTTCACAAGATGATGTTTGAAACTATTCCAATGTTCAGTGGCGGAACTTGCAGTAAGTGCTCTAAATTCTCATCCCTCCATGTACTGGAACATTTTTCTGGACATACCTAGAGGTTTACATAGAAATCTAGAAAGAAATTTACCACACTTAAAATGTACATAGGGGTATATATTTCTGAAGTATCCAAACTAAGTAGCTCCGTTGTTCAGCTTATTGGGCTAAGGAGGCCAGCAGCCATGGGTTTTAATGTCTTAGAAGCCAAATTGTATTTATGAAAGAAACATTCTTTGCTGCATCTACCAAATGCAGCTTAAACTGTGACCAGATGACTAAAAAACCTATCCCAGTAGAGATCCAGCATCCGAGTAGCAGTGGGATTCATTAGTTCCCTGTGTGGAGGCAGGGACCAGTTCCTTCCTATCTTAGGAAGATTAGATATTGGTAGTAATGGTGACAGGGACAATAGAAAGGAAAGGTAAAAATTATAAGACGTGGCGACCTGCTGAAATATGTTGAGTGAATAGGGTTGAGTCAGAGTGTGTGGAGCATTAGAGACAACCTGGGATTAAATCCGAGATCCAGTGACAGTTTTGTTAGCTCTCTCATTGCTAGATTGTATAACCTCAGGCACACTCTACCTGTCTTTATGTTTGCTTGTCAATAAAATGAAGACATTTCGAAATCTGAAAATTTCTAAGTATGTACTAAACAGAGTTCATGTCGGTGATGTCTGCCTCCCATTGATTTCTCTTACCCTAGCATCTGTGAGCCTCCCTCAGTGATCCTGATCCTGGTCTGCTTCTCTGCTAGTCTTGGCTGGAGTTCTTAGACTGAAAGGAGCCTTAATACTGAATACCCAGACCCAAGCAGTTAGTCAAGAGAGAATGCGTGGGTGGAAGTATTATCCAGCCCAGTAAAAGATCAGACTGTTGCTGCTTTTTTTCTGTAACTGCCTTGGCAGTGTTCAGTCATGTTTTCATGTTTAAGAAATATGTTTCATTTATTTAGAGAGCAGTTCTGTAGTTTGTAGATAAGCAACTACTACAGTATTTCTTTTAATACCTCTAATAATATTTCAGTGCAGTTTTGTAATTTGTTAGTGGTTTTAGTTTTTAGTTTTAAGTTTTGCTTCTTGAAAATACTTATGTAGTTAAAAAATTTCTTTTTTTTTTCATTTTTTTATTAATTTTTTATTTTTATAAACATATATTTTTATCCCCAGGGGTACAGGTCTGTGAATCACCAGGTTTACACACTTCACAGCACTCACCAAAGCACATACCCTCCCCAATGTCCATAATCCCACCCCCTTCTCCCAAACCCCCTCCCCCCATCAACCCTCAGTTTGTTTTGTGAGATTAAGAGTCACTTATGGTTTGTCTCCCTCCCAATCCCATCTTGTTTCATTTATTCTTCTCCTACCCACTTAAGCCTCCATGTTCCATCACCAGTTCCTCATATCAGGGAGATCATATGATAGTTGTCTTTCTCTGCTTGACTTATTTCGCTAAGCATGATACGCTCTAGTTCCATCCATGTTGTCGCAAATGGCAAGATTTCATTTCTTTTGATGGCTGCATAGTATTCCATTGTGTATATATACCACATCTTCTTGATACATTCATCTGTTGATGGACTTTTAGGTTCTTTCCATAGTTTGGCTATTGTGGACATTGCTGCTATAAACATTCGGGTGCACGTGCCCCTTTGGATCACTACGTTTGTATCTTTAGGGTAAATACCCAATAGTGCAATTGCTGGGTCATACGGCAGTTCTATTTTCAACATTTTGAGGAACCTCCATGCTGTTTTCCAGAGTGGCTGCACCAGCTTGCATTCCCACCAACAGTGTAGGAGGGTTCCCCTTTCTCCGCATCCTCGCCAGCATCTGTCATTTCCTGACTTGTTGATTTTAGCCATTCTGACTGGTGTGAGGTGATATCTCATTGTGGTTTTGATTTGTATTTCCCTGATGCCGAGTGATATGGAGCACTTTTTCATGTGTCTGTTGGCCATCTGGATGTCTTCTTTGCAGAAATGTCTGCTCATGTCCTCTGCCCATTTCTTGATTGGATTATTTGTTCTCTGGGTGTTGAGTTTGCTAAGTTCTTTATAGGTTCTGGACACTAGTCCTTTATCTGATATGTCGTTTGCAAATATCTTCTCCCATTCTGTCAGTTGTCTTTTGATTTTGTTAACTGTTTCCTTTGCTGTGCAAAAGCTTTTGATCTTGATGAAGTCCCAATAGTTCATTTTTTTCCTTGCTTCCCTTGCCTTTTGCGTTGTTCCAAGGAAGATGTTGCTACGGCAGAGGTCGAAGAGGTTGCTGCCCGTTTTCTCCTCAAGGATTTTGATGGATTCCTTTCGCACATTGAGGTCCTTCATCCATTTTGAGTCTATTTTTGTGTGTGGTGTAAGGAAATGGTCCAATTTCATTTTTCTGCATGTGGCTGTCCAATTTTCCCAGCACCATTTAGGCTGGGAAAGAGGCTGTCTTGTTTCCATTGGACATTCTTTCCTGCTTTGTCGAAGATTAGTTGACTGTAGAGTTGAGGGTCTATTTCTGGGCTCTCTATTCTGTTCCATTGATCTATGTGTCTGTTTTTGTGCCAGTACCATGCTGTCTTGATGATGACAGCTTTGTAATAGAGCTTGAAGTCCTGAATTGTGATGCCACCAACGTTGGCTTTCATTTTCAATATCCCTTTGGCTATTCGAGGTCTTTGCTGGTTCCATATAAATTTTAGCATTATTTGTTCCATTTCTTTGAAAAAGATGGATGGTACTTTGATAGGAATTGCGTTAAATGTGTAGATTGCTTTAGGTAGCATAGACATTTTCACAATATTTATTCTTCCAATCCAGGAGCATGGAACATTTTTCCATTTCTTTGTGTCTTCCTCAATTTCTTTCATGAGTACTTTATAGTTTTCTGAGTATAGATTCTGTGTCTCTTTGGTTAGGTTTATTCCTAGGTATCTTATGGTTTTGGATGCAATTGTAAATGGGATTGACTCCTTAATTTCTCTTTCTTCTGTCTTGCTGTTGGTGTAGAGAAATGCAACTGATTTCTGTGCATTGATTTTATATCCTGACACTTTACTGAATTCCTGTATAAGTTCTAGCAGTTTTGGAGTGGAGTCTTTTGGGTTTTCCACATACAGTATCATATCATCTGCGATGAGTGATAATTTGACTTCTTCTTTGCCGATTTGGATGCCTTTAATTTCCTTTTGTTGTCTGATTGCTGAGGCTAGGACCTCTAGTACTATGTTGAATAGCAGTGGTGATAATGGAGTATCTCTAAATTATCCTGTACTGAGGAAATTAATTTCTTGAATAGTGTTTGTCTTTCTCAGGTATTACCACCTTCATATCTTTCCTGTGTTCTTAGAGCTGGACACCTTTATCATAGGCCACAGATTTATTAATAGAGTGTGATATAGGCTCACTGATTTGATTGCCTTAGCAAAGCACACTGGGAGCCCTAACTGATGGCTGTCGTCATCTCTGTACAGCAAAGGCCAAGCACCACAGCAGTGTTCCGTGGAGACATGCCGTGGCTTCGCTGGTGGGGAGCGCAGCATGGTGTGTAAACCTGTGGAATCTCTGTGTTGTACACCTGAAGCTAAGGGCACATTGTCAACTCTGCGTCAACACAAATAATAGAATCTGTGATAAAAAAAAGTTCTAAATGCAAGGCATTAGACTGTCATAGGTGACTGACACAGAAACTTAACACGTTTATAGAGGATAAGGAAAAAAGGAAGAAAACATTCTTGCTCTTCTTGTAGGATAAATATCAGGTGTAAGGGCCAAAAGGAGGGTTTAATTTTAGGGAGAGAATAAGAGAAAGAGAACATTCAGTTCAATAATCCACCTATCTAGTGTAATTTTTTTCATTGGCTTCTCTAGCAAAAACCTGACAGTTCTGCTCTGCCTGCAACGTTCTGATGGATTTTTGTTTTGTTCTTGTCTTTTTCCACTATTACATTTAAACTTTCAAATTACTGACTGCTGAAAACTTTTCATCTTTACTAATTTTCTCCATTTATGGCCTGTGGTTTCATACTATGTAATAAAGCTATATTAAAAGTAAATGTAATTGAATGGGAGGTTATACGTATAAATTATAAATGGTGTATTCAGAAAAATAAAAGGTTTAGGGGTTGTCATATGGTTTCACAGAGGAAGTCCAGCTCTTCCTTGAATGGTAGAGAAAGTGTACCTTTTATATTGGCATTAAAACTGAAGGAAGTACTGCAGGTGTGACTTGAAGTACAATAGCAGGACATGAACTGGACCCAGAGGCACGGAGGGTGGCATGTGTGGCCCGCTGTCAGAGGAGCCTAAATGGGGATGTTAGACTGGATTTGATAGGTGCTGTTGCATCAGTGATAGGTCAAGAGGCTAAGGCTCTGTTTTAAGTCTGGCTGGGTAGGAAGTGGTGATTGCACGATGGGGAACCAGTGGCAGAAAGGAATCCAGTTACGGGACTTCTTGTGAGCCAGATGTGCTTTGCTAAGGCAGTCAAATCTCCTTTCCCTTTTATATTTAAACAGTTTGTCAGTTTTGATTCTGGCCATATGAATAATTCCCAAAAGAGGGGAGAAGGGAAAACAAATCTCACTGAGACTTGGGAGACATGAATGTTTTTTGTTTTTAAACATGTTTTGGTCAGGTTAAGGTGAACTGTTTATATGAAGATCCTCAGTGGGTTCTTGAAAGTGGGTTTGAATCTTAGGTGAGAGCTAGATCTGGTATTTTGGGAGCATCAGGCAGCAGGCATAGTAATTAATTAGCCTTCTGTGTAAATATGGTATTGGGCTAGAGGTTGGGAAGGCTTAGGGAAACAGAGTGGGAGGAGTGTGAGACCTGGTGAGTTGGGAGTTTGGGTTCAGGGGAAGGTTGGGACCCTTGAGGAAAACGAAGTAGTTTCTGCAAAGTTGTCAGGGGTCAGCAGCTGTTTTCTTACTGAATTATTGTCCTAATATTCCTAAATAAAGGAAAAGTTACTATACTCTTCACATCTGAAAGGGTTAAAACATTAGTAAAAGATGAGCAGTGTGATTTTCTGTCAGTAGGCATATGCCAAAACAGTTTAATCCTGATTTTTGTTGGCCAGGTATTGACTTGTCATTTCTTTAGAACACAGTCAGTTGTATCAAAGAGAAAATACTTGACTTGTGTCTTAGAAGTCAGCAGAACTGCACTGATGTTGGACTTCTGATAAGTTAGCTCTTGAATATCTAAGATGAGGAATTTGTATTGTAAATGAACTGATTTTCTGTAGTGATTTAATGAAAACTTTTAAACTTAGGTTTTGGGGTAGATTCTAAGCGACGCTGATTTGTAATTAGTTTATGAATGGATTACACAGTTCTAGAATTCCTGAAGATGCACGTTTTAGATGTAGTTTAATTGAAATCTGGCTTCTACTGTTAATACACTTTTTAAAGTCCTAAAAAGAGGATTATCACATTCTGAACTAGTGGCGTCTCAATAAGATTACAAGGCATTTCATCATGGCTGGTTTTTATTATAGCTTTGGAATCATACCTTTTTGTTTGCTTTTTCAAGCTAGAATTTCTAGTGAAATTTTCAGAATCACATAGTCTTGTAAAATGGCTTGCTGTACTTTGAACCTTTAGTCAAGGAAGTGAAAATTATGGACAGATTGTTGGTAATGTTTCCCCTTTTTGGAGTGCCCTTTTTCTTGTGATAAATGGCTCACATTCATATTAGAAAAACCCAACAGGCTGTTATCAGACCTTCTGTTTATTATGTGAGTGCTGGTGCTGCTCTAGATACGCACGGATAAGCCCATACGTGTTTACTGATGGGAACATGCATCTAGCTTGGATACGCCTTTTGCCTTTTTCTCACTTGTTGGTCACATTGATAAACAACGTGATACTTCTTTCTGCATCTCTAGCGATGATGCCTTTTAGCGTTAAGGATTTTATGCCAGTTTTTATATATGTGCATATTTTATATATAAATATATATGAAATACACATGAAATTTTTCATGTACTTTTTGCAAGCTTATGATTTTATTTCTTGATGGTCTTGGCATATTTCCTTCAAGACCCACTTACTCGTAAGGTTAATCACTAAAACATATAATCCTTTCCTTTATTTTAAAACAGACAGGGACCAAAGCCAAAATACTTGTTAATGAAAGTGGAGTGTGTTTTGGAGGGAGGGGGATTTTGCTACAGTTCCCGCTTGAGTCTTGTATTTCTTTGCCGACATTTCCAATCTCTTGTCTTCCTGTTTCTCATGATGATGGCTTTATATCCCTTTAAGAAATTAAATGTGAGCTATAGGTAAAATAAATGATAGTTAATATTTTTATAAATAGAGTCTTGTGTTTATGGAATTTATAACTTTGTTACAGATTGTATTCTCATGCGTCTTATGAACATGTAATGATTTGTGTTTTGTGGGTTTTATTACATGGTAGAGACATTAAAATACTGCAGCAAATATCTGTTTTTAAAGTTACTTTTCATGCAGTTTATAGATGTGCCAGAAGATTATTTTTGCATCTTAATTATAAATCTAATTTATATTAGATTTTTAACATTTTAATGTTAAAGTTTTGCTGTTATTGTAGTTCCAGAAGTCTACTGTTGGGATTTAGTATTTGTGAACTAGAACCAGTAAGTAGAACTTTATGCTGAAGGTTAAAATTAGGGAAACTTTTGTACTGGCTATATTTTCTGACCTTTTTTTATTTTTTTATTTTTTTAAAGATTTTATTTATGTATTTGACAGAGAGAAATCACAAGTAGATGGAGAGGCAGGCAGAGTGAGAGAGAGAGGGAAGCAGGCTCCCTGCGGAGCAGAGAGCTTGATGCGGGACTCGATCCCAGGACTCTGAGATCATGACCTGAGCTGAAGGCAGCGGCTTAACCCACTGAGCCACCCAGGCGCCCTATTTTCTGACCTTTTTAAAAAAATATTGATGTGTTTTAGATCTGGGCTACAGATGCCGAATTACTATTCTGTGTGTATTGCTAATATTAACCATTAAAATGGTGTTTGACAGTTTGACATTTGAAGGCATTTCCTGTGGAATGATGCTAACATGTATTTAACCATGCAGATCCTCAGTTTGTGGTCTGCCAGCTAAAGGTGAAGATCTATTCCTCCAATTCAGGACCCACACGGCGGGAAGACAAGTTCATGTACTTTGAGTTCCCTCAGCCTTTGCTTGTGTGTGGTGACATCAAAGTAGAGTTCTTCCACAAGCAGAACAAGATGCTAAAAAAGGTTTGCCCTTTACTTTTATTGGGAAGAATATCCAAAATCATACTTTGAAGAGTAACCTCAGATCTTTTGCTTAAAATATTTGGTTAGGCAGAAATCATTCTGTAAGGAGAGATTACAGGATAATATTTTGTGACTGACCATTCATTGAATTAATTATAATTGGTTTTCTGTTAGATCTACGCATGGTTTGCTTACTATAGCACTGATGAGCCATTATATTAGTAAAAAAAAAAAAATCTTACTAGAGGAAAAGTCCTTATGTCATTGTAATTTGAAATGAATTTTCTTTAAGTTGGGTTATGCAGAGAAATTTTATAAAAATATTAAAGATTGCATACCCCATTAAATCAGTTACCATCTTTTTAGACAGGATGATCAATTACCAAGAAAAAGTTAGCAAGGGGCCAGGGGCCATGGGTTTATAAAGAAAAAAATTCTCTATTTGTATAAATAATATCTGTTCCATGGTCTTGTGTAATGACACAAAACACTTTCCACCCATTTTGGTTTATTTTTTGTGACACTATGTCATTTTATATTTGGCTTTCTCAAATTTATTGAATATTTCGAATTTTAGTTAGAGTGATAAGTATACAAAAGAAGTAATAACGAGTGAAAAAGTGTGATATTAAGTATACAGATTCAGAAAGTTAGTGGGGTTTGCTTCTTACTGAGCCATAGTTAGGGAATTCAAGAGCTCATTCTTAAAACCGTCTTGGTTTAAGATGTGAAGTGTGAACATTTGAGATGAGTGCGCCTAAGGTGCAACATTTTGGGGTATAATGAAAAAAGATTCTAGCTTTGTATGTTGTTACTGCCTCATTAAACATACCACATAGTGTATTGCCATTCTTTAGATATTCTCAGTAATAGAACTGATTTAGTTTTCCTGATATTTAGCTTAAAAAAAAAGGAAGTTTCATTTATTATTAAAACTTTAAACTCTACCTTGATTTATCTAAAGAAATACAATCTCCTATACCCAGAAGCCATATAGCTGGGAAATGACAAAATGTTAAACTTTTTTTTTTTTTTTTTTTTACTAGAAACCCATTTCCTACCTATTCTGTATAAGTGAAAGTTAAATATATCTTGATAACTTTGGGAAGTAATTTTTCTGTAGTCCAGGAAGCATTAGCAGGTGTTTAAAATTATCTTTTCCCTTCTGCTCATTGTAAGACTGGCACACACAAAATTTTATTTATTTATTTATTTTAATTATTTATTTAAAGTGGGCTTCACGCCCAATATGAGGCTTGAACTCATGACCCTGAGATCAAGAGTCACAAGCTCTACCAAATGTGACAGCCAGGTGCCCCTAAAATTTTATATTTTACTTGTAAAAATAGGCACCTGCATCACTCTGTCCCTATACCTTTAGGAATGTGTAAGTACTTATTTTCAGTTGTCTGTATGTTACTTTAATACATACAAATTTGAAGATTAGATTAATATTTGTAGTAAATCTGGGATTACTTTACATATATTTATTTGCATTTTATGTGATTTTGCTTACCTATTATAAATGTTGCTGTGATTTAAACAAAAATAGATTTAATATAAGCATTACCTAAACAGAATCCACATTTTTAAAGATTTAAATATTACTAGCTTGTGTTTTTCTGACTCTAAGTTAAATATATGTACTGTTACTAACTTAGTGACTTTGCTAAAATAATTGAAATTAACAAAAATTTTTTTAAAGACTTAACATATGAGGGACGCCTGGGTGCCTCAGAGGGTTAAAGCCTCTGCCTTCGGCTCAGGTCATGATCTCAGGATCCTGGGATCAAGTCCCACATCAGGCTCTCTGCTCAGCAGGGTGCCTGCTCTTCCCCCCCCCCCACCCCTGCCTACTTATGATCTCTGTCGAATAAATAAATAAATATTTTTAAAAAAAGACTTACATATGAGATTGCTAGGTACTGTTAAAAGATAAAAAGAATGTTAAACAAAAGATACTTGAAGGTCTTACATCTTTGTGGGAAAATAGCAAAACTATTAGAATAATAGTTCTAATAGGTAAATTAGAATAAAAGATTTGATGGCAGTTCAAGGCACCAGATAAGATGTCATAAAGCTGCACATCATTAACTGTCACATGGGCCATGTCAGTCAAATTCCAGTCATGAAGAGAGAGAGAGAACATTTTCTGTGTTGGTCATGAAAGGGCTGACGTGATGAACTTCTGATTGATATGTTTTTTTGATTAACAGGACCTTGTATTATTTTTAAGAAGTAATTTTTTAAAAATAGGCATTTTATAACCTAAAAAAGTCATAATGACTTGTCTTCCTTCCCTCATATTCTGAGGTTTTTCAGGCATACACATTGTAGTGTAAGAAACTGGAGCCACTTAGTGTTTGCATTGCTTCTGAAGTAGAAATGTGTCTGCCTTGCTTCTTTGGGAAGTTGTACGGACATTTCAAGAACTTTTGTTAAAGTAAATTTTCTAATGGATAACTTTTTTTTTTTAAGATTTTATGTATTTATTTGGGAGAGAAAGAAGGATTTGGGGCGGGAGTTGTAGAGGGAGAACCAGACCCCTCTGAGCAGGGAGCCTGATGCGGGACTTGAGCCCAGGACCCTAGGATCATGACCTGAGCCGAAGGCAGACACTTAACTGACTGAACCACCCAGGTGACCCTGTAATGGATAGCTTGTTGAAATAGACCATAAAACCCATTTCTGATTATTTAATACACACATATATACAAACTCAAACATTTTTTAAGGCTAACATTAGACAAGAAAGGAAATACTTTACCTAAGCTTTTAAAACAAAAGTACGTTATCTTAGAACCTGTGGAGTTACATTTTTGTCTAAAATTTGAAAAAAGAATAAACATACATGAATTAGAGCAACAGATAACCAGTAGCTTGCCAAATATTAGTCTGTACGTTTGTCTTTATTCAGACTACCAAATGACGTGTCACCTATTTTATTGACTTCTTGGGATGAGTATTAAATATAGGTGATATATTTTCTTTAAAAAAATTTAATGTCTTTTTTTTTTTAAAGGACAAAATGTTTCACTTTTGGGTAAACACATTCTTCATACCAGGACCAGAGGAAACCTCAGAAAAAGTAGAAAATGGAAGTCTCTGTGATCAAGAAATTGATAGTATTTGCAGTATAGAACGTGCAGATAATGACAAGGAATATCTAGTACTCACTCTAACAAAAAATGATCTTGACAAAGCAAACAAAGACAAGGCCAACCGATCCTTTTCTCCAAATTTTAAGGTAAGTTAAAAACATTTCGAGGAATTAGTGGGTTACTCTGTGTGTGTGTGTCTGTGTTAAGTATATAGCTGGTAAAGGACTTGTGTGACTGAGGTTTAAATCAAATTAAGTATTAATTAGAAGCAATATTTAGGTATCAGTAATGTGAGTTTCTAACATGGATGCACACAAAATTTTAAAAAGCTGCCTCCCCCACCACCCCGGCCCTTCTTCATTGTTGTTTGGTGAAATCTGGGGCAGGGGTTGGGAAGGGGAATTCAGTTTATGGGACATGAAATAGGAATGAGGGAAGAAAGAAGTTAAAGGGAATTCAGTCATTTGGGAATGATTCGTATGGAATGTTCTTTATTTTTTTATTTTTTTTATTTTTTATAAACATGTATTTTTATCCCCAGGGGTACAGGTCTGAATCAGCACTCACCAAAGCAAATACCCTCCCCAATGTCCATAACCCCACCCCCCCTTCTCCCAACCCCCCTGCCCCCAGCAACCCTCAGTTTGTTTTGTGAGATTAAGAGTCACTTATGGTTTGTCTCCCTCCCAATCCCATCTTGTTTCATTGATTCTTCTCCTACCCACTTAAGCCCCCATGTTGCATCACCACTTCCTCATATGATATGAGGTTGTGATATGATGAGATATGATAGTTGTCTTTCTCTGCTTGACTTATTTCGCTAAGCATGATACGCTCTAGTTCCATCCATGTTGTCGCAAATGGCAAGATTTCATTTCTTTTGATGGCTGCATAGTATTTCGTATGGAATGTTCTTAACTGTTCCTACTTTTGTCCCCTTCCAGTTTATTCTCAACTCCTCAGAGTGATCTTGAAATAGATAGATTGTTATAATTGATATGGTGTTATCACTCGTGTTTATACTTTTTAAAGACCTTGTGGTTTTTTGATATGACCTACAAGGACCTACATAATTCAGCCCAGGCTTACCTCCCACATGAACTCTAGCCACATTCTGCTCCTGCTCCAAGATTCACCCAATCTGGTCTCTCTTCAGTTCTTCCAAATGCTAAGCTCCTTCTGCCTCCAGTCTTTTCAGTTCTTTTTCTCTCCCTGAGGACCTCCCCACCTTCCATCTTTCCCCTGCTGTTCCCACATTTGGCTACCCTTCCGTGTGGTAGCCTTTGCTTCAGTCTTGTTGGTCTGAAAGGCCTCTTGTCAAGCTCTTGTGTTACTCCCTTTCTAAAGCTCTACTTCCTCATATTGTGGAATTATTTGGGTCCTTACTTATATCTATATGTGATGTGTGTGCATATTTTTAATCCTGTGTGTTGATAAGAATTTTCCAGGTTAAAAAATCTGATTTGTCAATATTTCCAAATGGTAGTTTGCCCTTTTTTCCTTCCCCTTTCCTGTTTCTCCTTCTACCTGATTTTCCTCCTTCCTTTCACCATACCCTTCTTTCTCTTTCAAAAAAATTTTCTTACTTATTTTGCCTCATTCCATTTTTATAATATGCAGCAAGCCTACCCATAGTTGATAAGTATAAGAATATTGTGAGCAATCCTAAAAATAAATGGGAGGCTACATATTTTAAGTGAAAATAAATCCAATATTAAGCGCCTTTAAATCTTAGACTTCTTTTAAGTGATTAGAAGGGTCTTTGAGAATTCACAGGTTTCCATCAACTATGTCTGCGTTTTCCTTAATTATTAGCTTTTATGGTGTGACTTCCTCTGGTTTTATTCTTTTAATATTAAATATTTTTTAATATTACAAGAATATATATTTGTGATTACAAATTAAAACTCTTTCAGTTATCAGTAAACAGATATAATGCTGTAAGTGTTTATGAACAAATGAGCAGAGGAGGCATAAAGCACGATCTTGGTGTGTTTTTTAGCCCAATAGTTAAGAGAAGACCTTTTCAGCAGGTGACCTGTTATCAGAGGCCCACATGGAATGAGTGAGCAGTACAAACATCTGGGATGGGAGGGAAGGGCAGATACAACAGCCCTGAGACAGAATGATTCTCCCATGTTTGAGGAGCAGTAGACAAGCAGCCATTTTGACTAAAGCACATCGGTCTGACTGTGAAGACATTGGTGTGTTTCCAGCACAGGAAGGATGTCATCTGAATTTTGTCTTTAAAATGTAGACTGGAGAGGAGGCAAGGACAGAGCTGGGAGATGAAGTGAGAAGCTGCCACCGTGGTTTAATGTAGCTGAGAGGTGGTGGCTGCAGGGACTAGCGTGGTAGCAGTGGGCACACTGAGAAGCTGTCAGAGGAGGTAGAGATGGCATCGTGTGGGTGGACCCAAAAGGGTTTGCTGATGGAGCGGATGTTGGATGTAAGAGGAGGAGAAGTGAGGATGACTTTTAGGTAGTGGGTCAGGGGTAGGTTGTAGATAGAGCAGATAGAGCAGATCCACTGCCTTCTGCGCCTCTGCTTCCTCTCCGGGGAGACGGAAATCCCTGCCTCGCTGAGTTGTTGGACGGCTCTCCAGCACTGCTGTGATGGCCCTTTGTCCACTGTCAGATCACTGTATGATGTTCTTAACCTTCAGGGCTGACAGGATCCCAAACATCGCTGCTAGTCAGTGTTTTTATAATGTAGTACTTGTTTAGTGTTATTTGTCTCAGAAAATACACTGAGGCTCAGCGTGGTAGTAAGTGCAACATTCTTTTGGATCTCAGCTATTTGTACATTGAAGTTTATTGAAAAGACACTTTTTAAATGACCAACAAACTTCAGTCTCAGTGCTTTTTTTTTCAGTAGAATTATTTAGTTAATGCTTACAGCTTATGCTTATTATGTTAGTACATCCCAGTGTATCTTTTCAGTGTATAACAAGAAAACATTGGAAATCTGAAGCAGACGGTCATTTAAAAGATAGCTGCCTTTTCAAGATCCTGTTTGTCATTGCATTTTTAAAAAACAAATCTGTTAAAATATGTATCTCTACTAAGTCATTTAAGATTAGTCAGATTTATGGATTTTCCACTTAGACTCTGTCTTTTTTCTCTAGGTGAAACTGTACTTCACGAAAAACAATAGAGGAGCCATCAAATCCCGAGGCTAGCAGTTCAACTTCTGTAACACCAGATGTTAGTGACAATGAACCTGATCATTATAGATATTCTGACACCACTGACTCTGATCCAGAGAATGAACCTTTTGATGAAGATCAGCATACACAAATTACAAAAGTCTGAATTTTTTTTTAATCAGGAGGGATAAAACACCATGAAAACAAACTTGAATAAACTGAAATTGGTCTTTTTTTTTAATGGCAATAGGACATTGTGTCAGATTACCAGTTAAAGGAACAATTCTCTTTTCCTGACCAATCTTGTTTTACCCTATACATCCACAGGGTTTTGACACTTGTTGTCCAGTTGAAAAAAGGTTGTGTAGCTGTGTCATGTATATACCTTTTTGTGTCAAAAGGACATTTAAAATTCAATTAGGATAAATAAAGATGGCACTTTCCCATTTTATTCCAGTTTTATAAAAAGTGGAGACAGACTGATGTGTATACGTAGGAATTTCTCATTTTGTGTTCTGTCACCAACTGAAGTGGCTCAAGAGTTTTGTGATAACACAGGTTCACATCCTACCCCTTTGCACTTGTGGTAACAGATAAGTTTGCAGTTGGCTAAGAGGAGTTTCTCCAGGGTTTTGCTACATTCTAATGCATGTATTCGGGTTAGGGGAATGGAGGGAGTGCTCAGAAAGGGATATCTGTTAGCTGGACTCTGGACCATATACCATCTCCAGCTACTTCACGCACCTTTCTTTAGCATGCTACAGTTATTAATCTGGATGTTTGAGGAACTGGCCGCTGTCACTGCTTGTTGTTTTGTGCATTTTATTTTTTTTTTAAAGCATATTGGTGCTAGAAAAGGCAGCTAGAGAGAGTGACTCTGTATTGGGGTACAGGAATGAACCTTCCACAACTTGTTAAGAATCCACAAATGAAGGGATATAAAAACAATGTGGTCATAGATAAGAAACACAGCAACAATGACTTAACCATATAAATGAGGAGGCTATCAACAAAGAATGGGCTTGAAACATTATAAAAATCGACAATGATCTATTAAAATACATTTTCTGAATTGTAATGACTGCTCCATCTCCTGTGTAATCAAGGCCAGTGCGAAAAGTCAGATGCTATTAGTCCCTACATCAGTCAACCACGTACACTTACTTTATTAGTTTTCAATCATATACCTGCTGTGGATGCTTCATGTGCTGCCTGAAAGCTTCTTTTTTCTCATTGAATATAAAATATTTTGTAATGCTGCACAGGAAATTTCAATTTGAAATTCTACAGTAATTGTTTTTTTCTTTAAAGATTTATGATGCACTTACTCAATCCAATAGCTGTCAGCTGTTCCACCCTTTTGACCTTACACATTCTATTACAATGAGTTTTGCAAGTTTTACACATTTTTTAAATGTCATTAACTGTTAGGGAATTTTACTTGAATACTGAATACATATAATGTTTATATTTAAAAGAACATTATTTGTGTTAAATAGGAAATTAGAGTTGCAGTAAATTTTCAACACTGCACAAATAATAAGGCATTTACTTTTTCAGTAGAAATTGTCCCACATAAAGCTTTTATCAATTTTTTATTGAAAGAATAGTTCTTGGTTTTTTTTTTGTTGTTGTTTGTTTGTTTTTAAATGTGCAGTGTTGAATCATTTCTTCATAGTGCTAGACTTAGGACTAGGGCTTCAATTTCACTTCTTAAATATCATATATTTGATATGCCCAGACTGCATATGATTCTAAGCAGAGTACAACTACTATTGTAAAGCTAATGTGAAGATACTATTTAAAAAGAAGTTTTTTTCCCCCAGAAATTTGGTGTCTTTCAAATTGTACCTTAATCTTGAAACATTTAAATATCCAGCCAATTTATTTCTTAATGGTGTAAAATCTCATTTTCAATAACTTATTGGTGCTGAAATTGTTCACTAGCTGTGGTCTGACCTAGTTAATTTACAAATACAGATTGCATAGGACCTACTAGAGCAGCATTTATAGAGTTTGATGGTTAAATAGATAAGGCAGAACTTCATCTAAAATATTCTTAGTAAATAATGTTGACATGTTTTCCATACCTCATCAGTTTCATTCAACAAATAAAATTTTTACATTTTTAACAAAGCTCTTAGGATTTACACATTTGTATTTAAACATTGATATATAGAGAGAATTGACTGACTGCTCAAGTTAAATTGGTGAAGTTAGAAAACAGCTATTCCTAAGATCTCAGCATTGAAATTTATATGCCACCTTATCTTTCATAAAAGCTGAAAATTGACTAAAATGAAAATCCACTCTTTATGTTTTGATGATAGTTATTAATACTGTTATTTGTTACAGTTTTGGGCACAGTATATTAAAACATAACTTGTGTTGTTCCAATATGTAACATGGAGGGCCAGGTCATCAATAATGACATTATAATAGGCTTTTGCACTGTTATTATTTTTCCTTTGGAATGTGAAGGTCTGAATGAGGGTTTTGATTTTGAATGTTTCAATGTTTTTGAGAAGCCTTGCTTACATTTTATGATGTAGTCATTGGAAATGGAAAAATGGCATTATATATATATATACATATATATATATATATATATATATATATTATACATACTACTCTCCTTTATTTCAGTTTCCATCCCCATAGAATTTGACAAGAATTGCTATGACTGAAAGGTTTTTGAGTCCTAATTAAAACTTTATTTATGACAGTATTCATAATTAGCCTGAAATGCATTCTGTAGGTAATCTCTTTGAGTTTCTGGAATGTTTTCTTACTTAGACTTTTTGGATGTGCAGCCGCTTACATGTCTGAAGTTACTTGAAAGCATCATTTTTAAGAAAGCTTATACAGTTGGGCCCTGTGCCATCCCAAGTCCTCTGTAGCTCCTCGCAAACTTTTTTTTTTTTTTTTTTTTTGCCATAATTATTACAGGGCAGTTGGATACCTAGCATCCCGGTTCTTTGCTGTGGCACAGGTTATAAACTCAAGTAGAGTTTACCGGCAGCATCAAATGTTTCAGCTTTAAAAAATAAAAAGTAGGGTACAAGTTCCATGTTTAGTTCTAGAAAATGTGTGCAATATGTTCATAACGATGGCCGTGGTCGCCACAAAGTGACTCGTGTACCTTTACATACTGTTCATATGTCATGCATGCAGACGGAAGGGGTGGGGCTGTGCACGGAAGTGGGGGCTCTAACGGCAGTGTCTGGCAGAGCTGCCTTCCACCCTGCCAGCTCAGCAGTTCAGTCTGTTTTCCTAGAGCATATATATACTCAACATTTCAGTCTGTTAAACAGCCTTACTGCGATTCAGCCTCTTCAGATACTCTCGTGCTGTGCAGTCGTGGTTCTGTGTGTAAATGCTATGCACTGAGGATACACAAACACATAATGACGTGTGCAGGATAACGCCTCATACCAATCAGATGTCCGTTTGTTACTGTGTTTGTTAACAACCCTTTATCTCTTAGTGTTATAAACTCCACTTAAAACTGATTAAAGTCTCATTCTTGTCACTGTGTGGGTGTTTTATTAAATGAGAGTACTGGTCGTTTGAATTGTTTAAATCATTTGAATTGAGGTTTAAAATAAAAGGCAGCCAGATGTGGTTCTCTGTAACACCACCACCCACCCCTCCGCCCCGTGTTCTTCAAAGCCTGCGGTTATCAAAACATGGGCCTTTGTCAGCTTGAGGGTAGAGTGTCCCAACTACTCATGTTTAATAAGAGACCTGCCTTTTTTTAGGGCTGCAGCCAACACTTAGTAAGTTGTTTCAGGCACATGAAATAACATTCTAGTCCTGAAAAAGTTTAAGAGTCTTGAAAAATTGTCTTTTCCCCCCCACTTAGCCAGATGTCTGAAGGAAAATCTCCCCGCATAGATTTGATACTTCGGATTTAAACATGGTGACTTTTCCATCCTTTGTATACTGCCATCAACATACAGGAAGCCTCATCTACTCATCATGACTTGTGCCATTTGAATATTGATAGTCCTGAGTAGTCTGAAAGACTCCGTGTGCTTGAATTAATCTTGTGATTTCTAATCTTAGTCAAAGTTTAAAGACTAAGGCGTATCCTCCTTTTGTCGGAGCACAGTAAGATCTAGTAGGTGACGGTGTAGCTTGTAGGGATGTTGGGAGAAGTAAAGCAGACCGTGTATGGAACAGTGAGACTTCATGTCCTTTCAGGTTTACATGTTGTTGTGTGGCTTTTAAAAAACAGTAAGTGTGAATAATGTATAATCATCTAAAAAAGTATGCAAAGTGTGTGGTTGTGTATGCACTTCCATTTGGTATTGTGAGGGTTACCATCCTGGAGTTTTAAGTACTGGGTTTCATAAGAGGATCTTGGCAATGTCTGAGACGTAGGAGCATTGTTCTTGCATGTTGTCCACACTGTCTCTTGCGTTCGTGGGATTCAGTGAATGCCACCACCATTTCTACTGAGAAGTAAAAACCACCCGTGTTTACCTGCAGGCTCCCAGAGGCAGATGAAACATCAAGCCCTTAAATCTCCGGAATTTGTTGCTGATGTCCAACTCCTTTTGTTCTTTAATTCCTGCCAGATAACAAGCCACGCATCTTGATGACTGAAGTCTAGGTTTTGATGGGCCGTGCTGTTCACGAGCACAGAGAGAAAAGTTTCTGAATGGAGATGGATAGCATCAGTCCAAACAGGTATAAGGACAGTATTTTAAAACTTTTAAAGGTGGAATGTTAGAGATCGGTTTTTCTGTAAAATTGTAGAGCCATAGGAAACCTAACGACTAAGTTGCTTATCGGTTTTTTGTTTTGTTTTTTGGTTTTGGTTTTGGAGCAAGTCTATTCTCTTGTAACCATGATCTTGCTCTTTTCTCCATCCTTCAAGGAGCTTCCTTCTTACAAGTGTATTAGAATGTTGCTATCCACTCTTGGCAAATTCCTATTGGCCAGTGACTTTAAAAATAGATAATGTGAAAACAGGAAAGGAGGAATAATTTCGTTGGTGGTAATACCCTTTGGTTCTTCAGTTAGCTCTTTTGAGAATCCTTTCCCATAACAACAATAATAAAATACTCATAATTCGACCATGTGGAGACATGGCCATTGTGGATACTTTCTGTGACTCTGCAATCATTTTTTTTCTGCATATTCATGTGTATTCTTTAAGAAGTGAAGTTTGTACTATGCATACTCATAGCCTTTAAGTTTAGTATATGCGACACGTATTTGTAAAGCGTTGAGTCACATCAGACAATAATCAGTGACTTTAGTGCTGTAGGTGCAGATCGTGTGCAGAGCCCTGTCCAAGACCCCGGATTCCTCATGATGTGTAGATCCTGTTAGCATCAGGGTGATAAGTGAGTAAGTAAGATAGTTAACGTTTATTTAGCATAGACAAGCTGAATATTGTAGATCTGTCTCCTCAAAAACCATTTTAAACGTGCATTTTGGGATTGTGTGTTAAGTGGTTAAACAGAACCTATGAGACACCATGCAATAGTTCATTTCACTATTGCCTTTCCACATCCTGCGAGGTTGGAGAAGGATGAGCTTTTCAGTTTTTATAGTTCCCAAACAGGTGTTCAATTTGGTCTGAATTGATTTGACACCTACCCAAAAGGGAAAGCTACTGCTTATTTATCAGTCAATTGTTTTGAAATCTGTGCTTGTGTGACTTCCAGCATCTCAATGAGACAGTATTTCATGCGTGGTTCACCTTCAGCTCTGGAATTCACCATGTTTAATATAATGGGGGGTTTCTAACAAAACATGCAGGTCTTCTTTGGTAGTTATTTGAGGATTTTGGTGAAAAAAATTCGGCGGCAGGGCAACACATAACTTAGAAATGTATTGATTGACATTTAAAGAATATTTTTACATGAATGAATGAAGTCGGCTGCCATCTTTGAGCATTACCAGGTTATAAAATAAAGCTGTGTATTTTTAAACGAAGTGTTTAACAAGGATTTATATTTTTTTCATTCTTTTAATTAAATATAATTTATGTCTCTTGTTGCATGTGGTTTCTCATCTGTTCTTGAGTCAGAGGTTTTGTTTGCAATGGAACAAGGCTCTAGTGTTGCAGATTGTCAACTGTTCACCGCAGCGAAATTCTGAAAATGATCCTGTGTGGCTTTCTATATTAGCCTGTAATTCACTGGCATCAGTTGACGTGCACCTTCGGGATTTTTCTCCCCACTCTATACAGCTGTCCACATGATATCTTATGTTGACAAATGCCTTTCAGTTTTTACTTTCATCTCTCACTAAACTGCCCTACTGGGAAGTTTTATAAATGTGCATTGGGTGGGTGGGTGGATGCCTTAAATTTTGGAGTGCTGGAGTCCAACTTCAGGGTTTCAAATAGTTTGATTCAGGCAAATAGTTCTCCATGAAATCTCACAGTTCACTGTAATGAAAGTAATGTCAGCCTTGGATGACTTTGACATAGAGGAATGACTCTTGGATATTAATGAATTTGTTAGTAGCGTCTTGATGTGTGCATTAATAAATTGCTTTCAGGCCTGTGCATTTAACCAAAGTTGGGGCACTGGAAATGTCTATATCATGTTCCATTTGGCTACCGATGGACATAAAAACAGAAATGCTTTCCTATGGAGAGTATTTTTTTCTTTAAAAAGAAAGTTGAGTATTTGGTTTTGATTTTTTTTATATACAAGTACTTGAAAACCTTAGGCTGCTCGAATCTTTCCCAAGGAAGTTTCTACACAGTTCTACCTCAGAAAACCTGAAGATACAGATTTGAAACTCGTAGGAGTCCTGTGATAAGTCACCTACCTGGAGACCAAAACACAGATCAGAAAGGCAGGAAGTTGAAGTGGGAAGAGAAGGAAAAGGGAAGACAAGAGGGCTCGGGGAGCTCCTGCTATCCCTTAGTACTGGAGGGCAGCGAGGGAAACGCTGTGCCAGCCCCGCGGCGGCAGATGCTTGCCGGGCTTTACCTACCCTTCAAGGTGGGTGGTTTCACCTCAGTTTATGCACAAAACCTGAAAGAGTATTCGAATTGCCCAGGCCTCACAACTAGTATGGAGGGAACGGAACTGGAGCCCACTGGAACTATGCTTCTTGACCACACTACGACACTCTGCCCCCTCATACACGTAATCAAGTTTACAACACAAACAACGAATGCATAAACAATCAGTAATGGAATCCTGCCAATATCGTTTATCGCGGGCAGAAGAAAAGCCCATTTTATTACAAGCCTTGAGTCCTGCAAAATGAATGAAGAAGAGAAATGTCTAACAGGTGTTCGTACCATGAAAGAGAACTCCGCATACTTGCAAGGTTCTTGATAGGTACGATGGTGAGGGGTTGACACATGTTTTTACGGCAAGACCCAGAACGAGAGCAAGATGGGCCAGTTTGGCCTTAAATTTGTTGAATAAACTTGTACCTTACTTGTGGTTGAACTTAGAGATGCGCTGTGGTTTAAAGAAATTCGTTCTCCATTAAGCTGGTCGACCAGTGGCCTGTCAGGTGTATGCCGCGTGCTTAGCATGTCCACTTGTAATGATGGTGCTGTAGAGCTCAGAAAAGGTCACTGACCTTTTATAGCAGTGAACAGAGAAGGAAGAGAGAGTACAACAGCTTGTTGCGGGAACAAACTTAGCCCTTTTGGAAACTATAAGAAGAGAAAGGCTAGAGCACAGTGAGTGGCGTGGAAAGCAGGGGAAGGTAAAATTTGGAGAAGTAGATGCGGGAACTTCTGATTCCAACCAAGGTGGAGTAGAACCAGTCAAGGCCATTTCTACTGTGGTTGTCAAAAACTGGACCAAATGCAAAGAAGCAAATACCTAAGAACTCAGAAGGAAACACAAGCAGACAGACCGGGAAGGAGGCTTAAGATTCGGAGAAGCATCCTATATGAGGATGATTTGCTTTTATTTTTTTCTTTCTTTTGTCTTACAGCTTTGTGGCAGGGGTCCATCCCACTTGAGGGCTGTGCAGCCATGGAGACACGAGCAGCTGAAACTCTAGGAGAAATCCACCTGTTAGCCAGAGGAAACCAGGAAAAGTGTCTCCTGTTGGCCAGAGAGTGTGGGTTAAGGGAAGGAGGAAAATCCTGAACGGGGAGAGCTGGGATGGGGGACCCTCTCATTGTGTATACGAACTTCTCCAAGTCCTGAGCTTGGTCCGGAGCGGGCGTGCTCAAGACAGACCGAAAGAACCATAGCAAAGTCTACAAAAAAATGAAAATGAGATGGGAACCACCACTAACAGAAGGTGATAGAGAATTTGCGGTCTGAGCCTGACTGTGTTGATTACTTGCTTAAACAAACAAACAAACAAACAAACCAGTAAATAAAATGTTTTTCAGAAAAATGTACCCAAAGGATCCAACCCAGTATCCAAAATTGCTTAAGAAGGAAGAACCAGGATAATGTAACCCATTTCCAAGGAAAAAGTCCATCAAGAGATGCCAGCCACGAGGTAACCCAGATGTTGGAATTATCAGACATAAAAGCAACTATTACAATTATGCTCCATGAGGTGAAGATAAACACACTTGAACAGAAAGATAGAAGTTCTCAGCAGAGAACCAAATTATAAAAAGAACCACATGGAAATTTTATGGCCAAAGATACAATATCCGAAATTAGAAATAAAAACCAGTAGATGGACAATAGAAAAATGGAAATGACGGGAAAGAATCAGCACAGTTGAAAGTAAATTAATAAGTGTCCAATTTTAATGATGACGCTAAGTTCTTTAAGGTGGATGAGGCTTTGAAAAGTAAACTGTATTGGACTGTAATTAGCTACAGGGATCCTTGATAAAATATTAACCTAAGTACATTCATGTGGCTCCTTGAGTTACATATGAAGAAGTTCCTGCTGTTTGTCAATTATGTTGAATAAGGAATTAGCATTATCATAGGTCCAACTGTGATGATTATGCAAATTTTCTGTGACAGTGTTTTTTTTTCAGGCTTAATACGTAAAAACATGTCACATATGCATTGGGGAGGGTATGTGCTTTGGTGAGTGCTGTGAAGTGTGTAAACCTGGCGATTCACAGACCTGTACCCCTGGGGATAAAAATATATGTTTATAATAAATAAAAAATTTTAAAAAAACAAAAACCAAAAAAACATGTTACATATGTTCTGCAACTTACAATGTCTGAGCTCAAGCATGCGTTGATGAAGAATGTTCCCTAATTGGGTCCATTACGTTGTGTACCTGCAGCAAAAGCAATTTCGAAACCTAAGAGAGTCATCACTAGATAATTGCCAAGCTCATCATCAGAGTCAGTGCCTGATAAATTGCTTTGCTCACCTGCTCATGTTTACTCTTTGCTTTTTTAAAAAATTTTTAATTTATTTTTAATTTTTGAAAAGATTTTATTTATTTATTTGAGAGAGAGACAGCAAGAGCATGAGAGGGTAAAAGGTCAGAGGGAGAAGCAGACTCCCCATGGATCTGGGAGCCCAATGTGGGGATTCGACCCCAGGACTCTAGGATCATGACCGGAGTTGAAGACAGTTGCTTAACCAACTGAGCCACCCAGGCCCCCTCATGTTAACTCTTTGAATCAGCGTTTGTAATAGGGCCTTTTCCCAATTGTGGATGTGATTACAGAGATGTCACATGAAAATCGACCTGTCTCATAGGCCCAATACATGCTTTCCAATCTCATAACAGAAAAAAAAAAATTACAATGTTTAATGCTGCTAATACTTAGAAATCTGTTACACGACATCATTAAGGCGAGTCTGGAGGAAATGGGACTGGTATTATGTTTGGAAAAATAACTTCCTGATGAAGGAAGACAATTTCAAGGCTTTAGAATATCTCTCATTGTTACATTAGTGCCATATTATTTTTAAAAAGCAGTGTGAATTCTTGTAATAGTGATAATTCTGGATTTAAGAGTTTAACAAGTGCTACCATTTAATTCCTGTAAGATAGGAAGCACAGGGGCACCTGGGTGGCTCAGTGGGTTAAACTCTGCCTTCAGCTCAGGTCATGATTCCAGGGTCCTAGGATCAAGTCCCACATCAGACTCTGCTCAGCAGGGAGCCTGCTTCCCCCTCTCTCTCTGCCTGCCTTTCTGCCTACTTGTGATCTCTGTCTGTCAAATAAATAAATAAAATCTTAAAATAAAAAAAGATAGGAAGCACAATTATATCCATCTTATGTGTGAGGAATCAAGGGAGGCTGACATTCGATAACTGGTCAGCACAGAAAAACTGGTAAGTAGTGGAACCAGGATTTGAGTTCCCCTCTATCTGGTTCCTGAGCCTAGACCACTAGCTACTGTGTTACATAGTTACTTCCTATAACAACCAAATGAGAATTTTTATTATTTTTTTTCTTTAAAGGGCACAGTTGTCAAGTTGAAATGAGTAGGACAGCCGGGTAAGCAGTGGTTTTCACGTGTTTTGGTCTCAGGATTCTTTCAGACTCTTAAAATTTATTGAGGACCTTGAAAAGCTTTGCGTGTGTAGGTTATTTTTACCTACAGATATTTTACCCTATTGGAAATTAAATCTGAGACATTATTACCTGAGAAATATTTACTAATTAAAAATAACAACAAACTTATTACATGTTAACATAAATAATGTTTTTAGTGAAGATAATTATGCTTTCCAAAACAAAACTTTAGCAATTAAGGGTGGCTTTTAAAAAAATTCTATATCTATTAATACTTGGCTTAATAGAAAACAGCTGGATTTTTATATATGCTTCTGCATTTCATCAGTTGTGAGATGTTGTTTTGGTTGTAGCACATGAAGAAAATATGGCCTCTGTACCAGATACTTGGTTAGAAAGGGAGAAGTTTTTTAAGAGCCTTTTTAGATGATTGTAGGTATTCTTGATACTATCAAACTCAAGTTGTACTTTTTAAAAAGTTCACTGCAGTGTGGGATTGGGACCCCTCAGTGAACCTTTTGTACTGAACCTTTTGTTTGATTTGAACCTGTTAGTATATCTTGTTCTTCTTCTTCTTTTTTTTTTTTAAGATTTTATTTATTTTTTTGACAGAGACACAGAGTAAGCATGAGTGAGCACAAGCGAAGGGAGAGGCAGGCAGAGAGGGAAGGAGAAGCAGGCTCTCTGCAGAGCAGGGAGCCCAAGCAGGACTTTATGTGGGACTTGATCCCAGGACCCTGAGGTCATGACCTGAGCTGAAGGCAGATGCTTAACTGCCTGAGCGACCCAGGCACTCCTATCTTATTCTCTGAATGGTCTTTTACTCATGTATAATTCTGTAACATTATGAATGGATTATTTAGAAAATATTGGCTCACTGATTTGTGTAGTATTTCAAATATTGACACACTTCACTGTAAACATAAAAAAAAAAAATCACATTTGCTAACACCACCCTGAGCTCATTAGAAAAGTCTTTAAATACTGGGAAGCTGTCAAGTTCAAAGTGGCAGATATAAGTTTCTTAAAATACTAATGTTTACTTAAAAGCTTGAATTTTATCCCTGACGGCAAATACTGTTCGTCATTCTCCTTAAAGGGTCTCGATATCCCACTGGGCCATCGGCCACGCTTTGAGAGTCACTGGTGAAGATCTTTGATTGGGGAGAAGTAAAGAAGAGAACATTCATCTAAAGGTCCTAACAAATTAATTTCCAGGGTGCTGAAGAAACACGAAAATGGTCTCAAAATCACTAGCCGTAATCTGTGATAAATTAGGAGAAGTGGGAGAGAGTTCAGACATGCAGGAATGAGAAAAGATTGCCTTCACTCTCCCAGGGGATGTATTCTGGCCAACTCTGATTCCCAGAAAAAGACTATATGATATCCCATAGCAGGTAGCTTCAGAACCCTACAGAATAACTCATGGGAGGTCATCTTAAGTTTTGTTTTCCTGCACAATCACCTGACAAGTGCTTCACGTGGCATACGTATACCCTGAAGTATTTGAATAACTACGAAGAGACAGTTGAAGGATAATTTGTATGGCTACTGCTTGTACAAACTGAACCAAACTCATTTGATTAGACACCGTTTATAGAGTACCCGCCATATGTAAAATGCCGTGGTAGGGAAATGGCAGACGGGAGGGGCTCAGAGAAAAGAATTGGCCTTGAGAAAGGAAAATACCGAGGGTATTATCCAGTATAAAATCTGTGAACGCCACCTAATGAGAGGAAGTAGCATGGCCTTACGGGAACATCATAGCATGAGGAGTTAGAATATTTGAAAATGTGCTCATCCTGGTTTCTGCCAACTCAGTGGACACCCTTGGGCAAGTGATGTCAAGTCTTGACCGGTGTTCCGTGTCTGTAACATGAGAGGTTAAGGTCCCTGGAAGGAATGGAGTTGTGGTCTCTCAGTTTACAGAGCATCACCAAGAGGGACTTTGGAGAAGACAGTTTGCTGTCCTAGCTCTGTGCTGCCCTTTACTAAAGCCACTAGTCACATTGTGGCTATTGAGCACTTGAACTAGGACAAGTCCAAACTGAGATGTGCTCTAAGTGTAAGTGACACACCAGATTTTGAAGACTTAGTATGAAAAATAGAATGTAAAATATCTCATCGGTAGTTTTTTTTAATAGGAATTACTGGTTAAAAAGATAAGTTTTAGATACATGGGTTTATATGAAAATATTATTAATTTCATCTATATTTTTAAAAAATATATGGTTCCTAGAGAACTTAAAATTACAGATATGGCTTAGATTAGAAAGTGGACAGTGCTGTCCGAGCTAACAGTTTCCAACCAAAGAATAGTAACTTGAAGAAGAACCTAACTTTACTTTTAACTGTTCTTTCTGAGGTTTGCAGACAGAGCGTGGGTCCCAGTTTTGACCAGAGGGCCTCCCGGAAGACTCCGTTTGGTCTCTGTTGTGTTCTCAGTCTGCACTTTGAGGAATTCTAGGGCCCCACGAGCTCTCCTCCCATGATTTGTCCGCAGTAGGCGAGGGTCAGGCCCCAAAGGGACGGCTACTATGGGACACAGGGGACTTTCTCTCCCCTTCTTAATTCAAGCAGCAGACTGTTCAGCGTGCACTGACTGAATGAAGTAATGAGCATACAAAATTTGTGTGCGTTTTTGTTTAAGGTTCAGGCTTTGGACCGGCTCAGGCCACCGGGCTGATTCTTGGTGTCACCGTTCACCAGCCCTGTGATCTGCCTCCCCCTCGCAGAGCCTCCGGCTCTTCAGTCTGAAGCAGGAGAGCTGTGTGTGCCACCATATTTTGAAGAAGCTTCCGGGTCACCCTCAGTCCAGGCCTCCCGGTGATCTGAGTCCTCGCAGTATGAGTAGGGGGAAGTGTGTGTCCGCCCTGACCCGCAGGAGTCTGCCACTGAGGGCTGGGCCATGAGCAGAGGGGCTTCTCCTCATCCAGAGCTCCCTGGCAAACCTGGCCTCCTCCTGGGTCCGGCTCTCTCCTGCTCCACAAACCTTCTCTGCCTGTGCTTTCTGTCCCTTCCACTTCCCCCGTTCTCCCTCAGCCCTACCCCGGCCTTTTCCTAAATAAATAAAGACTCTCAACTTCCTTCCCTTCTATCATCAACCCACACTCTCCCTCTTTCAATCTGCTTCCCTGTGATGCAAAAGGAAAAACCCTCTTCCTCTTGTGTAAGGCCAGCTTTTTTACTGCGCTCCTTGTCCTCCCTTTCTTGGGACCTAGGTCATGTCTTCTTGAATTATCTCTTTTTCATCTCATTTTTGACATTTTAATCTCCTTTGGGTCATTTCTTAGAGCCTATTAGATATCCTATTCTTCCCGCTCTTTTTTTTTTTTTTTTTTAGTAAAAGGAGAAAAAGAAAACTTTTATCTTGCATTCTACTTACATAGCACTCTATTTTGTATTATTTTTTTCATTTCTTTAAATCTATTTTTTGTTGACATAGAGTTGACACACTGTGACGTTACTTTCAAATACACAACATAGTGATTTGATGTCTCTATACTGATGCTATGCTCACCACACGTGTCACTACCATCTGTCACCACAGAATGCTATTACAATATCAGTGGCTATATTCCCTATGCTCTGCCTCATATTCCCATGACTTACTCATTCCATGACTAGAAGCTGTGTCTCCCACCTCCCTTCACCCATTTTGCCCATTCCCCATCCCCCTTTTCTCTCTTTTTAAAAATCAAGTTAAAAAAGAAGAATCTACCCTTGTTTTGACTTCCTCATATCTCACTCACTCACATTTCTATTTCTAGTACTTACCATATTAATTGAGTTACAAAGGCACGTTCAAGAATCACCTGTAGAATAATACACCGATTTAGAACTACTCCGGACCTCACGCAATCATCAATCAAGTCAAAGGTAAGAATAGACAGATGTTCAGATATTTAGGGATTCCGAATTTTTATCACCTATGCAACCTTTCCTGGCAAGGTATGGGAGAACGTGTCCTGGGAAAATGCGAAAGTAAACCAAGAAAGAGGAAGACATGGGATCTGGGAAAGGGGAGGGAGAACAGCAAAAGGAAGTCCTAAAAATAGAACGACAGAGCAGGCCTAGAGGAAAACCAGTCCAGACTGAGACAGAAACGTCGAGTCCTCAGGGAGGCCTCAGGTCTCCAGGAGGAGTGGAACCAGTGTTTTTGGAGTGCAGGCAAAAAGTTATCAGGAGGTAGGTGACACAGATGCTGGAGAATCTTGGAAAAAGCATGTAAGAGTATTAGAGGTACACTGAAATTCAAGCAAATGCAACACAAATCTCCTGGTAACTGCTGATCTACTCTGGGTCTCAATAGATTTGTACAGCGGACATTTCGTATTAACAAAACCATGTAATACGTTTTTGTGTGTGTGTGTGTGTGTGACTGGCTTCTTTCACTTAGTGTGACATTTGCAAGTTTCATCCATGTGATATCTCACCCCTTTCTGTGGCTGAATACTATTCCATTGTTTGGATATACCACTTTTCATTTGCATTAGAATCTTAAACTCTCTTGTTAACAATATGTTATTGAATGAACAGGGGACCAGGTGGTGTGATCTAGTATACATTACAACACAAGTCCTTGTTGTGTTGTGAATTTGAAAAGGTCTATTTTTAACACTTTTCTGAGAATATTTAGATATGAATTAAGGACATGTAGGGGAATCAAGAAATCATGCCAGCTGCCACAGAACTTTTGGCAAAGATGGTAACTTATGTATACATTTCTGAAGCTCTTCTCAGAATTGGAAATGGCCAAGAGACATTAAAGAAATAAAAAGAAAATACCCCCAACTAATTGGTTTTGAAACCAGGGAATGATGCCAACCACATTTCAAAGAATTTCAAAATTCAAAGAATTACTATTAAGTACAGAGCAGTGGGACCAGATGGAAGTGACAGAGAGAGAAGGAAATCCTAAAGCCCTATCAGCACTCCCTAAGTTAAAGTGATCAAAGTTGAGAATGAGGATGGGATATGTGGCTAAAATAAGAACATGACACATGGCTTACGGTCATGAAAAGCAAATTGGGGATTTTCTCTGATCCATCTTCTCAGTAACTCAGGGTTTCACATGGAGGCAGATAAGGACTTTCCCAAACAGAGTGGTATTAACGTCTACTTTCTTCTCTAGAGGATGGAGGGCTGTTTCATGTGAGCGGATGTATCAAGAGTGGTTACCAAGCCAACAGCAAACTGATGTGGAGAATTGCCTTCCTACAACAGAGAATGAAATATGGAAGTCAACCAACAAAGACAAATTAGCCCAGTGCAGTGGGACCCGGGGGCAGACTCTGGCCTCAGTTCTTTCCAGTCTTCTGTAGACTTCTTTTGGAATGGTTTTGAGAACACAAGTCAGCTCTCCAGCTGGATCTACTCATCTCTCTTTCTGTGCTTTTACCCATGGTGTCCTCATCCATTCACATGATGTGAGACACCTTCCATAACCCGAGGACTCCCAAATTTATATTTCTATCCAAGATTTCCCTTCAAAGTCCCAAGCTTGTCTATTTTTCAAATGGCATCACAATTGTGTCCCAAACCCGACTCCTGATTCTCACCCTTAAACCTGTTTCTCTGCTGAGAGCGTGGCATTATCCACTCCATTGCTTGAACCTAAAGCCTAGCAATTTCTTCCTCTTATTTAATGAAACCCTCTATGCCACATTTGATCCAGTTCACTTAACCCAAAATTCCAATTCCAAAAATACATCTTGAATCCTTTTGCCAATATCTGAACTACTGTGACTTCTCATTCGGATCACTGAGTTTGCATCCTAACAGACTTGTTTTCCACCTTGTGCTTCCCAGGAGCAGCCATGGTAGATCTAAAGTCTCAGTCAGACCATGCACTCCTTTCCTTGAACATCTTAGTAACTTCTTATAGCATCTCTGAGAACATCCAAGCCTGGGAGTGACCTGGTTTTTTCCATCTCTTTCACTTTAGATTCTGTAGAGTGATTAGGACAGAGAAGAGCAAGAGCGTTCCCAGCCTCAGGGCATTTGCACCTGCTGTGCTTCATACCTGCCTAGTTCACACCTATCCTTTCTTTATCTGGATTGCTCATTTTCATCTTCCAAGTCTCATCTTAACTGTCACTTCCCAGGAGGTCTAGCGCATCACCCAGTGAAAGGCAGACTCCTCCCCCTTTGGTATTCTCTCTTGAAGGACTCCCTTCTTTTTCTTTAATAGCTTGCCCCAGTTCATACTGGATATTTGGTTTCTTGCTTGTTTATAGTCTCATTCACAGCAGGGAATGGGACTGGAAGCCACTCCTAGGATTTTTTTTTTCCCTTTCACCATTTTCCTTCTGGTGCCTGACATGTGGAGATCTTCTATTAATATATTTTTCAATTAAGTGAATGACTTAAAAAATAAGCAAACATCAATAGAACAAGACAGAAATGAGATAGATGAAAAAACTCTGCCGCAGAAAGAATTAGAGGATCGCCATAGCTTTTGAAACCAGGGGATGAAAGCATTTCAGGAAAGAGGGAAATCCCAGGGAGCATTCGCTTAATGCTCTCAGGGCACTGGGAGAAATCATGAATTCTTACAGAAGAGCTAAAAGATGTTATGGTAAGACAACAAAATGGGAGAGAAAGGGAAATGCAAGGGGATGGTAGGACCGTGGCAGAAACTGCAACAGCATTGGAAGCAACAAGGAGCAATGTCGCCGCTGCAGAGAATAAGGTCAGTTCAGTGAAAGGCGAGTGTAAGGCGCTCTGAGAACACAGAGGAAAAGGACAACGAGAACAGAGAACTGGAAGGAACATCCCGGACCTGCAACAGGTAGACAAAAAAGAAAGGTGCAACGTAGATCAATGGCGGTCCTGACAGGGAGAGAGGAAAGGGAGCAAGGCTGCTTCTGAACTCAAGAAAGGTCCAGATACGCCCGTGCATGAATTCATGACAAAATTAACAGCACCTGGAAACAGCTTGGTGACTTTCTTGAATTCAGGCTTACGGAATTACTTACTTACACTTTGCCGAGCAGAGTCCTACTTGTGATGGGAACATGAGCTTTGGGTGGGCAGGGGTCTGTGCACAGTAGGTACTCAATACATATATGCCAGTTTTAACATAAAAAGTTATATACTCGTGTAAAAATCAGCAATGGGAGGAAGGATTGCAGTCTTTTTGCTGACATACACAAGCTTCAGTAAAATTACTATAATAAAATTATATGCACTGGACAACAAAATATATACTACAAACTCTACTTGTAATCTGTGAACAGAAGAATCAAAACAACAGTGGAAAGAAACCTTAGCATAATTCCTTTGAGTTTTTACCTAATCAGAGAGACAAAAGTATCTGTGATTATAGATAAATTGAGTAATATAAATAATACTTAAAAATATGTAACAAATTTTATTCTTTATTAAAAAAAAGTCTTCTTTTTTTAAAGTTCCTGGAACACTAAATGACAAATCTTTAGTTAAAAATATCTTATGTGCATAATATAATTTTATTTTTAAAATTCTGCATGCATGTATACAAATATATTTTTCTGTGTAAAAATAATGCAAGATGGAGATAGCAGTAGGAAAAGTATTTTCTCTGGGTGGTGGGATTTCTTTTTTGGGGGGCATTCCAGTTTTTAAAATTATTTTTATTTAAATTCTAGTTAGTTAACATACAGTGCAGTGCTGGTTTCAGGAGTAGAATTGAGTGGTTCATCCCTTACCTACTGCACCCAGTGCTCATCACAACTCGTGTCCTCCCTCAGACCCATCTGGGGGGTGAGATTTCTAATTATTAAACATTTTCCTTTTACTTATATGAAATTTCTATCCTTTCTACAGTGAAGTTGTATTACTTGGATAATTAAAAAAGCAAAGGGGGGAAGCTAGCCAGCTGATACTCACATGAAATTTATTAGTAAAGAGATGGTCCGTCCTAAGAGAGGGGTAGCCAGGAAGACAGAGGAGACGTGCGTACAGACAACAAAACCTTCGGTGGGGCTTGGGAAGCTTTACTAAAGTGTAAGAATTGAGAGAAATCCAAGCCAAAACGTTCTATATGGAAAAGGCTGCCAAGGGTGCCGGCGCCCATCGCAGGCAGGTTTTCCCAAGCACAGCATCCCACAAGGTAAAGAACAGAAACAGAAATAATCTCAAAGGAATATGGATATTAAAATAAACATAACCTTGGAAGGACTATGTGATGCTGCTGCTGGTTTGGGGGAAGTGAAGAAGACTTCCATCCTCTGGGAGTGGTAAGAGACAGGGCGGCATAGTAAAAGATCTCTGTAGCATTAGACTTTCTTGAATGTGAGGGCAGGGTCTGCCCCTCAGACCTAGTAACCTGATTACTGAGGTTACTAGGTTACTAGGTTACCTCAGACTAATAACCTGATTACTGAGACGTCTCTGATGCTCAGTTTTCTCATCTATAAAATGGGAATAAGGTTACTTACTTTGGATGCTAGGTATCCAAACCCCTCCCTCCTGCATTACGAGGGAGGCTGGGAAAAGCCATAGGATAAAAATAACAAACCGTCCACAGAGAATTATTCGATTTTATTCGATTAACAATGATCCCAGCCTCATTTTCTTCTCCCGATCGCCTCCCCAGTAATGGGGAGGGCAATGCAGGTGCGGAGAATCGAGAAGGTGGGGCTGGGAAGCTGGTAAAAACCCCAAACGTTCCTGTGTTTATTTCTGCCTGCTTGTCCGGGACCAGTGTTTCACAAAAGGAGTGAGAAATGAGTAACCACATGCTGGGCAAGATGTTCCTGAGAATGTCAGGAAGCTTGTTTGTCAACCTTAATTGACAACTGATGTTTCAGGACAAAGCATGATTCTCATAATTTAATGGGACAGCATTGCTACTTAATGCCAGAGGGGGCAAGAGTGACTATAGGGCCAAAGCCTGTAGAAAGGAGAAATACGGACAAAATAATCCCCTTTTTGTTTTAGGAAAATGTAAAGTGGTGCCCCAGGGATTGTTGGCAAATATTATCATCTTTGAAAGCTACTACTTAACACAAATTCCGGGAAACCAGAGACTTCTGGGTAATGTGAATCACAAGGAAAGAATGCCCTATTCTGTGGCTGCAACTTTTTAATGGAATACTGGTTGATTTTGAGTGAAGAAGGCCAGGGGTCAGGGTCAGTTTGTGAGAATTTCCTTCCTGTTTCTGTCAAGGCACCTCCGCAAGACGCTTCTTTCTTGGCCGTCTTGAAAAGTTTCCTGGGATCACCCACATGTGGGAGCCACCCATACCTTTAGGGGCAGGGCTCCCCCTTTTCTCTACATGGCTTAACTGAGGGTAGAGCTCAATAGCTCTGTGTGGACCTCTGTGTGCTGCGATGGCTTCTGAAGAAGATCTTTTCTGTGTCAGTTCCTAATGAAGAGTTCTGTGGTAGGAAAGGGCAGGGTGGGGACTGGGGCAGAAGGGTGCTTCCAAAGAGAGGGCCAGACTTGGAGGGCTCAACGTTTCTATTAGAGTCAAGGAATGATAAACAGCAACTTGGGGTTCGAGCATCGGTGGAGGGCAGGTGTGCAGGGGATGAAGCTGGGAAGAGTTTGGGACCTCCTAGCACTTAGGGAGAGGAGCTGGCCCCAGATAGGATGGAGAGAGTGCCCCTAGAAGTCCCCTCCTGGATCCGTACCTGTGCAAATATGGTGGAAGGGGGAGCCTGAGGAGAGGGAGGTCAGTTAGGAGAAGGAGAGAGTGAGGGGGAAGGGCAGGACTTGCCAGGGTAGAGCACACAGAGAGGAGGGGGACCCAGCGACATCAAGAACGTGGAATGGATAGGATTTGGTGATTTCAGTGCAAATGATGAAAGAAGATGAGGCAAGCCCCATTGGATGCCAGTGGTGCTCTTTACCCAACAGGAGCAGGGAACTTCTTATTTACTTCTCTGATATTTTCTCTGTACGCTGATGCTTATTTTTGGCTGCTAGTGGAATCTGAAATGGAGAAAGCTAAAGATGGCTGACTGGTTTCTTCCCCATTGCTGACAGGAAGAGAGTATATAGAACAGCCACTGCTTTCCCTGTGAGCCAGCTTTGTTCCTGGGGGAGAGACACGTATCCCAGCACGGAATCACGAGATCACCTGGCAGCTGTGGACTGGAGGTCGGTCCAGATGCCAAGGGGCTGAAGGGGGAGCCCACCTCTACCTCTGCCTGGGTGGACGTGGAAGTTGGGCATTTGTGAGGGCTTCCAAGAGGAAGCGACTCTTGAACTGAGGCTTGAGGGACACGTGGGCGTTCTGTGGGTGGAAAAGTGAGATGAGAAGTGGGTAAAGACATCGCATATGAGAGAACATGGCAAAGTTAGGCGATGGCAAATGGCGCAGTCTGGCCGAAGGCTCATGTGAGCAGAGGGAAAGTGTGAAATGAAGCTAAGAAGGAAATCAGGGGCAGAGCAGGAAGGGCCTTGAGGCAATGACAGGAAGTTACAGTCTTTGCCTTGTAGCTGATGGGGAGACGTTGGGGAGCTTTGAGGAGAATTACAGATGCCATTCTCTCGCCCACTCACGCACTCACCAGATGTTACTCAAGTTCCATGTTGGACCACTCTGGCAGCAGAGTGAAGGGGGGGAGGCAAAGAAAAGATGTTTAGCGGAGAACACCAGCTGTTTTCCCAAATGTACGTCTTCTGCCGGGATACACAGCTAGATAACAGTTCTCTGTCTTTCTTGCTGCTAGGTGTGGCCATGTGCCCTTATGCCAGTCTACGCCATGTGTGCAGAAGGGAGTTGTGCTGCATCCTGGCAAGGGCCTTTGAGACCTCTCCTGTGCTAGGCTTTATGCTTTTCTTCCTACCGGCCAACTGAGTTGAGACCTTGGAAACCAAGTCTGAAAGATCCTGGTGCTGCCATGAACACAGGCCTTCCTACTCTCCAGAATCACAACCTGGACTGTTATGCGAGTCAGAAATAAACATTTATTATGTTGAGTCATTGTGTGTTTGGATCGATTCCCATAGCTTAGCTACCCTAAGCGTACACAGTTGGTGTGAAGAAAATGGAGGTCTCAGCTAGGGCCATGATGGTTTTCAGATTTAAGGATGGTCCCACCACTTCCGGTTGTCTTTTCTGTGGTTTGGAAGGAAGCCCCAGGCTTAAGCAGGAGGGATCCTAAGACGGATCCAAGAGCTGGAGGCCATCTCCTGCCATCGCTCGTGGAAGTTACTAAGTGCTGTGTATGCCACTGTTTCTTGTTAGTGAGAAGGCAGGAGAACGTGTTGCTGAAGTCATTTTGGTGTTGTCTAAGGCAATTCCCTCCAGGACTCCTTCCCCATTTGCTTCGGCATGTTCAAAGAACTTTCTGGCTCTGCCTTGACTTGTCCCCGACCACTGAGCTCTTAGTGACTCTCCTCGTTCTTTCAGATGTTGACACGCATGGGCACCGTCTACATAACACATTCAAGCTTTTCCCAGCTTACAAGTCAAGTCGCTCGTGCCACGCAGCCCCTCCTCTAGCTACAGCGCTCTCTGTTCTCCCTCATCTCCCATGTTGGGAGCCAGGACTCTTCTCCAGCGAGCCCTCCAGAGCTGTTCCACACAAGCCTACCAGCTTAACTCTTTCTTTGCCAAACCCCATGGATATTACCCAGTCCTTATCCCTGGTGACCTTGAAGGTCTCCCCTCAGCTTCCCTGACTGCAAACTCTAAATCTTAGTAGGAGCGTGACTCCAATAACCCAATAATAGAATACATAAATATTCATGTATATGTATGTACATTTACACAGGAATATACAAAACGGCCAAGGAAATGTTAACACTGCTTGTGAACTATTAATCACGTATAATCACGTATTGATGGAGCCAAGGCCCCCCTCCCAGTCTTCGTATTTCTCCAATCTGTGTGGAGGGTCTTGCATTCTCTTTTACTCTTCATAGAGTTTTTCTCTGGTGTATGTTTCTTTCTCCTAGTTTCTTGTGCTTGGTGGGTTTATCCCTGTTGTCCTAAAAATCTGGCAGTCATCTGCGTTCGGTCTATCACCTTGATCCAATTCCAATACCACTCCTGCTGTACTTAACGAAAAAAAAAATATGTCTATTTTAGATCTTTCTGTCCTATTCCAGTCTCTTTTTTGGACTGATCATTTTTATTAATTGCTTTGTTTTATTTTTAGGTCAATAGCGATATTAGATACAGACCACAATTTTAGCTCCTTCCCCAAAGCTCCCTCTCGCTTTTCTTTTCGTTGTCTTTTTTCATTGACTACAAATTCCAGATTGCATTAGACATGGTAAGAGAGGACATCTTTATCTTATTTTTGGTGTTAGTGGGACTCATTTTTTTCACCATGTATATCATATTAGCTGCTGGCTGTACGTAGGCATTCTTTATCTTGTTTGGGTTCTATCTCTTTGTTCCCTCTCTTTCTAGGTTACTGAACAATTTAAAAAAAAAAGTGTTGATGTCGTATTTTTATCCAATTCCTTTTGACCTTCATGCAGAAGTGAGTTTCTCCCCATTTAACTTAATCAAATAAATACATTTCCTAATGGAGAGAGGTCATCTGTTACCCTGGTCTTCTTGCTTTGTGTCCAACTGTCACTGCAGAGTAGGATGAAAACAAGACCCTGAGTGACAAGTGACAGGACATCCCCCGCCCATGAGGAGGGCAAGATGGATAGACTGCGGTCTGATTTTCTAGTTTCTAGTGTTTTTTTCCCAGTCACAACAAGTTTTCATTACCCTCTGAGAGCAGAAGCCCGCCCCACAGAGAACAGGAGTCTGATCAGGCAGCTTCCAGGCCAGGACCTCAGGGCCCTGTTGCAGCCATGGAACAAGACAGAGCCACTTGGGGAACAGGATAGAAGCTATCTCTCTGGCTCTTCACCAACCACATAACCAGGTATAGACATGGCATGTTTTCTCCTCATCAGCTCAACATGCCTGGAAGGGAGGCAGGGGCCGAGGTAACGAGGACCTTCTACTGTTTCTTCTTGCCTTCTCCCCCTTTTCTGAGTAGGGGCTTTGATTCTGCACTAGTTCATATCTGACAACTGCCTTTAATCCTAAAACTTAGGACTAAGCCTCAGGAGTTCCAACAGCGATGGGCAAATCCTTCTCTTATGAGCGGTAGTTGGCAAAGGCGGCCAATTATCTCAGGTGTTCACAATTATTTCCTGGACCTTTCCCACAGAGTAGACGCCAATGAGTTATATGGGAGGGAGACTCTCCTTTTTTTTAAAGAAAGAATTCAGCAGTCATGGAAGTTGAGCCATCTTTCCATGAGTGTGTGATCCTAAATCCTGTCTTAATATTTAACTGTAAAGTAAGGCAATAGCTTAAAACATTTTAAGGTCCTAGTGAGGAGCCCAGTAGGCTAGGTTATCAAACTGTGGAAGAGGCTTCCCAGTGTGCTCGCTACCCCAAACAGATGTGGTGAGGGGAGAACTGGGAGCTCTGCCACCCTCACCCCCTCCAGCATCTTTCGCATTGGACCCTGGAGCTCCTGGTGGGCTCTAATCCCTGCCTGGCTAGAAGGAAAAACTTCTCCTCGTGAGTGTTCACACCTACCACGTGACTGATTGCTACGAAGACCGCTCCCTCGCACTAACACAGAACAGGCCAGGTGGGAGCCTTGATTAGGCTGCTCAGGGACCATGCACAGGGTTTTCAGGTAGATCACACTACTCTTTCAGCAAGGTAGAATGGGGGCTGAGAGGCCCAGCCAGTCAGGAAATGGACATGAAGATCCCAGGTCAAGTGAGACCAAGAGAGGAGGGCAAAGGGATCAGGTGAGAAGCAAGAGAGGACTTAAAAAGCCAAGGGCAGGTGAACATCATGAGGGAGGAAAGACTGTGAGGGAACAGGACAGACAGCGGAGGACAAGAAGGAAGGAACAGGTGTGCTGAGTAATGTGGGTGAGTCTAAGAAAATAATGGCCTAGGTTCTAGAAGTTTCCAGGCTGTGGTTCTCGGGAGGCACCCAGGTGTGCTTTTCCTTCTTGTTCTTGGATTTCTGTGACAGTCCTATGGATTCTCAAACAACTGACCTGTGTATGTTAGCTTGCGTGTTCTCGCAGCCAGAAGACCCAGCCCTAGACCCTGAGCATAAGAGAACCTCCTTTTGTAGGCAGTGGAACCGCGAAACTCTGTCTTTCCCCTCATCCTGTTTTTCCTAATTCTCCCACCTCACGGGAATCCCACAGGGACAAAGCATGGCTGGGAATGTCTGGAGCCTGAGGATTTGAAGGTCACCAGCAGGACTTAGAGCTCGCTCTTCACACTCATGTCCACGAGGTTGGAGATCTTCTATCCCCACAAGGAGGGCTCATTGAATGTTCTCAAGTTGCGAATGATTATCTACCAACAGTGCTGGGGAGCCAGTCTCCTTCCGTCCTACTTGTACCCCCCAAACTGGCCAGGACAGTCCCCCGATTCTCAGTCCCATTCCTTGGAAACAAAAGAGCAAAAGAACAAAAGGTGAGAATTATTTCACTCAGCATAATCTCTTTGAGTCCTGTCCATGTTGCTACAAAAGTTGGGTATTCATCCTTTCTGATGGAGGCATAATACTCCACAGTGTATATGGACCACATTTTTCTTATCCATTCATCTGTTGAAGGGCTCGAAGAGATTATGCTGAGTGAAATAAGTCAAGCAGAGAGAGTCAATTATCACTTGAGAGATTGACAATTGACAAAGAGAGTCAATTTCACTTATTTGTGGAGCATAACAAATAGCATGGAGGACATGGGGAGATAGACAGGAGAAGGGAGTTGGGGTAAATTGGAAGGGGAGGTGAACACTGAGAGACTATGGACTCTGAAAAACAATCTGGGGGTTTTGAAGGGGCGGGGGGTGGGAGGTTGGGGTATCAAGTTGTGGGTATTATAGAGGGCACGGATTGCATGGAGCACTGGGTGTGGTGCAAAAATAATGAATACTGTTATGCTGAAAATAAATTAATTAATTTTTTAAAAAGGTGAGAATTAATTGTAGGGGATGGGCATATCAGGAGAAGATTTCCGATTGTGGCTCCGAGGAGAAAAGAGGCCTGAATGTGATTTGAGTCAGCATGGAGAACTTTCCGTATGCCCTAGGATTCCCACAGAGGCTCCCCCCACACCCCGCTTGCTGACCTTAGGACCCATTTCACGGAGCAGCTCTTCTCAGATTGGGGCTCAAGGGTGGAGAGAAATTAGAGGGGCATGCCCAAGAAGAAAGGCATTCCCTGTGGAGAAAGAAGCACGGCGGAGGGTGCGGGGAGGGTCAGCATGCTATCTAGACGGAGAACTAAGGACAAGAAGGTAAACTGAGGCTCAATCCTGCCGTGCTCTGTGGGCGGGCAAAGTGGGCATCAGAGTTACAGGAATAGGAGAGGGATGTATCAGAGGCCCTGGGGAAGGGCTTGGCTTTGTAAGGACTGGAGTGAAGATGATGGGGGAGGAGAGGCCCTTTTTGAATCACTTTAAAAACCTGCAGAGACTCAACTGACAGGTTTACCAACAGATGTAAACATACTCTGTCTCAGTTAGGGGTAGGCTCAGAAAGACACACCGAGATCATGGGTAAATTAGACCGAATGTTTCATGTCTGCACTGGGGGAATGGTCTATGTCGCTAACATGTATGTCACTAAATCCTTGGATGTGCTTGTAATTTATATGAAAATGTTAAACAAAAACAAAAACAAAAAAACCCCAAACAATCCCGCCTCCCAAAACCAAAAAACAACAAAACCAACCCGGTCTCCCCCTTTTTTTTTTTTTTTTTTTCCTAAGAGAGTTTAAGCTATCCTATGGTCTCTAGCCTTGGATCTTTAATTCACGGCAATGATTTTCAAATCAGTGAAACATTTCCTGCATATTATCAATTTCTGACTACAAATTAGAAAAATGCAAACCCTCTGTCTTAGCACCCGGCATCTCTGAGAAGACATTCTTTTCACAATGACATTTGAAGGCTTTCTGGATGTGACCGATGGGACAGTCATTCTGAGTGAATTTAGAGATTTTAATTACTGTTGTATTTAATTGCAAGTGGGAGCTGTGGAAAAAAAAAAAAAAGCTGTCAACAAAGGAAGTAATTATTCCAAAGCATTACTTCTGCTCCCCGTTCTCAGTCAAAAATTTCTCACTAAAAATGTGTTTCTTTAAATGTAACTCAAAGCAGCTGATGAAATGTAAGACCATGGAAAGTTTCAAATCACAGAGCAAATGCTGGGGACTTGACTCAGTGGCAAAAGACCTCCCCACTGTCCCTCGTATCCCATCCCGGATGCCTGCCGTTTTATTTCCAAAGCTCAGTATTTTCCACTTAATCACTTCCTTTTCATAATACTTCTGGTGTCTCTGGAGTGTTATTACTGTTTGATTTTTCCCTTTTAATAATGACTCTGACTGTGGTGCCTTTTTTTTTTTTTTTTTTAAGAGAGTGGACAGAGCAACACTGAAGCTACCGACAACTGCCCAGACAGGAGGTAATCCCGCAAACCCTCCCAGGATGCCTGCGTCAACAGCCAAGGCCAGCATGTGGAAGGTAGCCTTTCCCAAGATCATTCCTCAGCGTCCTCTAGCCTGCTGGGAACCGCAAAGACATACACCATCCATAAGGCCCTGGGGACCTAATAGATGAGCAGAAGACGAGGTCAAAACCCAGAGTTAGATCGACCCTTTCTGGAAGACAAAGAGGCAGCCGCCTTATCAGTGAATTTAATGAGCACCTATTTGTGTGTGTTAACTTTGCCAAATGCAGAAATCCCTGTCTCTGGGGTGTTTATGATATATTGACGAGACAAGGTGCATACAGACCAAAATGACTTAATTACCATCTCCCCAGGCAGAGGTTCCTAGATGATCTTCCTCAGTGGAATGTCTCTTGTTCTTCCCCATTGGAGAACATCATGATTTTCCTCTTTTCTCCCCCCACATTCAGGACCCTTTTCTACAGATGTAATTGTACATTTATCGGCTTACCTGTTTCTTGTCTGTCTTCCCGTGCAGAGCTGAGCTGTAAGAACAATAAGGCGGGGGCTGTGTTCATTTTGCTGTTGCTCTATATCCAGAAGCTAACACGGTGCCTGCAACATAGTAAGTGCTCAATAAATGTTTCTTGAAGGGATGAACAAATGAATGAGTGAGTGAACAAAGGAAAGAGAAGCTTGGCTGGGGAAAGTCTCCTAGGCCAGGAGAACATGTCGCAGACCCAGCTAGAAAGGAAGCTGGTTGAAGCCCCTTTTGACAAGGATAAGCCACTTTCCTCCCCAGAAATGACTCCAAACGGCAGGTGGGTGGGTATCTCTATTCCTAGAGGGGCCTCCTAACTGAGGACCTCGTGGAAATAATAAAGGAATCCAACAAGGGTGACAGAGATGCCATTGAGAAAAGAACCACACATATTTTATTCTATATTAAGACAATCATTATATAACCAGGGGTAGAATTTTGATGACAGCCACCATCCCTTCCTCCCTGAGGGGCTACACAGAGCTGTTGCCCAGTGTGGCTTGGGGATCTGTTTCTGTTCTGGCTTGATCTAGATTTTTCTTCTCCCAGCCTCTGCTGACCTCCTTCTGAGTCTGACATAGGTCCTTAACCTACTCTGCCTGCTTGGGAATCCATTACTTCCTTGTTTCGGGGTCTTTATTACTATTTACAGAATATTCTCAGTCTCTGAAAATGTGATTGCTCAAATTTCACTTTAAAGACAGTCTGTATCAGCTGATATTTATAGGAGTTTTACCTCCCTACGTGCTAGGCTGCAGAAAGCCTCCTGCCGGGAGTTGAATGATGACTATCCCTTCTTCAGTTCTGTCTATAGTAACTCCCACAGGGCGCTCAGATATGTCACATGCACTTTTGTTTTGTTTTAGCTTAGCTTTAGGTCAGGCTAGTGTTTGGCTAGAAAATGAAAGATGGGTTTTACGTCGCTTTTCTGCTAGGCTCCTAGCAAGCCACTTGTGGTTGTGCGTGTGTTACTCTTTGGGAACTTAAATCTAGGAGGACTTGGAGCTCTCAAAATAATTTGCTTTTAGCAAGTGAATTCTTTCTTTAACTTTTCTTGCAAAGACACAGTATGGACCATTATGTCAATCCAATAAACTGTGAGGGTGTGGAACAATGGGGGGAAAAAAAAACACTGAATTGTGTGTCTGGGGGCCAGAGTCCAGCCTCGGTTTGGGCCCCAAAAAACTGTGTGGCCTTGGACTGGTGCTCATTTTTAAACTGCTATCAGCTCAAGCAAAACCTGGGTCAGAGCAGCTTTTGAAACTGGCCATGATCCACTGTTTGCAAAAAATTTTTTTTAATATCCATGCTTCAAATGGGAAAGAACTAGTAGAAAGCTTATAAGAATAGCACTGAAAACTGCTATCATCAGCAAGGAAAAGAAGTGAGGATGAGAAAAATATCCATTTTTTTTTCATTTCACAAAAGAATCCCAGCTTATTGTTTTCCCCCTTCTCAGCATACAGAGGCAGCCTTAAAACGTGAGTTAACCAAAGCAAACGATTCCAAGCTAATATTTTTTTTAAGATTTTATTTATTTATTTGACAGAGAGAGATCACAAGTAGGCAGAGAGGCAGGCAGAGAGAGAGAGAGAGGAGGAAGCAGACTCCCTGCCGAGCACAGTGCCCGATGCGGGACTCGATCTCAGGACCCTGAGATCATGGCCTGAGCTGAAGGCAGCAGCTTAACCCACTGAGCCACCCAGGCGTCTCCGAGCTAATATTTTGTTGTCTTTAAAGTTATAGTGGCATCAGATGATTTTATAGCCCACTGGGGCCAGAAGATTCGCTGGGAAGCAGAGTGTACCTACATGAGCAAGTTGTACTATATAAAGTGGCAAGTGATCTCAGACAATTACAGAAACCTTCCTGTCTCAGTTGGTACCCTGGAGACAGCCGTTAATGCTGGCATACACTGCTAAAACTGTCAGCAATAAGACGTGAGGAAAACCCAAACCAGAACTTTTAACAAATTATGAGGTTGTGGAAAAGAGCAGAAACGTCTTGGTAATGATTTACATTAACGATACAGCTGCCTCCTCGAGCTCCCCGAGTCATAAAACACTAACAGCTAGGGGCTGAAAGGAAAACATGTGCACGTTACAAGGAAATGAAGATCAGAGAAACGGACTTTGCATGGGGGTGTGGTGGTTGCCAAGCTAAATGCAGAAGAGCCACGGTTCCGCTGATGCGAAAAGAGTCAACCACGACACAGGGAAGGCGGCCGAGTGGGCTTATCTCATGCACAGGCCTCAGTGACTAAAGGTGGTTCAGGTGGAAATCGCTGAGTTTAAACCACCAGCAGTAGTGATGGGGGCTATAGCTCGGTCTCCTCATCCGTCAACTATGGCCAATGGCTTCTGTAAAGAAAGCATTTTGGGGGCACCTGGGTGGCTCCGTGAGTTAAGGCCTCTGCCTTTGGCTCAGGTCACGATCTCGGGGTCCTGGGATCAAGCCCCACTTTGGGCTCTCTGCTCAATGGGGAGCCTCCTTCCCCCTCTCTCTCTCTGCCTGCCTCTCTGCCTACTTGTGATCTCTGTCAAATAAATAAATAAAATCTTAAAAAAAAAAAGCACTTTGAAGAGTGCCTCGTGACTGAACACTCTGGAAATGTTCGCTGTTACTACTCTCATTTCTACTGCCACTGCTAGGAATGAGCCTCGTCAATCCAAACCAGACTCTTTTTTTCCCCCCAAAACATGGATAAAACCAGAAAATAGTATCAGAAACTGGCAAACGACTTCAAGAGTTGGTTAGACACAAGTCTCTATGTTCCCACATTGTTGGTTTATTCGTTTTATTACTGATTTATACAACAAATATTCATTGAGCCCTGTACTGGGGCAAGGCTCCATGGCCTAGGATTCTGACAATGAATAAGATATAGTCTCTGACCCCGAAGAGCTCACAACCTGGCTGGTGGAGAGCAGACAGAGCAGACATTCTGAGGAGTTACATTTCAGGTAAGGGAGGGTACAGCGGGAGGACAGAGAAGAAGGAAGCCGGAGGGAGGAAGCCTTGATCCAGACTGTCTGGGGTAGGGGAGGAGAGTGGGGATGGGCCATGGTCAGGCGGCATTCCCTAGAGGTGATGTCTGGACAAAAATTTGAGGTGTCACTGTTTCAGTTAGAATGGAGATGGCCAATCAGATTGAGGGTAACAGCCAGAACACCTTGAATTCCCTAGCACCATTGACAAAGAACTCAAAGTGTGCTTTTGAAGTCAATGCCTACCTTTGTTCTTTCTTCCAATTAATAGAATGGAATCTTTATGGGCCATGATTTTATATTATCTCCTCTTGCAAAGGAAATGCTACTTTTATTTATTATTTATTATTTTTTGAGAGAGAGGGAGAGTGAGCTTGCAAGTGGGGCAGGTGGGGGAGGAGGGGACGGGGAGAGGGAGAGAGAGAGAATCTTAAGCGGGCTCAGCACAGAGCCTGACCTGGCTCTCGATCTCACGATCTCACCACCTTGAGCCGAAATCAAGAATTGGACGCTTAGGGCGCCTGGGTGGCTCAGTGGGTTAAAGCCTCTTCCTTCGGCTTGGGTTATGATCCCAGGGTCCTGGGATCGAGCCCTGCATCTGGCTCTCTGCTCAGTAGGGAGCCTGCTTCTCCTCTCTCTGCCTCCTTCTCCGTCTACTTTTAAACTGTCTGTCAAATTAAAAAAAAAAAATAAGTCTTTAAAAGAGTTGGACGCTTAACTGACTGAGCACCCCATAGAGGAAACAGTAATTTTCACGCTAACAGCATACATTTATAAAGGGTAACTTGCCACCATCACACTATGTAAGGTCCGTCTGGATGCATGAAGTCCTGTGGGGCCTTGGGCTGACCAAGACTGACCCCTACTAAGGTTGTACAGACTCCAGGTCTTAGGGCAGAGCTACTCCAGGCCCTGGTGTGTGCAACTGCGTTTCTGTTACACCACAACCGGGCAGGAGGTAGATGCGATGGCTGTGGCATCCTCTGTCAGAGGGAGAGGAAAGAGGTGGGGAAAAGGAACTCACTGTGAGCAGATAGAAGGCCAATGAGGCTACAGGTGAGGTCCTGTGAGAAATCCAAGACTGCCCTGCTCAGTACGCCATTGAGCAAGCGACATAAGCCAGAGAAAGGTGCCAGTCCCTAACCTCAGAAGAAGTCCTGGACACCAAGACACAGAAATCAAGATTTTTTTTCTAATCCTGAAATTGACCACTGTTGATTTTAACATGCAGTAGGACAGAGAGACGTTTTAGAAAGCCCTGGAGAAACTGTCGGTGAAAGCGTTCACATAGGGAATGTGCTTCCTGTTGTTCAATGCAGCTGTCTTCTTGTGGAACTCCCCTTTGAAAAATGAACTTGAGGATCTTCAAAGAACAGAGTTATGCTCCACCCTAGCTCTGCACATCTGAAAAATGGGAAAGAGCATTTTCCGTTCTTTTTATTGAGTCGTGACCCTCAAAATGCATTTCCTTAATTCAAAGAGTCCCTCTAACATTTGGTAGTTTAAACAATTGGTTTAAAATATGTGAATAACTAGGCTTCATTTGTTGGGAATCAAGACCACTTGGAGAAAAAATAGAGAAAGATGCAAAGAATGTCTGAGAATTGTGGGTATTTCATTCCTTTTAAAAACCACACTTCACTTGCTCAATGAAAAAGAAAAAAAAAAACCTTTTATTTTTAAAGCTTCTTTCAAGCTGAAACTGTCTATGTCCAAGCTGTAGCCTAGAGCAAAATTTTACAGCTGAGTAACAAACCTCTTAAAACAGGGATTTATAATGGAAATGCTATCCGAGAGTTAATTACAGTGGGCTCCAGAAGGGTGTAATTTTTTTCATCAGTTCGGAGAGAACGCCAACCTGGTGTGACCATATTTACCCCAAACCTCAGACTCCATTAATTCATTCCACTGGGCTATACAGCAAAAGCCAGTGTCCAGGTCCCTCTCTCTTTTTTTTTTTTTTTATCCACTTTATAGCCCTAGTTTGTCTAAAAGGTTTCAGAAAAAGAAAAGTTCTTTTAAGAGAGGCCAGTATCAATAACAGAGGTTTTAAATTAGGACAGCCAAAGACCAAGAACGAAGTCCTGCTTGTTCTTAAGGGAAGAAACACAAACACACTCTTACTAAAAACAAAGTTTAAAAACCTGAAACCTTAATTATCTTTAGACTTCTCTTTGGACTTTGACAGGGTAAGGTTTTCATTCCTAGGAGGTCTGTTTTCTGAAAGTGCACCTGCTGCCTCATTGATGACTAAAGGAGTTAGCCTGTGACCAAGGGGACTGGGTGACACCAGGACCAAAGAGCAGAATTACCAGGGGGGATTTAAAAAAATAGATCTGCCTGAGTTCTAACGCTAGAGATTTAGATCCAACAGCCTGGGGGTGGCCAAGAGATTGAAAAGTTCCCTTGTGGATTTTAACAGGGGGCCAAGACTCAGAATCAGAGCTCTGTCCCTTCTACAAAAAGTGGGGACCATGGACCAGTAGTGCCCGTATCATCTGGAAAGGCAGAATCTCAGGCCATGCCCTATTAGAACCGGTATTTTAGCAGGACAATTGGGGGATTTCCCCAGGGCATTAAAGTTTGGGAATCAGGGCCCTACACTACAGCTATTGCAAACAACCTGCTGATAGTCTCAGACTCAGTCTTAGAGGAGTTCCAGTATACCCACCGAAAATATGATCTGCCCAATGTTCCATGCAATAAATACAGATAGGGAGTATTCCTTCACCTGATCAGAGTTGGAGGAGAACAAAAGGATGGTACTGATGAGATGGGTGTCCCTAAAGCTTTCTGGGCTCTGGATTCAGGACACATGCAGAGTTGGAAAGTGGGACGACGGGAGGGGGAGGGAGACAGCGGTTGAAATGAGTGATGATTCATCCATGTTCATAATGGAGCAGCCATTAAATATTTTGAAAATCATCTCTGTTTTTCTGTTTTGGCACACCCCAGTGTGTTTCTTGTCATCACCTGAAGCATGCTAGGCTCTTTCCATCAAAAGTCCTAGTCCTAGGCTCTACTTCCCCCTGGACGCTCTTCTCCACATCTTTGCACGGCCAGCGACTTCTTGGCATAAATAACCCAGCTTGTCACTTGGGCAGCAAAACCCTCCTTGGCTACAAGCTAGCGTAGCCACCCAGAATTTTATAACATCATCTTCCTTTTAATTCCTTCCATAGCACTTATTCCATCCTGTTTCTTGGTTTTCTTATTTGTTGGTTTATTCTCTCTCTCCCCTCTTTAAAATGCATTCTTCATGAGAATGGGGAACTTGTCTTAATTCAGTGCTCTGTCTGCATTCAGTCACTCATTAAACCAGTGCTGCTTGTTCACGGGCCATCTGTTATGTGCAGGGACAGTTCTAGATGCCAGGGATGGAGTACTTTTAAGAGTGCCTGCCCTAGAAGAACTGTTCAATAAATCTTGATTGTTAAACTAATCCATGCTCTTCAACAAACATTTTTACAAGACCATTATAGGCTATTCAAAGTGCTGTGAGCTAGAGGATTACAAATGTAGATTCTAACTATAAGGAGTTCATATTCTAGTATGAACAATAAGGCAATAAGATAACCCGAGAAGCATTAAAGTAGCCTTCAGAACAAAAAGCTTTGGGAAGGACAGAGGTGAGTCAAGAATGCTACTTAGGAAAAAGTCGAGGGGAAGCAGTGTCTGGAGATCATTTTGAGAGATGACATTTCTAGAATACCCTTAAGGGGAAATCAGGTAGGACCAGGCAGAGAAATGATAGAATATTCCAGTTAGAGGACAAGGCTAAGCAAGAGATGTGAAAGAAGATGAAATGAGTGAAATGGTCAAGAGGCTCATGGGGCCAGAGGGAAAGTGGCATTCAGGTAGAAAGTGAAAGAAGTGATGCCGGAAAGTCAGGTGGAGGTACAACCCTGATAGGTGTACCACCAGCAGCATTTTAATCCGGGCTACCTTTCTGGCCAATAATTTCTCTGTATGCATTAGGGATTTTTAAATTGTTAATTCTCTTGGACTCAATATTCCCATTTTTAAGTTTTGTTTTGTTTTTTAAAGAAAATAAGCATATATTTGGACAGTGATTTATGTTTAAAATGTTTGTGGGTAAAGGGTTTATAAAGCTTTTCCCTATTTCTGCATGAGAATTTGACCTTCATTTACCTGGTAACCTGATGAAAGGGCGCATCAAGTATGTTGACAACTAGTCAACATGACTTATAGTAAACCTGACCTTGGGCTGTGCTGAGTGGCATCTAGGCTATGGGAACTATAAATAACAGATAGGAACCATAGCTCTGAGCTTCTCTGAGCATGTGCTCTTATAACTGGACATGTCCTTTATAAGGACCCTGAAACTTGTCCCAGTGAAACTGTTGTCAGAGTTATGGTTCCCTGGGGAGGCATAAAGCTTCTAAACCAGGACAGTTCCTGTGCTTAACTCGATGTGCATTTCATCTCTTTGCACATGAACTTCTGTGGACCACTGCAAGGAGTACCCATTTTTGCCCTTCCAGCAAGTTCTGTTCCCGTTCTACACAACTTTGAGTAGAATGTGTCATGTGCGTTCTTTGTGATGCTGAATGTTGAGAACCAAGAAGAATTCTTGATGCTAAATGTATAAACCAGAGTTCTGTTTTTGTTTTTATTTTAAGATTTTATTTATTTATTTGACAGAGAGATCACAAGCAGGCAGGCAGGCAGGCAGAGAGAGAGAGAGAGAGAGGAGGAAGCAGGCTCCCTGTTAAGCAGAGAGCCCGATGCGGGGCTCGATCCCAGGACCCTGGGATCATGACCTGAGCCGAAGGCAGAGGCTTTAACCCACTGAGCCACCCAGGCGCCCCAAACCAGAGCTTTATAAGATCAATATTAGGGGGTGCCTGGCTGGCTCAGTGGGTTAAGCCACTGTCTTCGGCTCAGGTCATGATCTCAGCGTCCTGGGATCGAGTCCCGCATCGGGCTCTCTGCTCAGCAGAGAGCCTGCTTTCCTCTCTCTCTCTCTCTCCCTCTCTCTGCCTGCCTCTCTGCCTACTTGTGATCTCTCTCTGTCAAATAAATAAATAAAATCTTTAAAAAAAAAAGATCAAAATTAGGGACAAGCTAAATGCCTAACAATAGAGGAATATACTCTACTCATAGAGTATAGTTCATTCAAATAAGCAAGAATAAACTATTGGCATTACTTCAAAATAAAAAGTTGCACAGCAAAGGAAATGATCAATGAAATGAAAAGGCAACCTACTGAATGGAAGAAGATATTTGCAAATCACCTATCGGATAAAGGGTTATTATCCAAAATATATAAAGAACTTACACAACTCATCACTCTCAAAAGTAATCCAGTTAAAAATTGATAAAATACATAAACAGCCACTTCTCCAAACATCCAGATGGCCAAAAGACACATGAAAGAATGCTCAACATCACTGATCATCAGGTAAATGCAAATCAAAACTACCATGAGATAGCACCTCACCCCTGTCAGAACGGCTGAAATAAAAAACCCAAGACATGAGTGTTGGCGAGAATGTAGAGAAAGGGGAACCATTGTGCACTGTTGGTGGGAATGTAAACTGGGCACCCACTGTGGAAAACAGTATGGAGGCTCCTCAAAAAGTTAAAAATAGGGATGCCTAGGCGGCTGAGTCAGTTAAGCGTCTGCCTTTGACTCAGGTCATGATCTTGAGGTCCTGGGATGGAGCCCTGAGTAGAGCTCACTGCTCAGCAGGGAGTCTGCTTCTCCCTCTCCCTCGGCCCCTGCCCCTGCTTATGCACACACATACTTTCTCTCTCTCAAATAAATAAAATATTTTTTTAAAAAGTTAAAAAAAAAAAAACTACCTCATGATCCAGTAATTGCACTACTGGGTATTTACCTAAAAAATACAAAATCACTAATTCAAAAGGGTATATGCACTCTTAAGTTTATTGCAACATTGTTTACAATAGCCAAATTATGGAAATGATCCCCGTGTCCATCACTAGATGAAGACATAAAGAAGATGTGGTATATGGAATGGAATATTACTCAGTCATAAAAAAGAGCTAAATCTTGCCATTTGCAACAACATGGATGGATCCAGAGGGTATAATGCTAGGTGAAGTAAGTCGGTCAGAGAAAGACAAAGACCACATAATTTCATTTATTTGTGGAATTTAAGAAACAAAACAAATGAGCAAAGTAAAAAGAGAGAGAGAGAGAGAGAGAGAGAGAGAGAGAGAGAGAAAGGTAAACCAAGAAATGGGCTCTTAACTACAGAGAACACACTGATGGTCACCAGAGGGGAGGTGGGTGGGGGATGGGGGAAATAGGATATGGGGATTAAGGAGTGCACTTGTGATGGGCCCCAGCTGACATATGGAAGCACTGAATCCTTATATTGTACCCTCGGAACTAACACTACACTGTACGTTAACTATACTAGACTTTAAAATAAAATTTGAAAAACAAATAGATCTACTTCATTCATAAAATGGAACATGAAGCAGCTCTAAAAGTTCATGTTTCTGAAGAATAGTATCAATGGGAAATAAATGGTCATAATATATATTAACTTAAAAAGTATAATATGAGAAGGAATATATGGTGTGAACACGTAACACATGTTTGTATGAAACAGGAAGGAGCTCCAACCAGAGTACAGGAAGAGAATAAGGCCACATATAAAGACATCTTCCATTTTGCCATCTTTTCCCTCCTCTCTTTTCCAAGGTGCAACTAATTTTCCCAACTCAGATATTGGTGATTCATGCCATCTGGGCCATCACAGAGCTCAGTACCCTGGCCACAGTGTCCAACTTATGACCAAGGTCAACCGATCAGGGTTTCTTATGCCCCTCTCCATAGTCACTGCCTGGGCATGTGGGCTCAGGTGGTACTCGAAGGTACAAATACTGGGACAATAAACTGGAACTCTTGATTTGTTTTTGGATGAAGAGATGAGAAAACAGTTGTGGCTAGCGCCCAGGTTCCTGCCATGAGGTGGGGAGCAACAGTCACCTTCCATCCCGCGGGCTGCCCAGGGAGGGACGGTCAACTTGTGTAAGAGTTAGACAATCACAATATCACAGAAATCCAGAACAAGGAGAGGATGCGACACGTGTTTGTTAAATTTAGTTCAACAACAGTACTTTTCTTTTTCTTCTCTTCTTTGAAAAAGCCTGCTAGCACCAAGGTCTCTGAGGTCTGCTGGTATGATCTGGTCTTAAAATCCAGAAAAGAAATGCTGCTCTAAGGAAATAATGGATCAGGCCATGGACCATGACTTACTTTTTTGTGCTTTGTTTCATTTACTAGATATTTTTACAGCTAAAAATTACTCTTAATATATATGTTGAACATAGGTTTTACACAATATGCATAGACATATATGTATGGCTTACAAGATGGTAACATGCAAATGATTTCATGATTTTTCCTCTTTAGGCTTAATAATGTGCCATAAGCATCCTTCCGTGCCAGCACACAGGGCTCTATGACTCTGTCATAATCACTCTTTACTACCCTCCTGTGAACTGACGGGTACAGTCATACCGATCTTGGCCACGTGACCTCATTTCACCGCTAGGTGTCTCAGTGTTTGTCTAAGTGGGGTTAACTGACAGAGGATTTGCTATAAATGAAAGTGAAATACTGTAAGTAAAACCCTTAGCACAGTGCTGAAACAGAATGGGCTCAGTAATTGGAGTTCTATCACTATTTCTCCTATGGAATTCTTACTCCATTAATATTGTCATCAGTGGATAACTGAGTTATTTCCGATTTCTGATTCAACAAACAAGCCCGCAACACACAGTTTACCCTTGTGTGATTTTTAAAGACTAAACTCCAAAAGCAAGACTGCTGGGCACAGTATATACCACACGCATACAAAGAGAAATGTGACAGCATACACACACGTATACACAGCATATACACAGCATGACCCCAGGACTTCGGTTACACAAAGACACTCTTATGAAGAAGAATATTTCAGGGGCTCAGAGGTTATCTCTTGGGAGCTGGCCAAGGGCTAGTCCTAAAGACACATTTCTTTGGCAAGTGTGGGGTCTGAACGACACAGGCCTGCTGAGTTAACCCTTTTCTGCCCCCGGGGAGATGCATGAGCCAAGACAGAGAGGTGGAAATGCACAACCCACACTTAGGGACAAGAGTGGAAACCAGTAGCATTAAAGGGAAGGAGAAGAGCAAGAGGTCAAGTGGAAAAGTAACTTGGCCCAAACCATGAAGAGGAACCATGGAGAGGTTCAATGCACAGAAGCACGGGGATGAGGATAACGCACGTGGGAGTGGTTTTAAAGATAAGCTGGAGGGAAGATTCTGGAGCCTGGGGACCCTGCCAACACATCGTGGGACAAGATGGCCTGAAGCAGTGGGAATGGAGAGGGCCTGTGCAGGAGACTGTGAAAAGCAGCCAACTTTCAAAGTCACTGAAAATGGGGACAAAGCTGAGGGGCTAGAATCCTAGAGCCCTCTAGGATCGTAAGCCCATGTGGTTAAAAGTAACAGCCTCCTGATACCAACAGACGTGCCAGGAGAGCCTTCGGATCCATTCACCAACTGTTTATCAAGGGCCTACCAAGTGCCGAATGAACCATCATCCAAATTTGGTTCATGAGCCCCCCTCCGTCCCCTGAGGAGCTTGTCGACAAAGCCTATTACACCCCCCAAGAGCTACCAAATTCAAGTCTCTAGTGCAGGGCTTGGAAATCTGCATTTTCTACAAGCTCCCCAGATATTCTCACCACTAAAATTTGAGATTCTCTGTTCTCTCTGGTGCCCAGAAAGTCATTTACACTGGGAATTTAAATATATCTCAAGTTGTGAAAAGAGGGAGGAAAAAACTATAGAAACCAATAGATACAGGGGTTTTTTTTGTTGGTTTTTTTTTTCTTCCTCCTTTTTCCCAATTCAGGATGGGAGTCTCCATGGTAGGCATGGAGTGAGGCTAAAACTACATTTTTCTGGGTGGCTACATATGTGTGTGTGTGTGTGTGTGTGTGTGTGTGTGTGTGTGTGTGTGTGTGGCCTTTCTGTTAGGAAAGGATGGCTAAGATCTGCAGACGACGAGGATGTCCAAGTGCATGGCCCTATGTGTGATCTGATGAGGCCGAAGCTCTTTTAACCAAGAATGACAAAGTCTTTGCCCAGCACAACCCAAGACTGCTACAAAAAATACATGACATATATTTTGGAAATGAGCACATTAAAAGATGCCTTTATATATGGAGAAAGCAGAGAATTTTATTTAAGTTTGGGCAGCCCTTTAGAACGTTCATGAACGTTTTTAAAAGCAAAGTTCCAGGGAAGCAAACGTTGCTAGTGACAGCCCAGAGCTCAGGACATAAGCCGAATGAAATAAAAAATCCAAGGATTTTTTTTTGTTTTGTTTTCTCTTCTAACCTCTTCACCTGGCCTTCGCCTCCCCCTCCCCCATCCTTCTCCTTCCCTATAGGAGTCCTTTCCCCTCCTGGTCGACAGTGGAGAAGCAGCATGTTCCAGAATACGCAGCCCTCTTAATCTAATACAGCTCTGATGGTTTCTTTCATTAAGTTTCAGCATCCTTCTGAAAATCTGGCAAATACTATGATACATGCTATCTCCGTTAAATGTATTAAAAGAACATTCAATCAGGAAATTAGTTAACTATTCTCTAAATAAATTATATTTGAGATGCTACATATAAAATATGATAATTCAGAGAGTAAATCAAATTATACATAATATTTTAATGTTCTGTTGAAGAGAGTGAACAGGGCATAAGCTTTAGGGCCAGACAGAGATCAGTTTGATTTATGGCTCTAGATTCGGGGAAGTTATTTAGGTTTTCTGAATCCATTATTAGATTCTCATCCATTACCATTGTTTCTGAGCCGGGCATTATCGGCATTTGAGGCAGGATAATCTTTTGTCCCATGAGGTGGTCCTCAGCATTTCTCACCGTGGTCCTCCTCCTTTTTCTAGCTACTAGATCCCAGGAGCATTCTCAGCTCTCACCTTGAGATACCCAAATACCGTTACAAACCTGAAAACGCCCCCCCCCCCCCGGGAAGGTGGTGATGCTCCCAGCTAAAAGCAGGTGCATTAAATGAATAATAATAATGCCTCTCCAAGTTGGAAAATTTTTCCTGGCACTTTGGGGTAAACAAAGAGGTAGCTTAATCCCAGCCCGGTCCATAGGGGCTGCTGTGCAGAGCAAGCTGCTTTATCTAAACATCCCACCGGTAACACTGCAGTAGGAGTAAGACCTGAGGGTTGTAGTAAGAATGCAATGAAGCATCACGCGCTAAGCACCGGGCAGCCAGGCTGGTGCAGTCAAGTCAGTCGCGTGGGTGCTGTCCAGATGGGAAAGCCATGCTATTTGTTATGCTCCACAAATAAGTGAAATCATATGATAATTGACTCTCTCTGCTTGACTTATTTCACTCAGCATAATCTCTTCCAGTCCTATCCATGTTGCTACAAAAATTGGGTATTCATCGTTTCTGATGGAGGCATAATATTCCACAGTGATCAGGTCCTGCATTTTTAACTTCCCAATCTCCATATGATTCTTTTTAAAAAATAATTTCTATCCACTTACTGAGATTTATTATTTGTTGATTCAGAATGTCATAATTTCCTTAGATTCTTTAAAAATAATTTCATTTAGCTGCTTTGAAGTATTGGTCTACTAAATCCAACATTTGGGGAGACTCAGATAATTTCTATTGACCGCTTTCTTTTTTAGTCACATTTTCCAGTTGCCTTAACTTTTTGTGGTAAACTGAACGTTTTAGATAACATATTGCAGCAACTCTGGATTCTGACTCCCCCCATCAACAGTGGTGGTTTTTGATTTGTATTGTTGTTTGTTTTGTTTGTTTGGCAAATTGACTGGGCTAACACAAATGAAATGTGTCTCCCCACGGAGTATAGCTAGTTATGTCCATGCTTGGTTTTCTTTTAATTCTTGTTTTCATTTTTAAACCTGGATTCCTAGGGGTCACCCTTGCAACTGCACAGTTCAGTGGTCAGCCAATGACTGGATTGAGGTTATTCCACTCAAACATCTTGAGCTAGTAAAGTCTCCATCCTCTCTGATGAATAGATCCAACAGTAAATGGTTTTCCAAGCATAAAGCTTCTCAGATTATCACATGCCTTTTGTTGATTCTACAACACTTGAGTTTTTCTTTCTTTTTCCAGCTTTATAATCACTTTTTTTGGGAGGAAGATTAACCAAGCTTCTTATTTGGTCACAGCTGGAAGTCCTTGAAATCAGGATCTTGACTTTTCATCTCTGCATTCTAAGGTTTAACTCATAGTAGGCTTGCAGAAACTGTTGGCAGAGAAGTTCACTTTTTAATTTTCTTTTTTTAAAGATAGATACATTTCCTAAATATCACGTGGACAATTATTTGTTACCTCTGATTTTTCAAGCTGATGGCTACTGATTCCTTGATGACATTTGCAGGTTCCCTGAAAGTCATATGATGCATGACACAGAACTTGTTTATTGAATAAATTTATTGAATTTACTGAATAAATTTAGCCTTTTTTTAAATTTAGTCTTTCTTAGTACTCTCCCCCCTCCTGCCCAGTTTTATTGAGATGTAATTGACATATAATTGTGTACATATAGGTGTATAACATGATGATTCAATACCCACGCATATTGAAAAATGATTATCTTGGTACTCTTGAACTATTTCTTCTCTTATTATAGTTGTGTTATTTATAGTTTTACCTCTCAAAGACCAAATACAATTTTTCTTGACAATTTCTGGGTTCCCATCTTTGTTTGTTTCTCTTTGTTCACAACAATTTCCCTCAGAGAATTGATAACCTCATGCTACCTACTGTGTAAGCAGTTATACTCTAAATGAAGGAAAACTGCATGAACACCTTACAAATTGGGGGCAATAACTGAGTGTCTTTTGCTGATTACCTATTTGCAAATGAAAAACCAAGTAACTATAATGAAGATAATTAGAGATATTGCATCATAATATATATTATTTTCTTTCTTTATTTTATGCAGAGTAATATAGGTTTGACTATCTCTTATTGAAGATACTCTTATAAATAACATCCAATTTATCAGACCTCACAATTCTTTTTTTTTTAAGATTTTATTTATTTATTTGACACAGAGAGAGAAGTCACAAGTAGGCAGAGCAGCAGGCAGAGATAGAGGGGGAAGCAGGCTCCCTGCTGAGCAGGGAGCCCAATGCAGGGCTCAATCCTGGGACCCTGAGATCATGACCTCAGCCAAAGGCAGAGGCTTAACCCACTGAGCCACCCAGGCACCCCCAGACCTCACAATTCTTAAAAGCCCTGTGTTCGTAATATATATACATATATATATATATATATGTATATATATTCTATAATTTATACCAAGTCTTTGACAAGATGAGAACCAAAAGGAAGTTTCCATAAGAATTATTTATTTGAAGTAGGAATAACACAGAAGTTTATGAGGGCTCTCAGTAATAGCTTGTTTTAATTGCAACAGCTACCAAACCAACTCTATCAGGTAATTTAACCAATGACCAATTCTAAATTTTTATTATGAAAAATCTTCTTCAATAAGATAGGCTTACCTCTTGAGAAATTCACTTCACATATGTTCTGAGTATTCACTGATAAGGCACATTAACAAATTTAGGAGGTAGCCTTGGATAGCTAAAAGCACTTATTTATACTTTCTTACTATTGCCAGTTGTCATTCATTTATGAAAATGCAGGACATGGAATGGGAACAAAAAGATAAGTGAAATCCCTAAACACAACATTCAATCTCTTTTTCCGTAAGGGCTTTTAATAGCAATGACAAAAGAATTTGAGTTCAGTCCCCTTTCTCCTCTCTACCCCATCTACCCCAAAAGACACTAATGAGAACTAGAAGTGCCAGAAGGTAGACAGAAAAACGGAAGAAGAGAAAGAACAAAGTGCCTGGAGAATACATAGAGCACCTAATATTCCACGAATAATTTATTGTAAACACTACTTTTCTAAACTTTCCATCAATCACTTTTTCATTAGTGACTGAAGGTAGAGTCAAATAGCGCACCTTTAAAGTTATTATATCTTAATTTCTACAAGTTGTACTTCAACACAGAGAAGAAAGGGGAAAAAAAACCTTACAAGGCAAGTAAAGCATGGCAAAATTTCTAAATGATCGGTTGAAGCATATCTCTCTATGTATATAGACATTTAGTTTCTCTCAGCAATTTTTGTGGTTTCAGGGTATATAACTCACACACAGTCAGATTCATACCTGAGCATTTCTTAGTATTTGATGCCTGTTCTTGGGTCAAAAGACTCGATTCATTAAAGATGTCAATTTCCCCCAACTTGATATTATAGATTCAAGAAAATCCCCATCAAAATCCCAGCAAATTTTGAAGCAATTGAAAAAACTGATTCTAAATTTCACCTGGAAATGCAAAGAAACAAGAGTTAATGAAGCAACTTCAAAAGGAAGAACAAAACTGGAGGAATGACACTACCTGATTTCTAGATTTATGATAAAGCGACAGAAGTGAAGACAGTGTAGCATGGGTGTAAGACAATTAGGTTAATGGAAGAGAACAGAGGGTCCGGAAATCAACCCACACATACACAGGTGATTGTTTTTTTGACAAAGGTGCAAAGGCAAATCAGTGGAGAAAAAAACAGTCTTTTCATTAAGTTGTTCTGGAATAACAACTGTATGAATATCCATATGTATAATATTACCTTTTTCCATACTACACACTATATATAAGAATTAACTCAAAATGGGTCATAGGCATAAGGTGAAACCCAAGGTCCATAACATTTCTTTGCAGTGAAGTTTGAAGAAAATCTTTGTGATACCAAAGATATAATCACAAAAAATAAATTCGCAAATTCTCCTCCTTCAAATTAAAAGCCTCTATTCTTCAATAGATACTGTTAAGGAAAAAAAAAAAAGCCAGAACTGAGACAAAATATTTGCAAAGCATATATTTAATGCAGAACTTGAATCTAGAATACTTAAATAAAGAATTCTCAAGACTCAAAAATTTAAAAAGCAACTGAATAAAAAATGTACAAAAAATGTATAAAAAAGATATTTAAATAGTGTTCTATATCATCTGTCACTAGACAATGACACATGAAAATTAAATTAAATTAAATGTAAATTAAAGTCACAATAATATACTTCTACACCCTGACTAGGACGACTAAAATGAAAAGACTATACAATGCGTAGGCAAGACGGTGGAGGAACTGGAACTCTTGTACGCCACTGATGGGAATATAAAATGGCATAAACATTTGGAAAATAATTAGACTATTTCTTAAAAAATTAAACCTATAATTCACCTATGATTCAGCCATTTCATTCCCAGGTATTTAAATAAGAGAACAGGAAATATAAAGACTTGCACAGGAATGGTAATGGCCATTTGTTATAGCCCAAACTGGAAACAATTCATTATCCATCAACAGATAAATGGATAAACCCACTGTGATATACCCATATACGAATACTAATGATTAATACAAAGAAATGAACTCTTGACACCTACTATAGCAAGGATAGCTTTCAAACTAATTAGACTGAGAGAAAGAAGTGAAAAAAGGGTACAGCCTGCATGATTCCATTTATATAAAATTCTAGGTAAGTCAAGAGTCTCTACAGAGACAGAAAGCAGATCAGTGGTCGCCTAGGGATGCAAGGGTGGAAGGAGTGATGGGGTAGACTGCAAAGAACCATGAGAAAATGTGGGGGATTGTGGATGCCGTTATTATTGTAAGTGGTTTTATGAGTGTACAATACATAAATCTTATCAGATTGTACACTTATTTTTCTAAACATGTATTTGTTGAGAGAGAGAGAAAGCATGCGGGGGTAGGGGGAGAGGGAGAGAACCTCAAGCAGACTCCCTACTGAGCGTGGAGCCCAATGTGGGCCTCGATCCCAGGACCCTGAGATCATGACCTGAGCCACAATCAAGACTCAGACGCTTAATCAACTGAGCCACCCAGGCACCCCATACTAAATACTTTAAATATATATTAAATACTATTAAATATATATATTGTATGTCAAATATACCTCAATAAATTTAAGGGAAAAAAAACAGCGAAATGTTACCTGTTAAAAATGTCTAAGAGATGACTGTAAGGAAAAGGCCAATAAATGAATCAAACAAAATAAAATATAAAGTATGAGAACATGGGTTGAACAAGGACATAAATTTGAGGAAACAGAGGTTGAAGGCTAAGAAAGCAAAAGTGCCAGAAGCCAAATTTTCCATGATTCTTGTCACAGCAATGAGGGTGCTACATTCTTATGTAAAAACAGAAAAGCAAAGTAATTTGGCTTCAATTAAAATATTTGAGGGAGGAATTTGGGTCATAGTTGTGAATGGCAAAGCTGCCAATGTTTAAAATGAAACATGTGCATCTGAATATTTCAAAGACTTAAGAATATTTCGTTAGTTTAGCCAGCATGACCTCTTTTCAACCACCACGTGCTTCCTCTTCAGGACACTTGAGTGATTCAAGCGAGTACGGGGATCTATGAGACTACCCCCTCCACACAGTGGTCTTGCTTGGAAATCCAAGAATTCTGGGTCTTGGTTCCAATTCCATTCTGGACCTGAATTCAGCTTGAGAGGCAAATGATTGGCCTTTTCAATATCTTCCTATTTAAAAAATGGGGTGGGGGGAAGAGGCCTGTGTTCTATATGGGGAGAGGCCAACTCAGGTTTTCTTTCCCTGGAGATAGTCCCAGCACAGGTGAAGTTAGTAATTAAATGGCATCTTTGCCTTTATCACTGCTGTCCTCATAACGTAAATGTTAAGTGTCTTCTTATGCTCACTGCTTCTAGGAAGACTGCTTTTGTTTGTTGGCAAAAGGAAAGGGAGAAAGCAATCCTCCCGCACACTGACTGATGACCTGTGCATTTCAACGGCACTTAATCACCATGGTACCCGGGTACTCAGACCCTGCGATACATTGAGAACAAGAACATCAAACCCACAGCTCTGCACGACGAGGCCGGTAGGAATTCTAGGACATGAGTCCTTTGAATCTGTTCCCTTTGTGTAAACAAGCTGAAGGCCAAAACGAATGTGGAGTGTATGGTTCCCAAGGTTTTTCAGATTGAAACTGAATAGCAAGACCTCGTCAATTCGAGCTCCCCATTTTCTCCAAGAACAGATAACCCCTTGCAGCAGGGGGCCACACCGGTGCATCAGGCCTGTCTCGGGAGACGCTCACGGCAGCAAAGTCAACCTCACGGCCATGTCTGTGGATGTGGAAGACTCGGTTCATCAGCTGAGATTTTGAAGACCATTCATTGGTATTCTCAAGCTGTTTCTACCCGGGAGCAATTCAGAATATTGAAACAGAGTATTCACGCTGTCATTTCTTATGAGACAAGAAGGGAAATTCGAAAGTCTGGCCTTGATCAAACTACAAACTCTTTTCTGAAATACTGGTTTTCCATATTGAGCAGCTAGATGGGCAGCAACGTGAGTCAGCAGCCCGTTGCTCAGCTAAAGAGACCCCCTGTCTTGGAAAATTGATTAGAATGACATTAAAAGTCTCTTAAAACTCTTTGGAAAATAAACCTTCTATATGGATTTTTGGCTGGATTTTACGGGGAGAAAACTATGTGGCAGAATGCTAATTTCAATTTGTTCACTTAGCCATCAAAAGGACCTGGTTTAAGCTGACTTGGGAGTAAGCTGCAGCAAAACATTTACCTTTTAGAAACTGAATTAGTGAAATTATTTTGCAATGCCTTGAGGTAATTCTCTAGTATTTAATCTCCAAGTTTATTAAATATCAAGTAGTCGGAGATTATTTTAAAAGAAGCACACATAGTAAGCAGTTACTTTAATTATGGTTAATCCCTTACTCTGCCATTTTAAACCAAAAGTTTTTCTTCACTCTTACCTATGAAATTTTTAACCTCATGAGTGGGAGCACCTACAATCTTTATGTAAAAGAACCGTGTGCACACAAGATGAATGTTAGGCACGACTCTGGCAATAAATTACTCAACAAGATCAGATGATATAGAACGTTGTCTGTGTTTTAAGGTCAAGAATCCTGATTATTCTCAGCAAATGTAAACACAGTTTTTGCAGGAGTAACGTGTTCTAGCTCTCTTAAAAGTAAATTTACAAACTGCAAGTCACAGTCACAACCCATTTGAAAAATATGACATACTCATTTTTAAAACTGGATTTTTAAAAAAGTTTTTATTTATTTATTTGACGGAGATCACAAGTAGGAAGAGAGGCAGGCAGAGAGAGAGGAAGGGAAGCAGGCTACCCACCGAGCAGAGAGCCCGATACGGGGCTCGATCCCAGGACCCTGGGATCATGACCTGAGCCGAAGGCAGAGACTTTAACCCACTGAGTCACCCAGGCGCCCCTAAACTGGATTTATTCTGATGAACCATTCAAATTCTCAGAATTCTAAGGTTGTACAATAAAGCATCAAAATATAAACCTCTTCTTAACTAAAACTGGGATTTTATTCAAAATTTAAAATTTTGGGACACCTGGGTGGCTCAGTTGGTTAAGCAGCTGCCTTCGGCTCAGGTCATGATCCCAGCATCCTGGGATCGAGTCCCACATTGGGCTCCTTGCTCTGCAGGGAGCCTGCCTCTCCCTCTGACTCTGCCTTCCACTCTGTCTGCCTGTGCTCGCTCTCACTCTCTCTCTCTCACAAATAAATAAATAAAATCTTAAAAAAAAAACAAAATTTAAAATTTTGTTTTTCCTATAAGATTTCTTGAAAAGACTACAGCTATTCAATTCAGCCACAGCATACAAACTACGTAGGAGTTGTAACATAGTAAAGCCTAAAACAGGAGGAAAAGACAACCAAACCCCTGGGGCATTCCAAACCCTAGTAAATATTTTCCTGTGTTGTAGACCCCAAAATGGATTGAAACCGACTCTCCTCTATCAGCTTCCATTGTCTCTTGAGTATACATGAGTTAACCAACGAACTAACGTATAATTCCCAGACAGCCTATTTAGTACTCTGGCCCCTATTTCAAAACGGGATTTAATGTATCAAACTATCGTATTAAGCTGCCATTTATGAAGATTTCCTCCACCTCACTGAACAGTGCTGAGAGTTCTCCATCCACAGCCCTGTGTGTCTGCAGCATATGCAGAAGGAGAAGGAGCATTAATTATAATTACCGCTAATAGCGCTGCCGAACTTGAGGCGCTAGGGCTGATGTGACAGGAGGTGACGAAGGACCATGAAGGTGAAGGGCGGTCCAGTGTTTTCTGAAGTGAGACTGCCAATTCTCAGAGCTGGTAAATGGTGTGAGAGTAAAATAAAATAAAAATAAAGTAAAGTAAAACAAAACAAGTAACATAAAAGTTTGGTTAAAAAGTACCTCAGAAGTATGTTTGAGAAAAACTAGGATAAACAAAGTTAAATAACTGGCTTGATAGCAGAACTTTCCATATACGACTATGCATCACCTGTGTTAAGAGGAAAAGAGATTGTGTGAGAACCTCCTAATATTACTTTGCCGAGAACTCCACAGCCCCCCTCCCACCACCCCTCAGCCTGCAGAACTTTTCTTAGGGTACCCTCGCGGAACAGGTGCCCGCTGCATTTCAGAAGGTAATGTTTGAAGTAACATTCAGTCCCCATAGAAACATCAGGAAAAGTCCAAGAGGTGGGGCTACACCCATAAAATACCTAGATGAAAACTGGACAGAATGTTATTAACACCCCCACTTTTTTAAAAAAATAATCTCCAAGACCAAAATTTGAACTCAAGATTCTGAGATCAAGAGATGCTTTGCTGACTGAACCAGTCAAGAACCTTTTAAAACTATGGAGCACAGAGGTGTTAGATCTATTCATTTAACCCTATTAACCCAATTTTTTTGGAAGAATGTTTCTTGAAATCATTCTTTTTTTAAAAGATTTTATTTATTTATTTATTTGAGAGAGATAATGTGAAAGAAAGAAAGTATGAGAGGGTAGAGGGTACGAGCAAGAAGCAGACTCTCCACTGAGCAGGGAGACCAATAGGGAGCTCGATCCTGGGACTCCAGTATTATGACCTGAGCTCAAGGAAGTTTCTTAACCACCTGAGCCACCCAGGCACCCGTGATCATTCTTGACTCTGATATTTGTAATTTGCTATCAGAAGCAAAGGGCATAATAAAAAAAATAAACATCTGGGACTCCATCAAACTAAAAGCCTCTGCACAGCAAAGAAAATGTCCAATCATCAACACATCAAAAAGACAACATACTGAAGAGGGAAAATATTTGCAAACTACCTCACTGATAAAGGTTGCATATCCAAAATATTAAAGAACTCATACAACTCAGTAACTCAAAAACAAATAGCAGTTACAAAATCAGCAGAGTTCAGAATATTTTCCCAAAGAAAACACAACAGAGAGCCAACAAATACAAGAAGAGATGTTTACCATTACTCTTCACCAGGGAAATGCAAATGAAAGGCCAAAGTGATGTCACCTAACACTTGTCAGAATGGTTAATATCCAGAAGACCAGAAATATCAAGCACTGGCCAAACTGTGGAGGAAAGGGAACTGTGCTCTGTTGGTGGGACTGTAAATGTATGTAGCCACTATGGATAATAGTATCAAGTTTTCTCAAAAAAAAAAAAAAATCCACATGGGGCACCTGGCTGGCTCAGTTAGAATAGTGATTCTTCATCTCAGGTTCAAGAGGTTGAGCCCCACATTGGGGGTAGAAAATACCTTGAAAAAATTAGAAATAGAAAGACCATATCATGGGCATCTGGATAGCTCAGTTGATTAGGCAACTGCCTTCGGTTCAGGTCATGATCCCAGAGTCCCAGGATTGAGTCCTGCATTGGGGTCCCAACTCCATGGGGAGTCAGCTTCTCCCTCTGACCTTCTCCTCTCTCATGCTCTCTCTCACTGTCTCTCTCTTAAATAAGTAAATAAAATCTTAAAAAAAAAAAGAATGACCATATCATCCAACATTCTCCCTCTTATGTATTAGAAAGAAGCCAAGTCTCTCCTAAATGAAGGTGTATAGTGTGATGTGCCCTGCTGTTTAATTCCAGCACTGAGAGTCTCTGCCCCTTTGAAGTAGATTGTAAAGGGCCCTGGCCACAGGTTAAGGTATAAATTCTCAGGTCAGCTTCTCTCCAGAGCTCTACTCAAACCTTCAGAATTTAGTCCTCAGTCCATTCCCCTTGTACCCACAGCTCTGTCTTTCCCCAGTCTCTCAAGGCCCAGCCTACCACCCCTGGGAATCTGACATAACTTGTGGTTTGGTTGACCCTGAGCCCAAAGCCATGACCTGAGCTGCCCCCTACAAACATACCTGGGTCACAGAAACTTATTAACTACTTAGCAGGAAGCTCAGCAGGGTCTCACAACCAAAGGCCAACAATCTGAATACTTGCTGATCAGGGAGCATCCCCCGACCACTGCAGACCTACTGATTCAATGTGTCATCAGGTGTTCTGTGCAAATTCCTTCCACTCCTGTCCCACACTAGACTCTTACCAGCGAGAACAGGTTAAGTCACAGGCACATGATCACCAGCATCTTACTGGAGTAAGGCCTCTGCTACTCCTTCCCAGCTCAGCAGTATCTGGAAGTGAGCCAAAAAATAAAAAATAAAAATTCCCTCCCTGCAAGTAGACGCAGTTATGGGGCTCCATGCCTCGGGTTGCTGAGCCCTGAGGTAGGAGTCAGCACTTAGCTCAGATTTGGAGCACTAGCCACCTGCTGCCCCTGGAACAGCCACATTCCTCAACTCTGTATTGGATTTCTCTCAAATAGAGACTTCTGTTTTGTCTGTCAATAGGTATGTTTCTGTGTGAAGCATGGAGTGGTGTGACTACTTGTTCCTCCATGAAGTGTTGGAATGCCCTAACTCATAGATTCAAATTCATTTCCCGCCCACTCTGCAGATCTGCCAGAGCACAGCTCCACCTCAGCCCAGTACTCTGTTACCCACGGCAAGCGTCAATGCTCCGTATTATTATCCAGGACTGATGTCTTTTTCAGATCTGAACCTGAGGCTTAGTGTGGTCAATTAACTTGTCTGACATCATATGGGTAGTAAATAGTAGAACACAAATTCCAACCCAGATCTCCTCAAGATGCTCAGAGGTCTTCCCTCTAATGCAGGCCATTCTCAGGCACCTCAAGGCCCTGTGTGTTTCCCTTTCTCTGGCTACCGTGAGAAGTATAATGAGAGGTGTGGGCTGACTGTCCCAAATGTAGCCCTGGTCAGTGGCAAGGAAAGATCCTAAGTAACAAGACTGATGTCAGGGTGCAGAGCAGGTCTGCAGGGCCTGTGAGTCTCCACCTGGGGGACAGGCTGAGAGTGCCACTGCAGTGGTTTTCACCAGGCCTGCCATCAGGAGCTCCCCCTGGGCTGCTGGATCACATCCCCAGAGAAATGGTGGGTGAGAAGAGGAGGTCAGAAGAAAATGTAGAGTCATTGAGGAAACCTGGTGGAACTAAAGGCAATCCTGAAGAGGCCTGTAGTTGGGGGAAGAGGGTAGGGCAGCAAGAGGATGGGCTTGAAGAAGTCTTTTCAACTACTCTGCTCTCTGTGACAAATGATTCCTAATATTTTTCAGGTGCCAGTATGTTGCAGGGTGGCCATGTCAACTAGCGTGTAGGTCCAAACAGCCACCTGTGTGACCCCTGTGCCTCCATTCAACCCCCTCTTGCAGGGCGAGTACTACCTGAAGAGACTTGGTCTTTCCTCTGTGATTTCTTCTAAGACATTTAAAGTTGAGTCACTTGCCATAGGAGATGAGTGGCAGGTGGCAGTAAGGAGGAGAGGTGAAGACTGGCTTTGTGGTGCCTGAGTCCATCTGCTCTGGGATCACCTTCACTCCCCTCTGAACTCATCAGGACTTCTGTCCTTCTCCAGTGCACAGTACCAGTGATAGAATAGCTGTTAACCCATGGGGAATATGAGCACACATGCAAGAATTACTATACACCTGGGATGTACGATGACCACATAAGAAATCCAACAGAATGAATGATAAATATCATTTGAAATAGAATTATTGGAGTAGACAGACTCCAGAAAATTAATAAACAAAATAAATGTATCCTTCTGGATATAGGAAAATATCAGTAGCAATAAGACCCAATTAAACTACAGGAAAGAACCAAGTCAAAATATTGCATATGAAAAATAGAATGGTTGAATTAGATTGCACACAGATAGAGTAAATAATAGGATAAAAACAGATCAAAGAGGTGTGCAATTGGTACTTTCTGTGGACATAACAGAAGTATCGACTTTGGAGCTGGCAAACTTATGGTAGGACCATTTGTGCAATTTCTGTACCGAAGAACTAATTAGCGAGATATGGTTGGGGATACAAAGAAGTGGAAGCTGGTGCAGGAGCCTGGCATAAAGAGCAGCAACAGAGCTTTTTTCATGCCTCCCATGCCCTTTTCACCCCCTTCCTCACTGTCCCAACCTCCCCCACCACTGCTAATCCTAATGGACAGTGGAAGGAAAATGAGAAGTAGAGATTAGCAGCTGATGGACACAACTGATTGAGGAAGCCCCACAAATAGGGTTTTAATGGAAATAAAATAGGGCCACTCTAACCCCTTCCTCAGATCTTCCGTTGGGGCTCCCCACTGGCTGAACTCACAGCCAGAGAGCATAGATAACTGTCAGACCTTTCTATCTACCACTTCCACACCACAGAAGGGGTGGGATGGGTGGAGACTGTGTCTTTAGAGACAGACAGGAGGTATCTGCTATGGGTGGGTGGGTAGAAATTACTAGATTCCACTCTGATACTTAAAAAAGAAAAGAAATTAAGAGGATTCATTAAAATAATCTCCATGGGGCACCTGGCTGGCTCAGTTAGTGGAGTATACAACTTTTTATCTTGGGGTTGTGAGTTTGAGAAACACATTAAGCATAGAGATTAAGCAAAAACAAACAAACAAACAAATAAATAAATAAATAAATAAAACAGGGTTGCTGGGGGGAGGGGGTTTGGGAGAAGGGGGTGGGATTATGGACATAGGGGAGGGTATGTGCTTTGGTGAGTGCTGTGAAGTGTGTAAACCTGGTGATTCACAGACCTGTACCCCTGGGGATAAAAATATATGTTTATAAAAAATAAAAAATTAAAACATTAAAAAAAACTTGCATAGAAGGGTAAACCTAAAAGCCAACTCTCAATTACAGAGAGCAAACAAAATTACAGAGAACAAGCAAACCATTATACAATGGTACCAGAGGACAGGTGGGTCATGAGTTCAATAGATGACGGTTTAAAGATGGCATCAGTTTGATGACCCCAGGGTGTTGTATTGAAGTGTTGAATCTACTGTACACCTGGAACTAATAGTACACTGTACTTTCAGTAACCAGAATTTAAATAAATACACACAAGACAAAAGAAACAAACAAACAACAATTTAAAAAAAAAAACCTTATAATGCTTAGCGAAATAAGTCAAGCAGAGAAAGACAACTATCATATGATCTCCCTGATATGACGAAGTGGTGATGCAACATGGAGGCTTAAGTGGGTAGGAGAAGAATAAATGAAACAAGATGGGATTGGGAGGGAGACAAACCATAAGTGACTCTTAATCTCCCAAAACAAACTGAGGGTTGCTGGGGGGAGGGGGTTTGGGAGAAGGGGGTGGGATTATGGACATTGGGGAGGGTATGTGCTTTGGTGAGTGCTGTGAAGTGTGTAAACCTGGTGATTCACAGACCTGTACCCCTGGGGTTAAAAATATATGTTTATAAAAAATTAAAAATTTAAAAAAAAAAAAACCTTAAAAAAAAGTCGATATAAAGGAATTGCAGAGGAAGAAAGAGAGGAGGAATGTAGAAAGCCAAATGCTGAGAAAGCCTGCACTTGAAATAAAATCAGAGTATCTGATTCCCAAAGTTGTTTTTGCTGCAAGGATATTCCTGGCCTCAATAGACATCTGCAAAGGCCACAGGAAGGTAGCTGTATTAGTCAGAGTTCTCCAGAGAACCAATTGGGTGTCTAAAAGTAAATATATAGCATCTGTATCTATGTCTATATCTATATATCTATAGGGAGGTAGGGAGAAAGAGAGAGAGAGAGAGAGAGAGAGAGAGAGAGAGAAAGAATGAGTTTTATTTTAAGGAATTGGCTCATGATTATAGAGAGTAGCAATCCAAAATCTGCAGGTTGGGCTGGCAGGCTCAGACCCTGGAAGAGCTAATATTGCAATTCAAGGCTATATTAATCATGTTTTTCGTTTTCTGTTTTTTATGGTGATGAGACATCTTTCTGGAGAAAAGGAGAAGGTAAGGAAGCCAGGAGAAGTTGTTCTATTCATGGAGATAATAATCACCTGGTTACATACCTTTTATATCCAAATCAACCAATCCCAAGGCCCTACCTCAGCACTTCCTTTATCTCACTCTCACAAACTAAAACCAATAGTTATCTCATTCTAAATCACAGCAAAGGTAGGAGTCAGACAACTAAAGGCCACCCTATACATAAAGATGCTTGACATTATTCAAACTGGCCAGTCCTAGACTGTTTCCCCTGCTCTGCCTTGCTTTGTCCATAGAAACCCCTGGAAAGTCTCTGGGCTATGCTTTCACCTCACTCCCACTTCTGTTTCCTGACCAGATTCCTGTGTGAAGTGGCACGCCCCCTTTTCTGGGGAAATGCAAATAACAAAAATACCTCAATCCCATTTGCATCTTTGTGTCATCACACAGTCACCTCCATAAGTTAAAATCCCACAGGAATTTTAACACAAAGTCCAAATGTCCTTAGGCTGGAGACCTAGGAAGAGAAAATATTGCAGTTCAAGTTTGGAGCGGTCTGCTGGGATAATAACCGTATTCCTCAGGGGCAGTTAGTCCTTTGACTGATGAGGCGAGGCCCACCCACATTATGGAAAGTCCTATGTTTTACTCCAAGTCCATTGTTTCAAGTATTAATCACATCCAAAAAACACTCTCTCACAGAAATATCTGGGAATAATGCTGGACAAAATATATGGACACAATGATATCAACCAAGTCAATATACAATATTAACCATCACAAGAAATTTATGGGGAATTCTGCACGTATTTCTCTGGGACCCCAAGGAGCCTGACAAGATAAAACACACTGTTCTCCTCAAACTCAGGAGCCTGCATGGAAGGAGTGGAAAGTTGACAGCAAAGGAATAGGTCGATGTGCGCTTGCAGTCTGACTAGCTAGGGATCTGTCAACCAGCATCAAGCTATGAATGTGGTTTGAGGTGGTCTGTGACTGATAGGGCTCCAGCCTCATGGCAGACACAAATGCTGAGCTGCTCTAAAAGAGGGTACAGTCATTCTTGGTATAAGAAAATTACTGTAGTTAGTTTTGCCAAGAATAAAAACCAGCATATGGTCAAAAAGAAAGGAAGCAAAGCTCATGAAATAAGAAGCAGTAGATACAAGAGAAAGCAGAAATGGACAAAGATTTTAGACTTTGCAAATGCCAAACTTTTCATCGACCTCTAATCATTTCCTTATGTCTGTTAGTTTTTAAATATCTCTACTCATTGCAATTACATTCACTTTCATTTACTGAATAACAAACGATCTCAAAACTAACAGCTAGGACTATCATTTCCATCATGGGTCTCTTGACCAACTGTCCAGTGAAAGTGGTGAAGATGATTTTTTTTAAAATAAGAGGGAGGGCCCACAAATGGCCCTATGTACATATAGCAAATGAAGAAAATGTATTCAAGAAAACCTACTTAGTAAGAACGGTAGGAGTCTGTGACACTTGAATCACAATCTTCTTCCTCCATTCCCCATCCCCAGCTCAATATGAAACAAAGTCCACTCCAGATGGCTGCAGCCAAGGACACAGGGCTCTTTGTCTCCCAGTTCAAGGGTTACAGCATCCTCTTGGGAGAGGCAGGATGACAGTCTTTCTCATCCTTGACCCTGGCTGCCTGTTGTCAAGGGGAAGGTCCTGGCAAGTGTGGCCAAGAGATAGAGTTCTTTCTACCACTGAGGCTTTCTACCACTGAGGCCCTACTCTGGAGGAGGCTCTCCCTTGGGTGGTGCAATGAAAATACCAGAACCCCACCTGTCTTTCCCCTGGCCTGAAATGCAATTATCTAATACTCAATTTAGAAAGCTAAGATGACCTGAATCTACCACCTCCTTTCCCCATATCATGGAGCATCTACCTGCTGACTCAGGATGACAGGGAAGATTGCCTAAGAGCGTAAGCTTCTTTGTCCTGGGATCTTCCCCTGCTCTTTTTTTTTTTTTTTTTAAACCTAGCAGAGAAGATTGTATTAAATAAATTAGTTGATCTACTCTACCTTTTAAAATAAAATAAATGAAATGTAATTGATAACTCTAAAATCAAAAGACTTAAATACAAAAAAAGAAAAAGCATCTTGGTTCTTTCCACAGTTTGGCAACCACGGCCATTGCTGCTATAAACATTGGGGTACAGATGGCCCTTCTTTTCACTACATCTGTATCTTTGGGGTAAATACCCAGGAGTGCAATTACAGGGTTATAAGGAAGTTCTATTTTTAATTTCTTGAGGAATCTCCACACTGTTCTCCAAAGAGGCTGCACCAACTTGCATTCCCACCAACAGTGGAAGAGGGTTCCCCTTTCTCCACATCCCCTCCAACCCATGTTGTTTCCTGTCTTGCTAATTTTGGCCTTCAACGGATGTGGTCCATATACACTATGTAGTTATGATGCCTCGATCAGACAGGATGAATATGCAACTTTTGTAGCAACATGGATGGGACTAGAGGAGATTATGCTGAGTGAAATAAGTCAAGCAGAGAGAGTCAATTATCATATGGTTTCCCTTATTTGAGGAGCATAACAAATAGCATGGAGGACATGGGGGAATAGAGAGGAGAAGTGAGTTGGGGGAAATTGGAAGGGGAGGTGAACCATGAGAGACTATGGACTCTGAAAAACAATCTGAGGGGTTTTAAGTGGGGGGCGGTGGGAGGCTGGGGGAACCAGGTGGGGGTATTGGGGCATGGATTGCATGGAGTACTGGGTGTGGTACAAAAACAATGAATACTGCTATGCTGAAAATAAATAAAAAATAAATTTAAAAAAAAAAGCAAAGAAAATCCACAACTAGAATAAATTAAAAAAAACCTAAAAATTAGTATGTATAAGAATAAGTTACTTATTAAAAATAAGCCTAGAAGAAATTCTAGAATGAAATAATTTAAACACATGTACATATTTGACAATTGCTTTAATGTTAAATGAATCTGAAAATAGATAACCATGTAAAAGAGTGGCTATAGATTGGGAAGATGAAGGCAGTTGTCCCTTCTAAGTTATATAGGCTGCTCACTACATTAAAGAACAGAACCAAAATGGTGAAGGACAGTTGCAGTAGAAGTAGTGAGAGAGCAGACCCCAATGAATGAGGGGTAGGGGGATACATCTAGAAAATCTCCAGAACCGAGCTGTCATGGGTTTGAGCATTTCAGAGCAACAATAGGAGAGAGAGAGCTCTGTGAGGCTAGAGGTCTGCTTAAGACATACTGCTTTCTACAAATCCAAGAAAACAAGTTTAGCGACAGAAAAATAGTGCTATGGACTCCCAGGCAGAGGGCTTTAAGAGGAAAGGAGAGTACCTTCAGAATAGCTCCACTGAAGAAAATGAAGGCATAAATTCCTGACAAACTTCATCTACTTTCATGTGCTTTTTTTCCCCAAAATGAAGAAAAAGGCATTAGGGAAATGAAACAGGATATTGAATGACACCATAAATTAGAGTTAGAAAAACTCAGTGAGGAAAGTACAGACCTCAGGGAAGAAGCAGCAGCGTATCGAAACATTACTTCCTAAGTGAAATGGAAAGTAGTAAAAAAGGCAGCAGACAGTGTTGTATGAGAATGGGAAGTGAGAAGAGAAAAATGCTAAAAAAGAAACTAAAAAAAGAGACTACAAGATTTGAGAGAAAATATCAAAATGTGAAGTTATGGACAGGAAATGAATATCTGGAATGCCTCTGGGAAAACTAAAGCAAAGACACAAAAACGTTAACAGTCATAATACAGAATTTTTTGTAAACACAATAAATCCTTTCAAACTGTTTATTAACAGAGTACCCTGAGCACTGACTCAGAATGACAAATAAAAGGTTTAGTAAAATCATTGAGAGAAAAATGGAATTAAAATTGAAATGCAAAATTTAATTAAAATGTAAAGAAAAAAGGAAATCCTTGGGCATCTAGGGAAAAAGGAGCAGATGACATATAAAGGAAAGGAAATGAGAATGTAATCCACATTTCTGAATGCCGAATTTTGTACCACAAGAAAATGGAGTAATGTATTGAAAGACACTGAAGGGAAGACACTGTGAACCATGGATTTTATAGCTAGAAAAACTGATTTATACAGAATAAAAGTCTTGGCATTCAAGTCATTATGCAAGAACTCAGGCTATATTTCTCCCATGAACCCTTGAAGAGGGATGACCAAACATAGGATAAGAAATGCCTTGAAAGAATGTAAGGACAGGTGGTTAACAGGCAATCTATGATGACTTTGCATCACTAAGGTTCTGTGAGAGGAAGAATGACCTCAGTGGCAGTCCCTAGGGTAATTGTTTCATAATAATCTAAGAGCTTTCTTGGATCAGAATGCTTTTATTTTATGTAAACATATTTTTAAAACAGCTGGAATTTAATATTGCTTAATATAGACATCTTATGTTAATTATTGATTTTACATTTTAAAAATAGTAAACTTCCAACATTAAGTGTAATGGTTATTCAACAAAATGCATTCCAAGTCCACACAATTCAGGAAGGAAATAACTGGCACTACTTGAGCTGACTTGGGAGAGAGGAGTGTTCATGGGGGAGCCAAGAGGCAGCACTCTTCTTGGCCTCATGGCTGATGGAAGCCCCTGGAAATGGGTAATCTCCAGCCCCTCCAAGGCCCAGGCTGGCTGCTCTATTGAGCAGTGATTGAATCTACAGAACTAGCAGGAATCCACAGGTGTCACAGTGATGGATGGAAGAGGGGCTCAGCAGGGTGGGTGTGTGGGTACCTGTAAGGCCCTGGAAGATGACCTTGAGCCCTACAATGCCCAAGGGTCAGATGCATGAGGTACTAGGGCCTCTTTGCTGCTCTGTGCTGAGGGGGTGATCTGTCAGCACACAGAATCATTTCACCTGGGTGACAGGCAGGTCAGCTTTCAGGATCAGGTACTCTGGACTGGGAAATAATGCAAAGGGAAGGGGAAGACTCTAGGTTTTCAGAGATGAACAGTCTGAGTTCCACAGACATGGAACTCTGTTCCACGAGGAACAGAGGGAGGCCGAGGGAGGAGCTGGTTGTCTCAGGTCTCATGGAACAGGAGTGGAAAATGACCCTTTCTTTCCCCCCACTCCTCCACTCAAATCAGTCCTGTCATGAGATATGCACCTCAAAAGTGGGCAGCTTCCTGGAGGGCTTCCTTTTTCTCTAATAAAGATTTTTATTTCTAGCACAACCACTAAACCTTGCCTGTGCTTTTCAATTAAAAGATCAAAAATTCTTATGCAGTGGTATTAAAAACATAGGAAAGCAGACCTCGTGCAACCACTTTAGAAAACAGCATGGAGGTTCCTCAAAAAGTTGAAAATAGAGCTACCCTGCCACCCAGCAATTGCACTACTGGATATTTACCCTAAAGATTCAAACGTAGTAATCCAAAGGGGCACGTGCACTTGAATGTTTATAGCAGCAGTGACCACAATAGCCAAACTATGGAAAGAACCTAGGTGTCCATCAACAGATGAATGGATAAAGAAGATGTGGTGTATATATACAATGGAATACTATGCAGCCATCAAAAGAAATGAAATATTGCCATTTGGGACGATGTGGATGGAACTAGAGGGTATTATGCTTAGCAAAATAAGTCAATCAGAGAATGACAACTATCAAATGATCTCCCCGATATGAGGAAGTGGAGATGCAACATGGGGAGTTTAGGGGGTAGGAAAAAAAAATGAAAGAAGATGAGATCAGGAGGGAGGCAAACCATAAGAGACTCTTAATCTCACAAAACAAACTGAGGGTTGCTGGGGGGACAGGGGTAGAGAGAGGGTGGCTGGGCTATGGACATTGGGGAGGGTATGTGCTGTGGTGTGTACTGTGAAGTGTGTAAACTTGGTGAATCACAGACCTGTACCCCTGGGGTTAATAATACAGCATATGTTTATTAAAAAAGTTAAAAAATTTTTTAAAAGGTAAAAAAAAAATAGGAAAGCAGCAAAGTATATGTGAAACTTAACTTGTCTTCTCTGCTTCTTCTGCACACCTGTTTCACATGTCCATTTCCTCTACTTTATCATGTCGTGGAAGTTCTAGCTCACCAATCAGCCAACAAAAAGAAATAAAGGCATCCGAATCAGCAAAGAAGAAGTCTCTCATTCTTTGCAGATGACATGATAATTTATGTGGAAAACCCAGACGACTTCACTCTAAAACTGCTAGAACTTATACAGGAATTCAGTAAAATGTCAGGATATAAAAGCAATGCACAGAAATCAGTTTCATTTCTATATACCAACAAGATGGAAGAAAGAGAAATTAAGGAGTCAGTCCCACTTACAATTGCACCAAAAACCATAAGATACCTCGGAATAAATTGAACCAAAGAGACAAAGTATCTGTACCCAGAAATACTGAGTACTCTGCATTTATATAGTACTCATGAAAGAAATTGGGGAAGACACAAAGAAATAGAAAAATGTTTCATGTTCATGGCTTGGAAGAACAAATATTGTGAAAATGTCTATGCTACATAGAGCAATCTACACATTTAATGGAATCCCAATGAAAGTACCATCAACTTTTTTCAAAGAAATGGAACTAATAATCCTAAAATTTATATGGAACAAGAAAAGACCCCAAATAGCCAGAGAAATGTTGAAAAAGAAAACCAAAGATGACGGCATCACAATTCCAGACCTCAAGCTTTATTACAAAGCTGTAATCATCAAGATAGTATGGTACAGGCACAAAAACACACACACAGATCAATGCAAGAGAGTAGAGAGCCCAGTAATGGACTCTCAAGTCTATGGTCAACTAATCTTTGACAAAGCAGGAATGAATGTCCAATAGAAAAATGATAGTCTCTTCAGTAAATGGTGCTGGGAAAACTGGACATCCACATGCAGAAGAATGAAACTGGACCATTTCCTTACACCACACACAAAAATAGACTCAAAATGGATGAAAGACCTCAATGCGAGACAAAAATCCCTCAAAATCCTTGAGGAGAACACAGGCAGCAACCTGTTTGTCCTCAACCACAACTACTTCTTCCTAGAAACATCGTCAAAGGCAAGGGAAGCAAGGGCAAAAATGAACTATTGGGAGTTCATCAAGATCCAAAGCTTTTGCACAGCAAAGGAAGCAGTCAACAAAGCCAAAAGACAACCAACAAAATGGGAAAAGACATTTGAAAATTACATATCAGATAAAGGGCTCATTTCCAAAATCTATAAAGAACTTATTAAACTCAACACCCAAAGAACAGATATTCCGTTCAAGAAATGGGAAGAGGACATGAACAGACATTTCTGCAAAGACGACCTCCAAATGGCCAGACACATGAAAATAGACACATGAAAAAGTTCTCAACATCACTCAGGACCAGGGAAATCCAAATCAATACCACAATGAGATACCTCCTCACACCAGTCAGAATGGCTAAAATCAACCAGTCAGGAAACAATAGGTGTTGGTGAGGATGTAGAGAAAGGGGAATCCTCCTAAACTATTGGTGGGAAATCAAGCTAGTGCAGCCACTCTGGAAAACAGTATGGAGTTTCCTCAAAAAGTTGAAAGTAGAGCTACCCTATGATCCAGCAATCCCACTACCGGATATTTACCCTAATGATAGAAATGTAGTGATCTGGAGGGGCATGTGCACCCGAATGCTTATAGCAGCGAAGTCCACAATAGCCAAATAGTAGTCCGTTGTGTGGATAGATCACATTTTGTTTATCTGTATCCTGAACATAGTAGCTGTGGGAGCTCGTATTTTTACCTCATTCCGCTTAGGCACCAGTCTCTTCTGGGCCGTAGGACATGTCCAAATTATTGCTTCCTAATTAAAAACAAATTCCATTACTTGGAGTAAATTAGTCACCTTCCTCTGCACAGAGGTTAATAGAACCAGGGGTCCGCAAACACCGTCCTCACAGTGTTCCCCACCCTTATCCTTATTTTTCTGTTCCCTTATGCACAAATACTCCTCTTAGTATGTTTGTGTGTGTCCCTAAAGACTCTGCAGCTGGGTACAACGTGGGGGCCTAAGCATGTGCTTTTCCTTTTCCAGTTCTGCTCCAAAAATCTCGTTCTCTGCTTTCTCCTTTCTCTGTGCACTCTGGGGCTACTTATGTTGTTGTTGGTTCTTCCCACTTTGGGCTTTTCCCCTGCCACAGGTTCTGTAGAAAGTACTGACTGCTTCTGTCTCATCAGTTCACCAACAATAGAGAGTACGTTCTTTCTAATTCCCTGCCACAACACACCGAGCCTGTTTCTTTGTCTCCCTATGGACGAATTTACGAGTATCTCTAGAGAGAAGCTCAGGAATGAGATAACTGGTCACAGGACACACACTTTTTGTCATTGAATGCTCCCTGGACTCCTTTCTAGAATGTTCTGTGATTTACACTCCCACAGAAGGGCTCAAAAGGCTGTTTCCTCCACCTAGGCTGACACATGTTATTATGACCCCGTTATTAGTCACTTTGATGGATGTGAAGTGTATCTCATTATTTCAACATACATTTTCTAGCTTGCTCGTGGATAGAATATCTTTTCACCAAATGGATTTTTAGTATTCTTCTCTGGAAATTGCCCATCTTTTGTGGATTTTGTGTCTTTTGTGGATTTTTAAAGATTGGGACCCCTTAGCTTTGTTGTTGCTGTCATCCTCGTAGCTCATTTGTAAGAATTTTTGGATATAGGATGCCTGGGGGGCTCAGTCAATGGAGCACCTGCCTTCGGCTCAGGTCACAATCCCAGAGTCCTGGGATCAAGCCCCGCATTGGGGGGTCCCTGGTCAGTGGGAAGCCTGCTTCTCCCACTTCTTCTGACCCTCCCCTGCTTGTGCTCAAGCTCTCTCTCTGTGTCAGATAAATAAAACCTTTAAAAAAAAAGAATTTTGGGATATAGTAGACTTTGATTTATTATATTTTAGATATGTCTCCAAAATAAAGTCTGTTTTATATATGTGGTACCTTGCATGTTGCAGTCTCTCTTAACACTCTGTGGGTGTTTATTGTTGATTAGAAATGCTTAATTGTCTTAAATGTTTTGTTGTGTTTCTGATGTTTTTCCTATACCTTGGTTAGTTTTATATTCTCTTCTTTCTCCTTTTGATGTTTAATCTATTTGGAGTCCAACTCTCTATGCAACAGCTGAATTAATAAATAAACATGGAAGAAGGAGAAAATCACCCTTACAGAAAAATTCCAATTAATGAATGCAGACCAAATGAAGGGAATAGAAAATCACCATTAGCACATCACAGCGATATTGCTGCTGGCAATATCCATGAACAAATGCCAAATATTGATTAATTACTATGTTGGTTTTAACATATGTCCACAAATTATTTGATATTCCTCTTTCCAGGAGGTGAAGCTTGATTTCCCTTCTGCTGAGTGTGGGCTAGAATTAATGACTCATTTCTAATAAATAGTGAACATAAAGGGAAAAATATTAACTCTAGTGGAGAAACAGGTGAGCGCCCAATTGTTGAAGGTTCATGTCACCAGAAATAAGTCATGTGACCAAGCTAATGGAAGGACTCAGGCTCATCACCCCTGTGGGGCATCCTTCTAAAAATCTATGCCTCCCAGATCTTCCAAGAAACACCATCTGATCATGGGAGAACCCTGGACACACCCAAACCCCAGGACACTTTATGAAAAGCTTGACCTGGACTCTTCAAAACATCGGGACCAGCAAGGACAGATTGAGCTGCTCTCTCTTTGGAGAAGACAGCGACTACATACCGTGTGGAATCGTGGGACACCAGGGGAAAAAGCAGTTAAATTCCAGTCAAGTCTTCAGCTTGGATGATAATAATATGTCAATATTAATTTCTTAGAATTGGTAAATGTACAATGATTATGTTAGGTAACATTATGGGGAAACTGGGTGAAGGCTCTATGGGAACTCTGTGCTCTTTGCAACTTTTCTGCCAAACTAAATAAAAAGTAAAATTCATTTCAAAATAAAAATTTTATAAACCCTACAAACACTTTACAGATGACATAATAAACTAGAGGAAATAATTTTTCATAGTAATGTGGTGTGGAATGTATATTTATGACTGACAAATTTGACTACGTAATAATCTTTCGATAAAAATAGCAGGGCAAAGAAACATACTCTAATTAAAACTAACAGTTAAAGAACAAAGTGGGGTTACTACAAGACCACACATAGAAAGAGATCTTGGATGCAGAGTACACTAGACACGAGGCAAACCCTTTAAGTAGGGAGCGATACAACTGCTTATGCATATTGATGGCCACCACCGTGACCATGCACAGAACAGGGTATCCCTCCTCCTTCATCCATCTCCTCCTGATGCTTTGGGACCTCGGTGCTATCCTTGGTAAAGCGAGAGTAGGTAAACCTTTCCCAAATGTTGTGGGTTTTTTGTTTTTGTTTTTGTTTTTAAGATTTTTATCTCTTTGTTTGTTTGTTGACCGACTGAGCCACCCCAGTGCCCCTTAAATGTTTTTATTAGGAGATCATGTAGGAGATGACAGCCAAAAATGAGACTCTTTTTTTTTTTTAAAGATTTTATTTATTTATTTGACATTGAGAGAATGAGATCACAAGTAGGCAGAGCAGCAGGCAGAGAGGAAGCAGGCTCCCTGCCGAGCAGAGAGCCTGATGCGGAACTCAATCCCAGGACCCTGGGATCATGACCTGAGCCGAAGGCAGAGGCTTAACCCACTGAGCCACCCAGGAGCCCCGGTAATAGAGACTCTTGTGTCCGGGCTGCTAAAAACTCACAGAACCCCACACGAATCACAAGAATGTGACATTTTGAGCTATAATGGTGTGACGAAATTGTTCCTTCCCACCTCTGCCCTGTGCCTCTAAACCTTTCCACTCTTGATACATGAGCCTTTCTGTAGTCATTTGTTTGACCATGTTTCTTACGTTCTTGTTAATGGTTTTTGTTAAGAGGAGCTCATCAGTCCCTCCACAAAGCCGATTCCTCTCTCCAGAATGTTGGAAAGCCAAGTGTTTCTTCCCCGAAACTCTCCTGCCTCCCCGAATACTTCAGCTGCCTCATGATCCCACTGGAACATCCAAGTGAAGAAGGTCATTTTGGTACCAATTTAAAACACGATATACATTTTAAAAAGGACAGGGGCTTGTTGTAGAAATCAGCTTGAATGAGTGTTCCCCTTCGCCAAGTCTGGCATGAATTTGAAGGCCACCATGATTGAGCTCGGGGTAGAATTATTGTCTTTGCTCCGGCTGCTACAGCAGAAATACTAGAGTCTGGGGATCTTGCACAACAAACATTGCTTTCTCACAGTTCTGACGCTGGGAAGGCCAAGGTCCAGACACCAGTGGATTCAGTGTCTGGTGAGAACCCACTTCCGGGTTCAGAGATAGCCATCCCCTTGTGGTGTCCTCACGCGTGGAAAGAAATGGAAGGCTCTCTGGGGTGTCTTTTATAAAGACATAAATCCTATTCATGGGGCCTCCACCCTCATGACCTAATTCCCTCCCGAAGGCCGCACCTCCTAACACCATCACACTGGGGGTTAGGATTTCAACATAGGAATTTTGGACCCAGGGGGACACAAGCATTTAGTCCATAAAAATTACAAACCATTAAATATTCCTATATTGATGAGTCCATAAATGCTGTTGCTAGGCGATTGTTTGATAGATCATGGAATCATTGCTAACTCAACTCTGAGGGCCAGAGGATAAATGTGGGGAGGCAGCCCGAAAACACCATTTTGAAACTATGTTATTTTTAGCCACGGAGGCTTGAATGTTACTCTTTATCTTAGCATAGCCCATCCTGTCCTATCCTTATGCTCTATATCTTTGCAAATGGGATTCCCTCCACTTAGAATATCTCCCCTCCTTCCACCTGGCAAATTTTTATTTGTCGTGCAATGCCCTGTTTGGGTATCACCTCCTTGCTGATGTCCTCCAAAGATAGAACCATCATTCTAGGCATCACTTCTCTTTGGCCATGGGGCAAGAATTTATTGAGTGTCTGCTGTAGACCAAGCCGCACACGAGGTATACACCATTAATGCAACCGAGTCCCAATCCTCATGGGGCTTTCAAAGGGGGAAGCACAGCCTCAGTGTCTTGTACTTGATAGACTTGCCATGAGGTGAAACTCAGACTTAGCCATATTTCTATTTCAACACCTGCCACAGAGTAGGAAATCAGTAAGTATCTGCTAAAATATGGATGTTCACCTCCTCCCTTGTGTGTCTCCAGCCCTGATTCATAATGCTTGTGTGTACAATTTGCACCTATTTTCATGACCTCTGTTTAGTCTCCCTTCCTGGAGGTGGGTTCCTGGGGAGCCTGGCTCTGCTTTCTGGTTCATCCTGTGTGCGTCCGGCCTGGTGATCAAGGGGGAACTGGAGAGGTTTGCAGAGCGTGTCTCGCTTACACTTCATAGGGATGGGCTGGAGGTCATCATCTGGGTCCAACACCGTAATGACTTGTGCAGAAAATGGGACACAGGTGATGTCAAAAGTGAAGGCTTTTTTGTCTTCTGGGACGATCACTGTGTCATGGGCTGGTCTCCAAGAACGAAGAGTGGGCAGGAGACAGAGCTGTAGGTCCAGCTCCAGACCTACTGGTGCCTCCTGTTGGTCCTTGGCTCGCCCCTTCCTTCTCTGGCGGTTGGTTGGTTGATAGATCATGGAATGCAAAATGGGGAGTGGGCATGGATATTGGCTTCTTTGTTTCCTCAAAGGTGACATAGGTGGGTCCACGTGATACCACTCTGGAGAGACTTCAAAAGACCGCTCTGGGGGAAGCTATACATTTTGCACTGTCCAGGAGCAGGGAGGGGGCCACCCTGGTCCAAGCTTTTGGACACACCGTTCCATGGCCTGGACTCCTGGGAACATTTTTGTGAAATAACACTGCTTCCCAGTCCCAAGAGAAAAATCTGGCAGAAGAGAGCCGTGCACACTTACCCTCCCCTCTGCGTGGGGGTAACACATCAGTAGGCGCTCTAACAAGCCAGCACCCCTCCCTAAAGCCATGGCTTGTTTGCTTCTTCTAGGAGCCTGGCACCGAGCCCTAGATACTGTCATTGTCTTGGGGACAGACGCCCCTCCCCCAACACCTTAAGTGGCCCGCACCGCCAGCTTCACCCCAAAGCAGGCTCCCAACCCGGAGCACTTAGAGCATCTCCCCATCCCCGTGGCTGCCGAGAAGCAGCATAAATGTGCTCAGCCAGTTGGGTGCGAACGTGTGCATCTTTCTGTTCAGAAAGTTCTCAGGCTGGGCTGCTGGGGGCTGATCTGTAGAGGTTCATTCACCACTTGCTGTTGGTTGGTTTTTCTCTTCCAAGGGAGGCGGGGGTGTGGCTGCAAAATATATCTCAGGGTTTTTTCTTCTCCCCAAAGAAATCATTGTGTTGTAATGCAGGGAGAGCCCAAGCTGATGACATTTTTATGGGGCTGCCTCTAAGTGAAGACTGGAGTGTCTGCTAGGGCCATCCGGAGAGCCGGTGGATCTCTCTCTCTCCCCCCTTTGCCATCGCCCACCCTCTTTCTCTCAGAGCCATACAACTTGAGCTCAATACTTGTCTAGAATTCTCCGTGGGGCTACCTAGGCTAAAAGGGGGTGAGATGGGGGAGATGACATCATATCCTCATGAGCCGATTGGCTGCTCTCAGGCTTCAGGAATGATATCATCTCTGCTTCTGCCTCCCCACCCCCCTCTACTTCCAGTCCTTTCCTGGCCGGTCAAGCCCCCCTCCCCGGCACCCTACTCCAGGACACCCCGTTGCCTTGGAGACCACAAGTTTTCAACCTCGTTGTCTGAAGGAATGGTAATTCATTATATGTCTGACATGGGGGTGAAGGGTACAGCGAGGGAGACCTGGGCTGGATGGTTGTGAGGGGAGGTTGTAGACAAAAAAAAAAAAAAATTATGAACAAAAATATGTTTCACGCATAAGAAACTGTCAAAGATGGTGGAGAGGGAAAGGTCATTGCAAACAGCCTTTGTGAAATTGAAAAATGGAGACAGAATTCTAAAAAAACAAGCAGTGGCCGAAATATGGTTTAAAATACGCCCTCCCCTCCCCCCCCCCCGAGACAGCTCATTAGGAAGGTTTTGGAGAGAGAATTACCGGCGGTCTGGGGCTGTTGTGTTATCTTTGAAGGAAAGGCCATCCCCTCCTTACCCCCTCCCTAGGTGTATACACTAGATAGCTCTCCCTTCCTACAGGCTTTGCTCAGAGAACAAACCATTTTTTGCAAAAAAAAAAAAAAAAAAAAAAAAGGACTAGATAAGGATCCCCCCACACCCTTGGTGTTTGTGGGTATCTCCAAGAACTGAGCGCCAATGCCTTGGTTTGAATTCCTGGAAACCAAGGCAAGAGTGAAGAATCCCATTGAGGTTACATGTGCGCATGTGTGTGTGTGTGTGTGTGTTTCAATTATCCACCGATTCCCTGTCTCCATGGATCATATTCTTTAGGGGGTCATTTAATCTTAGCTTTCCCTGGAGCAGTTGAAAGGCAACATACAAATTCCCCTTGGTCCTACCCAAACTCTTCGTGTAACCTTGCTTTGTTGGATGGATTTGACTTGGTTCCCCACCCAGACCATATGGCTCTAGAGAGAGCAGGGACTTAATAAGGTCACTTTACAGGAGCTTGATACAATTTACTGCTTAAGCAAGAGGAAGCCACCGCCTCTCTCGACAGTGTTTCACCTTACTCCCTCTATGGGTGTTTTGCCAAACACCGGATCTGAACAGATGTCTACTTTTTTAACTTAAGCAAACTTTTCTCTTGCATTTCCATTTAGCCCTATTTCTTCTATGTTGTTATCCTTGAAAATATTGAAAAATATCCTAATAAATCATTACAAACGCTCTCAATCGATTTATGAGGCAAGACAGTCTAACCTTGAAGAGTGTGGATTCTGGAGCCAGACTGCTTAGAACGGGGAGTCCAATATGGTAGCCACTAGCCACATGTGACTATCTCAATTTAAATATATTAAAATTAAGTAAAATGAAGGCTTCAGGTCCTCAGTCACACTACCCTCAAGGGCCCAGGAGCCACATGGAGCTAGTGGATTCCATATTGGAAAGCAATGATATGGGACACATTAACCCTTGCAGAAAGTCCCATTGGCTAGCGCAGGCCAGATCCATATCCCAGCCTGGCCACTCATCCTTGGCATGAGCTTAGGCGAAATATTTGGCTTTCTGGGCCAATGTTCTCATAATGCCTACCTCCTTGAGTCGTTTGAGCCTCGTATGAGTCAATGCACTCATATGAGTGTCCAGAGCCTAATAACGGATTGATCGTAGTTAGCCACGACGGTCTGCAGCAATCTCCTTTCCCAGCTGTAGATTCCTCTCCATGATCTGAACTCTAGTCCGTGGATCCGTATCACATTTTTCATAACCACATTCTCACTACGTCCTGCCAAGAGCTCTCTTAGATCTCCCTTATAATGCAGCATCATCTGGCCGGAAACTCTTCATGGAAACTACCGTCTTCTTACTCACTCCCATTTCAATGACGCTGTAAAACCAGAGGCAACCCTGGGAAGTGGGAATCACTTTATGCTGGACCCTCATGGCCTTCCGGCAGAGCTCCCAGTCCTGGTTAGCGCCCTTCCAGCCTTTCCTCTCTGCCTTGTCTAGGGCAGCGAGTAGAGAAGCCGGAGCGTCGTCGAACCAGGCGGCGCATTCTTCCCTGGTGACTTAATGAGCCAGCATGACTAAATGACCATTAGCTGGATGTTTGTGTGAACTGCAATAGAAAAGTTCCTGTAAACTTATCGAAAGGGAAGATAATATATCTAAATAGCTTCCTGTCTCTCTGGTGCCAAGCAGCAGCAGAAGCAAAGCCGACTCTCCAGCCGGGAAATATTTAGCACGTCGGGTGCGCTCGGCCCCTCCCTGTTGGGACGAGGGAGCCAAGCCGGGGAATGAGTGAGCCTCCACGTCCTCCCGGACGCCCGTGACGTTTGGCCAATTATTTCCGAGCGGGGTACCGGAAGACACTGACGGTGTATGGAAGGTCGGAAGGGACGTGGGACAGAGATGGGGTGACCTTGACTCTCCTGTTGTTCACCTTGATACGGTGGCATCCGGGCCTGGGCGATCTTTGCTTTGGCTCTTGGAAGCCTCCGCTCCTATCTTGCAGGACAGGGAAGAGCAGACGGCTTCCTGTCTGTGGGGTGACGGCTTCCACGCCTCCGTGCATGCTGCTCTGAAAGACCTTTTCATTGCTATTAAAGACGTGTTTGGGGGCTTGACTTTAAATAGAAATGGCTCCTTCACGTAGCCAAGCCACCTCCCGGACGCCAGGAAGCCCCTCTTGCATTTGCCGTGGTTGAGGGCAGGCATGTCAGAACCTTCTCAGAAGTCCAGGTCATGTGTTCCCCCAACCCCCACACCCTGAGGGGTTTGTCGTGGGGCGAGGTCGGTGGCTTAAGACAAGACATGCCCTGGGCGGTAAGTGCCACCAGCTGCGTCTCTGGGACTAACTCGTGCCATCCGCCCCGCTCCCCGGGGTCAGCTCCGTTGGAAGTGGCCCAGATGTGAGCTTTGGCTTCCTCTCTCAGCATCCTTCCCCAAGCACCCTTTGTCCCCCTCTCTGACTGCCGTCTACCCTGAGCCCCATCAGCGGCTCTTCTTGGGATCTAGACAAGAGGTTGGCAAACTTTTTTTTTAAAGGGCCAGAAAGGGACTATTTTAGGCCTTGCAAGTCAAGAGGCAAAGTCAGTCCCATTATGTAGGTGCTTACATAACCACTTAAAATCTAATCCTCCAAACATTTAAAAAACAAAACAAAACAGAACCCAAACAAAAACCTTCTTCGCTTGAGGGCCATAGGAAAGCAGATGGCAGACTGGATGGGGCCTGTGGGCTATAGTTTGCTGACCCCTGAGGCAGGGGGTAAACCGTGATGCAGAACTGCTGTCTCACAGATGACAAATGTTAAGGGAGAAGTCCCTGGGTGCTGGATGCCACCCTGGTTGTGGAGGACACCACTGAAAAGCTGAAGAGGTTAAACACGGATTGTATCCTCGGGGTTCACTCTGTAATAGGGATGGTAGGTTGATAAAAAGATCGTACAGTGGGGCACCTGGGTGGCTCAGTTGGTTAAGCAACTGCCTTCAGCTCAGGTCATGATCCTGGAGTCCCGGGATGGAGTCCTACATTGGGCTTCTAGGTCCACAGGGAGTCTGCTTCTACTTCTGATCTTCTCCCCTCTCATGCTCTCTCTCTCTCAGATAAATAAATAAGTAAAACCTTAAAAAAGAAAGAAAGAGAGAAAAAGAAAAAGAAAGATCGTTCAGAGACCAACGCAGAGAAGCAGATGTTCACAGAGACGAGGTTGCAGAAAGTTCTCCAGCCCAGCTCTGGGGTGGGTGTGTGCATGTGTGAATGTGTGTGTGCATACATTGGGGGGTGGTTAGAGAGAGTAAGGGGCACTAGAGAGGAAAAGAAACAGCTTCCCAGTTCTCGAGCTGAGAGCCTTTAGGAATTCTTGGATTAAATAGGAAGCCATGAGGCCCAGACTGAGGAGCAAGAAGGCAGGACGTTCCCAGCAGAGGGGAAAGCGCGGAGCTGGGAAACAGCACAGAATTCTGGGAGCAGAAAAGCAAGCCAAGGAGAGCCGGACTGCAGCGTGGTCACGCCAGCTGTCCTTGCTATGCTCTGGTGGAAGGGCTCACTGGGGGCCTCACATATGTGTGGGGACTTGGCGTCCATTATCAGGACCTGAGACACGACCCTGAGGTGTGCTTGCGTGACTGTCTACAAGAGTACAGAAGAGTTAAGTGACACACCAAGACACACAGAGAGAAGATGGGACCACATTCCAGGGGAAGCCAGTGTGATCCTTACGCTAAACCATCCCTGGCCCCTCATTACCGTCTCAGAGCCACCAGACTCTATGACCACCCTGTCGGTGTCTCTGCCAGCTCAACCCTCAGGGGTTTTGACAGGAGCCCTGGCGCTCCAAGCCATGAGCCATGAGTGGCTAGCGGCTGCCATATTGGACCATTCTACTGGATGGCGCTGGTCTACAGGACCTGAATTGTGTTCCTAGCTTGGCTTTGGGGAGCAGTTAGACAACAGTGAATGAATGAGAGAAAGAAAGAGAGAGGGAGAGAGGAAGGAAGGAAGGAAAGAAGGAAGGAAGGAAGGAAGGGGAAAAGAGAAAGAAGAAAAGAAAAGCCCGCTCTTCTTTACAAAACCGGCAAACCCTCGTGATGTGGGAATGTCAGGGCCTCTCAGTGAAGGGAGCAAGACAGAAGAGAAACAAATGGGGCTGAGGTGAGGGACATGGTGTTTTCCCCAATATTACTAAGCAACCGTGTCCTAAAATTTGCCCAGCCAGCGACAGCATTTTGTTTACCAGGAAGAAAACACTTGAAAAGGAGAATATTTGGCAGAAATAATGCTGTTTTGTTTTTCTTCTGGGTTGTTCAAGGTACTGACCTAGCACTCAGCCCCCTTTGCCAAGAAACTCCTTCCCGGCCTAATTAGCCTTCGGTATTGTGCGCGGGCTGGGGAGGAGGGAGCCCGGCACAGCCAATGGGGGCCAATGAGGTTGGGGTGGGGGAGGGGGCTGGGCTGGCCATTAGATGCCGAGGTCTTAAAAATCCCTCTGTAATTAATTTTCTCCTGCATTAATTAGAGAAATGTTGGAACGGGTGCGAGAGGGAGGGGTTTGTTGCCCCTGAGCTGCTTTTCAGGGTGACTTAGGAGAAAGATGGTAATCAGCAGGAGCGCTGGGGACGTGGTCCGGGTTTCAGGAGACTCTCCTGCCTGCGGGAGGGGAACCCAGTTTAACCAGGGGCTGCAGGGAAGCACTGGCTTTATTTTACCTTGGGCTGCATGATGGTAGGCCCTTCTCCCCCAGCTTGGGGTGCATGTGGGCGCACACAGGGATCACCGCTTCTCCATCATCTGCCCATGCACTCTGAAGACACGAACCTTCAGCTCGGTTCTCCATGAAGAGCCCCATTGCCCCTCTTCCTAGCCCCATCCCCCAACTAGCAGCATTCGAATATAAATCGGAATACCACTTGCTTGTATCCCCTCCAAGAACTCCCTTTTAGCCTGCACAGGAGCTGCGGGTCATTTTCCCTGTGCTTTTTCTCTGTTTTCAAAGACTCCACAATGATGACCCGCCTACAAGGGAGTTTCTAGCCCCGTGGAAACGACAGCCCTGAGAAAGTTCTAATAAAAGCTTCTGGAATCTTCCAGCCCACAGATTTCTCTATCCCGAGTTCCAGTGTGTTGAAAATGACGTTGGGGAGGCAGGAAGCCAGCACTCTTCTAGAATCCAATGCCAATTCCCCGGTCCTGTTAGCCGCTTTTATGGAAATTTGAATTGAGCCCAGCTTCTTCTAGACTCCAGCCCATATGGATTTTATTAATTCCACCAATGGCTTAATAGTTGTGTTTGAGCTGGTGGGTCACGTCCAGCAAACAATAATCCTGTGTCATCAGGCCTGTCCCTGGGGCCAACACCTTTAGTTAATAGTTCAGTGGAGTTCTCCCAAAGAGGGAGGGCCAGCGTCGGCCTGTTACTGGTCTCCAAGTGGTCAAACCAGTGCCTCCGAGGAAAAAGTTTAAGCTCTGGGCTCCCAGGAGGCTTCTTCATTGACTGCTAACAACATGGTACCCCTTCCGCGGAAAGAGGCCTCCAGGGACGGACAGGCCTGTTGCTGGGGTAGAAGGAGGTGACAACCAGCTTATCTGGCTGATTACTTTGACTCCACTCTCTTCCTCTGCGGGCGGGGCCGGGGCAGCTGGACTGAGGCTCCCAGCCACTCCATCCGCAATCATTTCCGCCAGCTGAATGCACCGCTTCCCTTTAACCTTTCGGAGCTCAGGATGGCCTCCCCGGCCCCATTCCCTGCTGCTCACCACCAACAAGCCACCCTGTGGCGGGAAGGATCTTTGACCTGGTTCTTCTTGGCCCACGTGACCCTTATCTCCCTGGAGGGAAGGATGTGCGGAGAGAGGACAACAAAAGAAATGAGAAGCTCGTGGGGCAAGTTCTGGGTAGGAAATGGGGCTGGGAGTGAGGGCGATAAGACCAAGACAGAATCTCCTGGAAGCTATCAGCACCTCTGGGAAGCAGCCCGTGCCCTCTCTCTCCGGGCCCATCCCCGCTGCATTCTTCACAGCAGCTGTTTCAACTCTCCTCCTTCCTCCTGGGAGGCCTCCGAATCCACCCCCATCATTCACAGCGGATGACTTCACCTCCGGCTCAACGGAGAGGATGAAGCCGCCGGTCTACATTGACGGCCGGCGGGCGGCCCGCGCGTCTGGCTGTGTCGTCAGCGAGGATCCGGGTCTCGGTCGGGGCTCTGCCACTTCCACAGCTGCTCGCGGCCCGTTGGCTTCGCCTCCCTCGGCCTCAATTTCCCCACCTGTAAAATGGGTGGCGGCGAGGTTTCAATGAATGCGCGGAACTTGCGTGTCAACAACGGTCGCTCTTAAATGTCGCGAGTTGTGACAAGTGAGGGCCACCTCTGCGGTGACCACCGCCATACCATCACCCCCATTCACTCCCTCAACCTAACAGCCCCCACCTCGTGTCACAGCCGTACTTCCTCCCAGCCTTCTCGATGTCGTGGGGGAGTCCTGTGTCTCGGCTGTGGCTCCTCCGCTAGAGCAGGAAATCCTAATGAGACCTGCCCTCTCCTCTTGGTGGCCAAACGCGCTCCGGTTCCATTTAACTCCCCCCAGCGTGTGCCTTCTCTCCGCGGCTCCCTCACACCACGGTCCCATTTCTTTCCCTCCTTTCTCTAGCTGATCGACCCAAGGAGTCCTCTAAGCTTGTCGACATCACTTCCCGGCCTCCCACGCCCCCTCAGCCCCCTGCAATTTGCCTCCCGCCCCCACGGCTCTGGCAAACTGGAGCTTTCGAAGTCTTCCCAAGGGCCCTCCTCCGGCCTGCTCAGTCCTTCGGGAGAGTTGGGCTCTGTGGAGGCAAACAACCATTCCCCAAGCTCTCTTCTCCCCGGGCATCCATGATTCTGCTTCTCCCGGGTTCCTCATCTCTTTTGCTTATGACTCATGATCATCTGTCAGGGAGCCCCGAGTGTCATCTTGTTTGTCCTCTTCCTGGGTGGTCCCCCCCACCCCCCCACGCCCTCTTCCACCATTTTACCCATGAGTCAGCCAGATCCATGTCTCCGGCTCAGACCTCTCCCGTGCTCTGGATTTGTACTTCCAGCTTCTTGCACATTCTTCTCCGCAGACTGCATGGCTCTCCCCATGACTCAACTCCCCTAAGGCTGAAAAAAACCCGCCAGCGCCCGAGCTCCCTCCTTCTCTCCTCTCCCAACGCACAGGTCTTGTTGACCTACCTTCAGAGGCGGCCTTTGCTCTGCCATTTTCGTTCTGTTCCCTTTGGCTCTCTGCCTTTGGAGACTCTCTCTTCTTACTTGGATACTCGAAGTGGTCTTCAGAGGAATCTGTCCGGGGCTAGCCCCTTTCTGTCCCGGTGTCTTTCTCCCATTGACAGCAAGGCGAAAAATTCGGGTGGCTCCGTGATTTGGTGTCCAAACGTACTTTGTGAGAGAAAGGGAGATCTATGAAATAATTTCATGGCCAGACTGTCCTGGGCAGACAGAAATACAGGGTCACACCATCAGCGTGGCATTCTGATGATGCCATTTCCTGGGTTTGAAATCTCCCGGCCCCCACACGGACACATGGTCTCAGCACAGTGCTCGTGGGTCCCTCGTGATATGGCCTGCTTGGCGATGTTAGTCCAGCCTTCTTCCTGGGCTCTCGTGCCCCTGACCGAGCAGCCCTCCTGAATGCCTCATCATTGCCTGAAATGTTTTGTCCCTTTCTGTCTATAGCCCATGCTCTGACAGGTCCCTGGCCCAGAAGTCTGTCATGGGTCTCCACCCCTGTCCCTCAAGGCATGACTGAAATGTTATGCACCCCCCTTCCCCACCTCCAGAAGCCTTCACGGACACTGCTGGCTAGAATGACCCTCTCCCTCTTCTCTGCTCCAACAGCACATTACACAGCCCTTCCTGGCATGTCCCACATTTCAAATGACCTGTGCCCATAAATCTTGCTCCCTAAAGATCCAACACTTTGGTGGGGGGTGGCAGGGCCAGGTGCCAACCTCCTGCCTCTCTCCAAGTTATTAGCACCATTCCTTGCTTAAAGAAAGGAAGAGGGAATAAAACATTCTGTCCTACCTTGGGCGTTCACATGCAGACTCTCGCTCCGTCTTTGCAACTGGGCCTGAGGAATATTATTAGCTTCCCACCCCCACACTGTTCCTTTTTATTTTATTTTATTATTATTATTTTTTAATTCTTCAAATAGAGGAAAGATAAGGCTGGGGAGATTAAGTAATTCACACAGCTGGGAAGTAATGGAACTGTGTTTCAACCTGGGAACTGTCTTCTGTGGCGAAAAATGTGTAAAAAGCAGGCTGCATGGATTACTTCTAATCCCATGGGCTTTCAATACACCCTACTACTCCCAATATTTGTTTGTTGAATAAGATTTAATAAAAAAAAAAAAAGAGGGCCTAGTGTGCAACAGTGCAACTCACAATGGGCCTTCAACACGCCCTTGTTCTGACGAAACAGTATCAAATGCCTCCATCCCCAGCAAATCAGAGCGGGACCTGCACGACAGTTTTGAAAAGGAAAATAAGTCCTTGGCAGTCAGCCTAATGCAGAGTGTGAGGGTTTGGTGTGAATATTTTCTGTCTTAGCGAGGGTGTGACAGGCATTTTATGAGCAAAATAAGCTCCTGGGGTTTCTACTTTTTTTTTTTTTTTTTTAATGCAAAATCTCCTTGTTCTCTCTTCCTTAGCACTGTGTAATTGCCAGGATAGTGGGTTCTTGATGGAAAGCTGGCCAATGCCAGTGCCTGTCTCCCAGCCTCACCGCCCGGATTTAGAGTTAGGAGAAAATACGGCAGTCAGGCCAAGCCGAGACAGGGGAATCAAACCCAAGAGCCAGAAGGGGACTTTGGGAGAAACTCCCGATGACTGTTTTTTTCTTTCCACTTGGGCCATTCTCACTTGGTGGTTTGCAACTTGACATTTCATTTGGTGACATTTGATTAGTGACAAGGTCATCAAGAGCCCCGGAATGTCACTTTGATTTTATAACCTCCTGTCCCGTCCCTGGGTCTGATGGATGCGCTGCTCCCAGATGCCATTCCTGCTTCCTGGACAAGCGTCCGGCGTCCACGATGGTTGAGGTCCGGTGTCCCCACTGCAAACACACACCAGGAGGCGGGGCGGGGACAGAGAGGTGGGGAGTGGGGGGAAAGACCGCTTGGACCACAATGACCTGTGTCTATGTCAAGGTGAGTGGGAAGGATTCCAGTCCCGAGAAGGGACATTGCAAAGCTTTGTGTCATACACAAGTGTTCCTACAAGTGCATTGTGTGCACTCACCTTGGGCTCGGTTTGTCTGTCTGCAAAACCGAGCAACCCCCTCCCACCAAAAATAGACCACATCTCTTTGCACCCCTTTGAACATTGCTTGGGACCCAGCTAATGTGTGGTCAACGTTCCAATACAATGACTGGAAGAGAACATGACAACAGACAGAGGACTCCGGGCACCTCTGCAGCCGCGTGGACGGCAGAGAGTGGAAATCTCAAACCAGCTCTCCACCGTGCCAAGTCTGCAGCCCCTCGGCTGTCATCACTTCGACTTCTGGCTTTCTTCATGCCCCCCCCCCCCCACGGTCTGCAGGAAGGGCTGAAGTAGGTGGTGCAGAGCAGCCCACGTGGAATGGGGTGCGGAGGACGGGGAAAGAGGGAACACCTTGCAGGGGTGAATCATCCCAGCCTGTGAAGAGTGCCCTTGGCTGGCTGCTTCTGAATAAAGTTTTCAGATGGATTGACTCATCAGGAGAATGGGGAAGAACTTTGCCTCCTCTGATCCTTCTAGAAGTCTCTACAAGTGTATTTGCTTGAAACGATATTTATTTATTTATTTAGGGGCTGGGAGAAATTCAAATCATCTAGACCAGGGGTCAGCAAACGAAGGTGGTGGGCTAAAAGGAACTTGCGGCCTCGTTTTGTAAATAAAGATTTATTAGAACGCAGCCGTGTCCGCTTGTTGACGCATCGTTCATGGATGCTTCTCCCAGCAACAGCGGAGTCGAGTAGGTGCAGCAGACACTGTACGATCTGTAGAGTTTGGTGTATTTGCTATCAGGCCCTTTCTAGAAAATCTCTGCAACCCTTGATCGCCCTTTGTTTAGGTCCTAGAATGTGCTGTGGGAGGGCAGGGACCATGCTGGGGACCATACCTAGCAACGTAGAAGGCCACGTGAGCTCTTAAACAGTTTTTTTTTTTTTTTTAGTTATAAAACTATGAAGAAGAAAATAAAAAGGCACCCATAATTCTATCACCCTCTAATAAGAAGTTAATATTTTGCTGTTTGAGTCTAGCCTTTCCCTATGCACATAGAAAAGTATGAATATGTCATTATATAATTAAAATCCTGCTGTGTTTCATTTTGTATCCTGTTGTGTGTGGTTGTGTTGTCCATTTTATAGCGACCGCTTTGTATGTCCTTGAATATTCCTCCTTAACATGACTTTTAATAACTTATTAATATGTGTCACGGCATCCCTGAACTTCTGGGTGGTTTTACTTATTCCCAAATCAAAATACCATGTACTAGAACAAATCCCACGGAGCAGAAATCTGTGTCCGATTCTTTGATTATTTCCTTGAGATAGATTCCCAGAAGTGAAATTACTGGGTAAAAGGGTAAGGACAATTTTCAGGGTCTTGATAACATATTGCCAAATTGCTTTCCAGAAAGACTGTACCAATTTGTTCCCACCAGCAATGTACGAAATTGCCGCCTTACCCTACTCTCACCAGCATGGAGTACTATCATTAAAAAAAGTTACCAAATTGATAGGCAAAGATTGCATTTTGTTGTTTTGATTTGGATTTCTTTGATTACCAGTGAGGTTAAACATTTTTTTTTCATCTGTTAAACACTTCTTCATATGTTTATGGCCAAGGGGAATCTTAATAATGGTCTTCAAGTGTGCAAAGGGGTTATTTCGTAGATTGGGACCAGCTGTTTTGGAGAAGAAACTGGAAATGTTGAAACTTGAGCAAGAAAGCAATCGGCTGAAGGTCCTTCAGTGGTGGATGATCCCAAGAGTGGTCAAAGGCTAATGGAAGTCACCATGTTGTTCCGAGCCTCTTCTCTCAAGGTATGAGGGAACAGATGACCAGTAGTTGCAGATTCTCTGCTGCTGACAATTACATATGTTTGCATTTGAATGCTCACAAAAGCCCCAGGAGACACAGGGGACTTGGGCGTAATTTATTATTAATTATCCCAAGCGGGACTGAAATCCTCACCCCAAACCCAGGTTCCATGGCCATGTGACTGCACAGCCTCTGAGAGAAGGGATTAAATGCAGAGTTCTGGCTGAAGGGTTTTGCACATCATGCATCAACAAAATGAGGGACGCGTGAACCAAACCTCCCAGAAGACCTCAGCGGGATCTCTCCTCTCTCACACAAATCACGACAGGGTTTTTTGCTACCAAGAACCCAGTCACTTCTCGGAAGCTTGTGCTTTTTTATTTTTGTCGATTTCATGAGCTTGCATCACTGGGCTTGGTTCTTTCTTTTCTTATCTTTGTCTTCTGTGCCCGGAGAGGTCTTCTGGTCCAGAGAGGTCCCAAAGAGCAGGTATGTACCTTGTTGCGAATGGTCGTCCTCAGAAGCCCATGGACCAGTTGGGCTTTCTTCCTTCTTCAGCCTCCCCTGGCCATGGGGATTGGGGATCAGGGTAACGAATACCCTCCCCAGGGCTCTCCTCCTCCCCACCACTCAATGGGAGCTTTGTCTTCGCAAAGAACGAACCTGAAACCCATCCGGCCATAGCAATTGTTGTCTGTGGACTCCTGGGCCATTTGGATTCTGACTGTTAGAGATCTTGTAATTTAAACTTCAACCTGCTTGTTAGAAATTCAAAGAAATCATCTAATAATATTTTAAGTCTAAGGAAAAGCAGCCAAAGTCCCACCCAGTTCCCCCCACCCCAGTTCCCTTCCTTTGCCCGTCCCTCACCTCTCCTTTTAGAGGTGCTCTGAGATCCGGGTTCCAGACACGGTGACGGGAAGTTACTCGTCTTCCACAAGTACGGTGAATTGCTCCAGTAAGTGACGTCCAAGGTCACAAGAACAGGAAGGCCAGGGTTCTCTTCTTTGGCTGAAAGTATCTTTGGTTTTTCAACTGGGAAGTTTGGTAGTCTTGTCTTCTAGAAGCTTGGAGTTCTTTATCCTGTGTGGTCCAACACGAGTTACTGCTCTGAGAAGCAATGATGCCTCATCTTCCCTCTTGCCCATCTCCCACCCTGTCTCTTTGGAGTGCTGACCCTCATGAACCCCTGTGTGCTTGTGTGTCTGTGGAAGGGGTGGATGGAGGGAGCAGCTGTGTTTTGTTCACTTCCTGTTGCGATGACAATTCAAGCATCCATCCTCTCAGGAACGGGCTTGCTTCTGGCCTCCTCACCTCTGAGCACAGAAATCACCTGTGCTGCCTCGAGCAAGGACAAGTATCTCTACTACTATAGAAAGAGCCAGAAAATGGAGGTCACTATGGCTCTGCCCTGGTTGGCTGTGTGAGTCATTTCCACCCACCGATTTCACTTCCTTCCTTTTTACGACAAAGGCATTTTGGCCACTATAGTCCATTTCTGCTCCCGAAGCTGATATTACCACAGTAGGAAGCCATCTCCAGAGCAGCAGGGGGACTCGTGTGCCCCGCATCAATGTGCCAGACTCCTTGGCCCTCCTGCCCTGCACTCAGCCCAGCCTTCCCCAGTTCTTCCACCCAACTCTGTCTTCCCTCTGAGCAGTGAAGGCAAGTCCTAGTGATGGTTTGGGCACATTGATTACATGAAAGATAATCCTCTGGGGGGAAGTGGTTCTTCAAGATATGTCCAAGACCAGGGCACCTGGGTGGCTCAGTGGGTTAAAGCCTCTGCCTTCGGCTCAGGTCATGATCTCAGGGTCGTGGGATCGAGCCCCGCATCAGGCTCTCTGCTCAGCAGGGAGCCTGCTTCCTACTCTCTCTCTCTGCCTGCCTCTCTGCCTACTTGTGATCTCTGTCTGTCAAATAAATAAATAAAATCTTAAAAAAAAAAAAAAGGACATGTCCTGGACCAACAGCATCTCATCACCTGGAAACTTCACCTAGAAAAAAAAAAATCACCTAAAAAGTTCTCCTGAACCCAGACTTACTGCATAAGCCACTGTGGGGATGGGTCCTAGCAGTCTGAGTTTTAACATCTAGCGGATCTGAATGCATGCTCAAGTCCCCCACCCACAGCTCTGGGATAAATCTGGGCAGAACAATCCAGACACATCCCAGGTCCCCTCCGTCCCATGACACACTGGAAAAGGAGGAGGACAGGATCTTTTATCCTCCAGAGCATGGGAGAGGAGCCAGATCCTGCTGGAAAGATCTGATATTTTGTAAATGAGCTCAGGCTTTTTAATACTACTCCCCCCTGCCCCCCCAGAAAAAATGGGCTTCTCCTCACTCTGGGGTGTGGCAGCAAGAGTGTTTGGATTTGGGAAAACAGCTACCTAGGGAGTGAGGATACAGTAAATAATCAAATGGAAACAATAAGGTTTTCAGTTGGGCCACACAATTTAACATTAACTGAGGATTTGGCAGTTAATAGTGATTAATATTCCTTTCACATGTGTTATCTCAGAAACCACAAGGCACAGCTGAGTTGAGGTGCAGAAAGAGACACAGTGTATGACCCCATGGGCAGATTTGATGTTAGGCATCCTGACTCCTTGTTTTTGGTGATGAAGGGGGTTATACCCTGGGGATGTCCTTTCCTTCAGCCTCAATCAAACCTGCTCTCCCAGGAACGGAGTCTAGAACCAGCACTATTAGATCCTTGATACATAAAATATTATTTATCAAACGTTTGTCTGTGGATGTCTCAGCACCGAGCCTTCCTAAAAACAACCAACCAGACTAAATGAATAAAACTCCCAAATAAACAGAGAAGGTCTTACAGAGCTAAACATAGTTTGACCATGTGTGCTCCTGGATATTTACCTGGCTGATTTGAAAACTTGGGCCCTGCACACAAATGTTTATAATAGCTTTATTCACAATCACCAAAAACTGGGAGCAGCTATGATGTACTCCCATAGGTGAAATGGGTCAAGAAGCCTGGTAGGTACCCACCTTGATCAGTGGCAAAAAGGAATGAACTATCAGGCACGGTGGATCTTACATGCATATTGCTAAATAAAAGAAACCAGTCCAAAAAGGCTATGTGCTTCACAATTCCATTTCTATGATATTCTGGAAAAGGTAAAAATACAGATAGCAAAAACAGAAGAAGAAAAAAAAAAAAACCTCAGTGATTGCCAGAGGTTCAGGTGGACAATTGAATAGGCAAAGCACAGGGGAATTTTTAGGGCAATGGAACGTTTGTTAGATTTGGTAATGGTGTACACATGGCTTTGGGCATTTGTCAAAACCATAGAACTTTACAGCCCAGAAAACAAACCTTAATGTACACAGTTGAAAAAAATTATCTGGGGGGCTGTTGGGTGGCTCAGTTGGTTAAGCATCTGACTTGTGATTTTGGCTCAGTTCATGATATCATGGGTCAGGAGATCAAGCCTTGTGTTCGCCTCTGTGCTCAGTGGGGAATCTGCTTGAGGTTCCCTCCCTCTGTCCCTCTGCCAACTGTCCTCATTCTCTGTCTCTCTATCTCTCTGAAATAAATAAATTAATATTAAATAAAAAAATATTTGGGAGGTTGGAGGATTCTAGAATGGATTGCAAAATGTGATAGAAGAAACTAACTGTGTTGGAAATATACACAATCTTCTCACAGAATGTTAAGGAGCGAAAGGTGTGGACCTACGTGACTTTGGAAATGCCTCTATAAGACTAAAAGCAAAGGGAACACACGTAACGCTACTCTGGTTCCTAAAGTTGGTCCCCATGGGGACTTAACCGTTCTCCTACTGCTCTACATGGTTACTGGAACTGAACAGGAAAGTAGATGGACCATGGATGGTAGGAACCCAGCTTCTCACTATTGGAGTGGGCGCTTCCGATAAGTAGTGGGAGGAGGCTAGAGTGGTCTGTGTGGTGATGGATAAGCATTGGAAGTATCAGTCTGAACTCGTGAACTTGTGTTTAGCTTGATATTGACACAGATGGTTACGTATAGAAACATTTATAAATGTGTGTGTGTACAAACAAGGATCAGTATATGCATATGTCTCCTTGTGCTGTTTGTTGGAGGGTGTAGAATTCACATCGCCACACTGCCCATGCGCACACCAAACACCTTTTGTTTCTGGTCCTATTCTCCAGTAAGAAGAACCAGGGTCCTTAGATAGATGGCTGATCCCAGGACCGAGACAGGAAATATCCAAAATGAGCCTGGAGGACATTTAGTGCCAAAAAGCAAGGGAATGCCTAAACTACAACCAAACCAAACCAAACCAAAACCAAAACACCCATGCATACAAGGCTGGGAGTATGGCAAAGGAGCACGGGAACCAAAATGAAGGAGCTCTTGGTGGTCAAAGCTGAAACAGTTTGAACAAGAAAATAATGTGGTATTGGATTATATGATAATTGACTCTCTCTGCTTGACTTATTTCACTTAGTGTAATCTCTTCCAGTCCCGTCCATGTTGCTACAAAAGTTGGGTATTCATCCTTTTCTGATGGAGGCATAATACTCCATAGTGTATATGAACCACATCTTCCTTATCCATTCATCTGTTGAAGGGCATCTTGGTTCTTTCCGCACTTTGGCGACCATGGCCATTGCTGCTATAAACATTGGGGTACCGATGGCCCTCCTTTTCACGACAAACCAAAGTAGAAAATAAATACCCATGAGCCCATAGTGATGTAAGTAAATGACTGAGTAAACAAATAATCAGGGAAGGCCCTTCTCTGTGCAGGAGAATTTCAAAGTATTTATGTAGGTACTCTACCATCAAGGAGATAGGACCTAGTGACTTCCCTCCAAAGAGCATAGCCAGGAAAGGAGGGGGAAGACGAATCTTTTCAATGGAGAAGTCTGATGAATGCTACCTCAGCCAGGAGGTCAAGGTCAAAATCAATAGCAATAAAACATGTCAAGAGCATGTAGCCTTGAGATGAGATGATGAGGCTGGCACTTCACCTCCGTGGTCTTCTTTCCCAAACTTGTAACTATCTTCTTACAGGAGAAAAACATCTGACAAATAAAACTGGAGGGAGATTCTATAAAATATCTGAGGGGTGCTCCTCAAAGCGACCAGGGTCAAGAAAAACAGGGAAGCTTGAAAATGTAACATCAAGAAGCATGTGAGGAGACATGGTGACTATGTGTGATGTATCCTGGCTGAGAAATTGGCACAGAAAAAGGACATCAGGAAGGAATAAGAGCATCTGAAAAATGTATGAGTTTCATTTAATAATAATGCATCAATATTGGTTCAATAAACCACAGTAATGGAAGGTGTTCATGATAGGGGAAACGGGGTAGGGTGTATGGGAACTTGCCACACCAACCCCACAGCTTTTCTGTGAATCAAAAAATTTTAGAATAAAAAGTTACATGAAAAAGACCCAGAGATTAAAGTCAAGGTTGTGGGCACTGAGGGGGAGTCATCATAAAATACTGAGAACAGATCTGATATTGAACTGTGAACAAAGTAAGGGAGTGACATGAATGTAGTTGATGTCCAAGGAATTCTGTCCGTTCACATAAGCTCCGTGAAAGCAGCAGCTCATTTAGCAAAAGCTCACCAATCCCTTTAGCTGCCATGTCCCAGCAGGTGGGGGATGGGCTGCCTGGGAGTCCTGGGAGGGAGTTGCAACTTTAAATATGATGGTCAGAGAAGGTGGTGCTAAGAAGATGACATTTAAGTAAAAATCTGAAGGACAGAACAAGCCAGGTGTCTTCAGTGGGATGGCGTGGGTGGGGGGGTTGACTGAGCTTCATACCATAGAAATAACATTTTTGTTCATCTAATCATTTCAGGATTAAAAAAAAAAGAGGGGGGGCAATGCTGGATTTAAACAATGAGTAAGTGTTCTGCTGTATGGAATGACTAAAGCTGTCATAGAGTGTGATGAAGGGAAATGTCATTGGGGTTTGGAGAAATGGACAAGGCTTTGGGGAAAGCGGAGTTTGAGCTAGGATGGGAGGAATGGGAAAGGAGTGGGGAGAAAGGCATGTACTACTCGGGATGACATAGCAAGCACGCATGACACCAAGGCAATGGGACAGGTGACACACCTTGGGGGACACGGGAAGTAAGGCTGCCCATGTGGGAAAGTGAAAGATGAGAGAGGGGAGTTTGAGAGTCAGGAACATCAGCATGGTGTCTGGGGAATGTGGTCTTGACAGGAGGAGATGGAAGGGTTGAAGGAGGATGAGGAGAAGACCAGGGTCTTTCTCGAGAACCTGCTAGGGTGTGTGGAAGAAGGAGACAGGGCACTTCGCCTCGGGCAGTGGTGGAGAGACTGGAGATGGCATGGCAAGTGGGGGAGGGGCCGGGGAGCATCGGACAGCTGATGGAGAGGGAAAGGTCGGAGGGGAGACTGGGGGCTTCTGCTACGGGCTCTTAAAAATGGCAATAAATACACTCTGTCTTCAGAATTGATGAGGAAGCCTGCGGGTTGTTCATCTAAGGCAGGTCTGCCGGGGGTTCGTGGGCCAGTCTCATCGGCTGATTGAATTGATCCGTTGCCGTCACTGAACAGAATGGGAGGAAAGCTGGGTGTCTTCACCATAATAGTTATAATCCTTCTAGCGCTACTGCAAACCTCGTACTGAGTGTTCTGTATCAGTGGTTCTCAACTGGGAGGGATTTGCCCTCCAGGGGACATGTGAGGACGTCTAGAGGCATTTTTCATGGTCACAGCTTGGGGGAGGGGTGCTTCTGGCATGTGATGGGTAGAAGCCCCAGATGTAGTCAAACACACAGCACACAGGACAGACCCCCATGAGAGACGTCCATCCTGTCCACAGCGTCAATGGTGCTGAGCTTGCAAAAGCTCGCTCTCTGGAGATGGAGAATCCCTAGGCTCTCATGACCTGGACAAAAGGATAGTCTCTTTCTCATTCTAGCAGTAAAAGGAGATTGGGTGGCTCTCCACTAGGTAGGACACTGTCCCCTAAGGGATATTTGGAATGCATAGAAGGATTTGGGGGACCATTTGAGAAGGTGTTGTTTGCAATGTGTAGGTGGCTGGTTTCTAGGAATGCTGAATGTCCTATGACACATGGACTTTCCGGCTAATACCCTCCTTGTGGAAAAAGCTCTGGAATCTATGTGCCCAAGGTCAAATGGCTGTTTGGGGTGGAGCAGGGGGAGGGCAGAGCCAGGCTTGAACTTTGGCCTGACTGCCTACCTCCTCCTCCTCTGGGATATGTTTCCTTGGGTCGGGAGATCACAGCTCCATGAGCTCCATCACCCACCAACTACGAGCAGAGCTTTTCTTAGGAGGACTCTTCTTTGGCCAAGATGCTCCAGATTTCCCTGCCATCTGTCATGAATACCACGTACCAATGAACGTCCTTGTTTCCTCACCTGTAAAGTGGAGGAAAGAATAACACCAGGATGAAATGAAATAGTCCTTACACAGTGCCTAGGACAAAGTGAGCAGTGATGGGGGCATGTTCCCAGCCCTCACTGGAGAACCAGGAGCCAAGAGCCCAACACCTTTCAGCACCATACGGGAGCTGTCCACAGCTTCTGTTCCGTGAGTGTCCTCTGCAGGGCGTCAGGGAAGGCCCCCAGGGAAACCTAATGAGCGTTAGAGACCTGATGTGGAGTGTGAGCTGTTGGTGAGTACACCTGTTCCCTGGGCTGTCATAACAAACCCCAGATCCAGTGGCTGAAACAGCAGAAATATAATGTGTCATGACCATAGAGGCTGGAGATCTGTTATCCAGCTGTCCGCGGGGTTGTTTCCTTTTGAGGGTGAACAGGACCCCTCTATGAGAAATCACTGCTTTTCTTACCCCCATGCAATTCCTCTTGGTACCACGAATGGAGAGTCCAGCATTGAAAGAAGTCTAGAATCTGGTTCCTCTGCAGCCAAGGGCAGCCCCCAAGTAAAGCAACAGTGCTGGCTATTATTCTGGAAAAGAGAACCCCTTCCAGAAGACTGACCTCGAGGAGAGAAACCAGAACTGTGCAGACCCACTTACTGCCATGCCTGAACCTCACGTCTGGGAGCTCATGCATGTGGCGGGAAGCCGATACGGCCATTATTCCGTGCCTTTAAATTAGGTGTCCCCCTGCGGCATTAGCCGATGCCAAACACAGCGGCTGCATGCAAATAGTTTTGCATTGGGTGTTGCTCGCAGGAACGTGGAGAATCACATTTGGTTAAGTCTAGTCTGCACCCTGGTGAAGCCCAGCCCCCTTTAGGCTTTCACGCATTACCTCTCACCCTTATCATTTCCTGCTTTGGGATGCCCTTGCTCTCCATCCTCTGGTTTCTGTTGTTCGGTTGCAATGAATTACCCACTGCTGTTATCTCATGCAAATAAGCAGGGGGTGGGGGAAGCTGGTGGGAGGCACCTGGGCAAACTTCCTGTTCCCTAGTCCCTGTACTCAGCAGCTAACGTGCGGATTGCAAAGGGGGCTAAAGAGAGGAGTCGAAGGCCAGGACAGAGCGCTGGTGCAGTCAGCCTGGGCTGTTTCTGCACGGCTCATGGAGCTCAGGAGCTGCTGGCCCCCGAGAGAGCAAGAGCCTTCTTCTGTGACCAGCCAGAGCAATTCCTTCCAAGGTTCCCCGGGGTTGCTGCACCCCTGCCACTTCCTGCCTCTCAGGAGGACAGTCCCAAGACCCTCTAGACCCTGGGTGCCCACCCGATCTCATGCCCTAGCTTCCCCTCACCGGGCTTTATCCATTGGCCTGTACTGTTCTGGGGCCCCAAGTGATCTTCCAGGGATGGGCGTCATGTGCTCGAAGGTTATCTCCCCAGGGAAGCCCTCCTCATTGACTTTGTGCAAAATTACATCTCCCCAGCTCACTGTCACTTGCCCTGGCCCATTCTGCTTCCACCCACCCCCCAGCCCTTAGTAACACTCACCTTGCTTCTCTCTGCATCGTCCGCTGGCTGCATGGCCCAGAGGACTTCACCTCTGTCTCTCTGGTCACCACGAGGACTGGCCTTGAAGAGGCCTGCTGTGCAGATCTGAAGAAGGGACAACTAGACCACCCTCTCCCATTTATGCAGCACTTTCTTCCTTTTTAAAGGATTTATGTATTTATTTGAGAGAGAGCAGGGGAGGGGCAGAGGGAGAAACAGACCTCCCGCCGAGCTGGGATCCCAATGCAGGGCTCGATCCCAAGATCCCAGGATCATGACCTGAGCTGAAGGCAGACACTTCACTGATGGAGCTACCCAGGCACTCCATGAGGCACTTTCGACAGGACATGTCGTTTGTCCCTCACAGTGACCCTGTGAGGGGTGCAGGGCAGAAAGGGTGAAGACCATTGTGTAGACAGGGAGCAGGTGGGCAGAGGGTCTCTTTGTCCGAAGGGCCGGTCGGTCAGGCCCGGGTTTGAAGCCCAGGGCGGTGCAGGGTCTGGAAGGTGGGGGGAGTCCAATTTTGGTTTCTTAAAGTGTTGACAGATTAACTGAGATCATGAATGTGAGAGGCTTAGTGTCCTGCTGACTCAGGAAGCTCTTGGAGCTGCAGGTTATTATTATTAAGGCTGCTGTGGGTTTTTTGTGCTCTCTGACCAGTGTCCTATAGCCCTCGAGGCAGAGTGGGAGCGGCGGTGAGATGTTAGCTCCCATGACTCTTCCTCTGACACAAGTTCCACTGCCCACAGAAGGGTCCCCATGGCAGTGGCTGGTGTGGACTGGGCTCAGAGCAAGCCGGGGGACTCATGGGTCTCACTTGCATGCGTCCCACTTGACTTCACAGCATCCCTTTTCCATCAGATTCAATAAATATGCTTCTGTCTTTTTTTTTCTAAACTTCTCCATGGTGAGTCTCCTTGATTTCCTCACTTCCTGCTGCATTTTGAATCATCGCTCTTTCTTCTCTGATAAGATTGAGTTGGTCACATCATCTTTATAACAAATTTCTAAAAGCCAGCCACCGTGTCAATGTGTCTTGAACCCAGCGTGGAGCAAGCCAAAAAGGAGGCTTGTGCCTCTGCAGTAGACCACTGGGGAGGGCTCAGTCTGTGTGCCGCGTGCCACAGGCTGGTGGCGATGCTTTCTCTAAGCGTTGAAACTTTGGTGTCAGTAGAGAAATATGCTCTCATTGACTTTGTTTTGTATTTCCCAGCTTTTCTCAGTAAGTTTTAGAATTTACTTTGTAGACTGTGCCTCCAGATGGCTGGAGTCCTTATAATCTATCTTAGCAACTGCTTTGGGGAATAAAGGGGCAGAGGGACTTATAGAAGATACTCTGGTTCCTTCTCCCACTTCCATGGCCCCATGCTGACTTTGTTTTTGCCTTATTGCTGGGCATTCCCATCTGAGTCTTCTGCAACTCTGCAGCTAATATTTTAGAAAAATACCATGTTGTATTTTTATGATTTGGAACAGTTTTCTGAGATTTCACTGTACATTGGTGCAAAGTTCTTTTTTCGGAGAAGTGCATCTCCAGCTTTTACAATCAATGTCATCAGGGAGATACGATTTGATCCTTAGGACTGTGGCTGGGGAGACTTTCCAGGAAAGGGAGACACTGAAAGTGAGATAATCTTCTCCTAGCCTGGGACTGGGTTGGACAGATTGTGTTGCACTCTGATTTTATTACAGCATTTATTTATTCGCTTAATAAATATCTGTTGTGTGTTAGGCATGAGGCATATAGCAGGGAACACAAAAGCAAAGTTGGTGCACTTACAAGGCTTACTTGCACTGAGGGAGACAGATGATAAATTCATTTGTACCATTCATGCCAGACAGTGATACACTGAGAAAAAAATAAAGCAGGGTAAGAGGACAGACGGAGAAACCACAGGGCTGTTGCAAGTAGAATGTCAGGGGAGCCTGCTCAGAGGGACACAGGAGGGCAGAGACTGAATGAAGTGTGGGTGCAAGCCATTGGCATGTTTTCAGCAAGAATATTCCAGACAGAGGGAATAGAAAATGCCAAGTCCCCAAGGCAGAAACATTCTTAACATGTTCAAGAACTGGCCAGAACACCAGCTAGAGTGGAGTGAATGAGGCAAAGGTTGGGTGGCATATGTTCTGAAAAGTAGGTAGGGACCAGATCACATAAGGTCTTAATGGTCAGAGAAAGGAGGATGGATGTCATTGTCATTTTAAAATACATTTGTTCATCTGTTATCTTTACAGACTCTGCACTCCTAGAAGGACAGAAGGGAACATGACATCTTTGTTTTACATTTTTTGCGTCTGGGGACAGTGAGTGCTCAGTAAATGTATGTTAAGGGGTTCTTCTTTGCTTCAATGTTAAAATCCAAGTGGGAATAACTTCTCTCCATGGTCTGTCTCTTTTTGGCCCTTGAGCTCGGAGGAAAGGTGTGGTGGCCATGGACAGAGGAATCCAGAATGTCTTTAGCGTGCAGCCCATGTGGCAGAATCTCTTCGCCACCCTTTCCCTGAAACTGGCAGTATAGGCAAACAGCCCTCTGGGTGTTCTCAACACGCTAGGTGCCCCGTGCAGGGTGTGTCTGTGCGGACTCAGGGCAGAGAGTCCTGATGATCTGAACGGAGAGTAAGAACAACAGTTCACTTAGTATCTGTTTCCAGAAGTTTTTTTTTTTTTAATTTTACTTATTTATTTGAGACAGAGCACAAGAGAGTATGAGTGGGGATGGGGAGGGGCAGAAGGACAGGGAGAAGCGGACTCCCCCACTGAGCGGGGAGCCCCATGTGGGGCCCCATCCCAGAACCCCAAAATCATGACCTGAGTGGAAGGCAGACACTTCACAGACTGAGCCACCCAGGTGCCCCTGTATCCAGCAGTTTTTATAAAAAAGGACTTTTACTGACACTGTCTAATGGGCTCCCAGCTGCCCCTGGGAGTGAGCGTGTGCTGGAGGTAGGAGGTGCGGCAGGGGATGCGTGGGGTCGAACTCTGGGAACAAAACTTGCACGCGGGCCGTAGCGTATACAAGCCAACACGGATGATGGCTGGGAAATCACGGCCAGCATCAAGCATCTGAGTTCTGGATTCCTGGAGGGCCCTTTCAAAACCCGGCTTGCTTTGGGTGTGGAAACGGTCCTTTCCCTGGTGGCCCGGCATGGAGATGGGACTCAGCAGGGGAAGGATGGTGGATTTCTCTCCTGAGTGACTCCCAGAGCCAGTTAGTCTCAGCCTCTGACCAGAAACTGAGATTTATTTCTCACTGGCCAGAAGAGAGTTATTTCAAAATCTTCTTCCTCCATTACAAAACGCCCCCTGGGAGTGGGGTTGGCCAAAGCTGCCACAATCTTGGTTTCTCTGTCTTCGGTGCATCTAGAATTACACGCTGCAAATGAGGGTTTGGGTTCTGGAAGGGTAGGCTCGGGGTCCCTGCTGTCCCTGAAACTGTCAGCCTTGGCAATGGGGCCCGGTTTCAGCTGCGTTCTGGAAGGCCCCGCCCCCTTGTTGTGTGGGTAAATATTCCCTCTTGGCAGAGAAGCCAGTGCAAACAAACCTCCAGCAAAAGTGTGGGGGGTTTTTTGGTTTGTTTTCGCATTTCTACTTTATTTTTGTGCGTATGTTTGTTTTATTTCGCATAGCTTTCTCGATAGAATGCTCGATTTTTAACCACAAATAACTATATTGGAGTCCCAGGAAGTTTTGAAATGTTGGAGCCAAGCCGATGAGACATCCACGTTGGGGAAGCAGTGATATGTCTGCTGCATCCTTTCTGGAACGATGACCAATGTCCGTGCCCGTGTTCACATGATGCCCGGTCCTGCTCACTCTTCTCTACAGGTTTTAGAGCCATTGGAAGGCACAGTACCGTTAGTTGGTTGTCTGTGTGTGATCCTGTCCCCTTCTATCCCCATTAGAACACACATTCTGTGAGGGCAAGGAGTTCATTTTATTTTGTGCGATGCTTTATTTTTTTAAAAAATTTTATTTATTTATTTGACAGACAGAGATCACAAGTAGGCAGAGAGACAGGCAGAGAGGGGGAAGAGAGGGGGAAGCAGGCTCCCCACCAAGCAAAGAGCCCGATGCGGGGCTCGATCCCAGGACCCTGGAATCATGACCTGAGCCGAAGGCAGAGGCTTTAACCCACCCAGGTGCCCCATGTGCCGTGCTTTATTTCCAGGACCTGGAACAGAACCTGCCCAGAGCAGGTTCTCCCTAAAGGTTTCATGAGAAGGACAAATGAGCAGTTGCTGGCCTCCTCAATTGTGCGCCTAAGAGCATTATCTCAATGTTTTCTTCATCTTTCCTCTCCAAACTCTATCAGCAAGGATTTGTTATGATCCTGAGATTTGGGATGAGGAAACAGCCTTTGAGAATTGACAGCACAGGGCAGGGGCATGGTGGAAGGGACCCGCAGGCTGGCAGTGGGACCACGACCCAGCGGAGGCAGGGGACCCTGAGCACGAGGGACTTTGGCGTCTCCCTCCCCCCATCCCAGTCCAGCCCCGCCCCGCTGCCCACCTGCAGAACCCAAGCTCTCCCTCATGGGATAGAACCCTCTCTCATGTAGGGATGTTTCATACACACTCACACACAACGACATGGGTTCACCCTCAGGCTCACACAGGCTCAACAACTCGCACAGTCTCATGTTCACGCACGCACACACAGGCACATACGTACACGCACGCAGGCCACCGTTAAAAGCGATCATGGCCTTCTGGTCTGACTTCCTACCGGGAGCCAAGAAATGGACTCAGGTCAGCTTCCTTCCTAATTCTTATCATTAACAGGAAAAATGACTCTGAAGTCATTGGCTGTAGAAGAACACCTTCAACCTAGCTGACATGAAATTTTTTCCGGTTATGCCTCAGAGACCTCTTCTAGGGGTTCCCGAGTCTGGAAGCTTCTGCAACCACCTGGAGACTCTTCCCAGGCTGCAGCAAGTTGGAGTCATAGTTCCTGGGCAGGATCCAGAGCCTGGATTGCTCCTCCAACTGCCTCTGAGGCTACCAGTCCGTGGGCCAGCTGGCGCTGGGCAGCCACTGGAAGGAACTCAAGGATGTCTCCTTAAGGACAGAGCAGGCCTTGGTGTCCAAGAAAGAAAACTGCTGAGTTTCACTTACTGCAAAACAAGTCTTATAAACTGTAGAACACAGGTATGACGGAATTCCCTCTTAGAACAGGGGTCTTATTCCTCCTAGAAGATCCTCCTTAAGTATTTGTCGATACCATTTGCCATGGGAGGAGGGAGCACTAACTGAATCATTGCCCACTCTCTAAGTCCACAGGGTTTCTCCCCACTTTGTAGACCTTAGCAACCTAAAAATCTAAAAATCTAACCCTGCCTGAGGCTCCCGCTACCCCCATTCTGACTTAACTGATCAGGGGCGGGTCACTTCAGTTAGTTTTGCAGATTTCCAGATGATTCTACCATATTGCTAAGGTTGTCACTATTCCAGACCCGAAGCTGGTCAACATTTCCCTGAAAGGGGCAGGTTCTTGAGGGTCACGGTCACTCAATCCTGCCTCTTTATTGCAGAAATAGGCATAAACAACATATCAACAATGGGCGTGGCTGGGTCTCAGTAAAACTTTATTTATCAAAACAGACAGTGGGCCACCTTCAGCCGCCAGGCTAGAGTTTGCCAATCCTGGTTCTAGGCCACCCTCTCCTCCAAACACGTGTGGTCAGCCTCATCAGAAGGATGTTTTAAAATTTACATTTCCTGGCCCCTTTTGATGGTCTTCTCTGGAGTCTGGATGGAGCCTAGGAATCGGGATTGATCAGGAGCCTCCCAGAACTGAGGGCTATTCTGAGGTGGGAGCCCATGATCCACACTTGGAAATTACCCGGCATTCTGGCTGATTGGCTGAGGCACTGATCCTTCCCCAAGCATTCCCCCTGTTGGGGCCTCTCCATCCAGAAGTGAGGGACCACCTGGTCTGTGTCTCCTTCCTTCTCTCTTCCCGTTTTATTCTCTGTGCTTTTGTCCCGGAAGCCCTTTCCAGACATCAGTTCCTAAGTCACACCGGCAGGAGGTGAGAGATGGTGCCTGGTCTTCGGGCCCCAGAGGGCCGGAGGGAGGTGGAGAGGCCTGTGGGGCCCTTCTGCTGCCTTTGGGGACAGGAGGAAGATGATCCTTTCAAGGCCACTCTGGAGGGCACTTTTCATACCTCCCCTTGCCCCTCGCCCCCCACAGGCATGGCTCTGACTCCTTCTGAGCCCGGACTCCAGGCCTCTGCACCCTGCTGGTTACTGGGGCTTGTTTTCACAGGTGAGGTGATGGGAGCCTTTTCCAGCTTTCTGTTTCATGATAAGATTCTTATCTCCCTGACCTTCTCCGAGCTGCGGGGTGATGGCTTCGCGGAGGCCTCAGCTTCAGCTCGGTTGTTCTTAATTAAATCTGAAATCGACTTGAACGATCGGGTTTGGGAGCTCCGTGGGCTGCCAGCCAAGGGCCTGAGCAAAACTGCCACAAAACTGCCACAAGTTGCACCACCTCCCACAGCCCTGATCCCTGGGACGTGTGTCCAGATCATGGAGAAATCCTCCTGCAATGAAGCTCTGTTAACTCTTTCACCTGGGGGCCGGATTTCAAAAGCAAGCACGGAACAGGGACAGAGGATCTGGCTTGGTTTCGCTGCATACACGGAGAGGTTATCCGGCACCCCAGGAATCGGGACCCCCCCCCAGAACTCTCAGGGTGATGATGGGAGGGGGGGGAATACGGGGAGGTCCTCAAGTTCTGAGACATAATTCACCCCACCAGCTATAACTGCCCAGTCTTTATTAGAGGGTTTTCCCTTAAAGTGATCCAAGGAATTGGTATTTTCAGAACAATATTTGGGACTTGGGCAACATGGCTGGCTCTGTCAGTTAAACGGCTGGCTTCAGCTCAGATCACGATCCCAGGCCCCACATCGGACTCCGAGCTCAGTGGGGGAGTCTGCTTCTCCCTCTCCTTGTTCCTCTGCCCCTCCCCGCTGCTTGTGTTCAAACTTTTCTCTCTCCCTAATAAATAGAATCTTTAAAAAAAATTGGGGGCTTCAAGGAAAAGTTTGGGGTGCAGAGGTGTGGACGGTCCCTGGCTTCTAGGCATAGGGACAAGAAGCCTGGGGCTCACCCAGGGTCAGCACTTGGAGGGGAACATTTCCTAGTACCTTCATCTGTGCAGGGCAGGTGCTGGGAGCCCCAGGCATCCATCACACACACGGAGAGGAGCAGGAACTGTGCGTCTCAGAACAGCAGGGCATCCCAGCCTTACACACACACACACACACACACACACACACATTCATTTTACATATACTCTCTTACTGAATCATTCCAATAACACAGAGGCTCACCATCATCTCTCCTGGAAGACAAAGACACCCAGGCACAGAGAGGTTAAATAATTTGCTCCAGGCCAAACAGGTGGTAAGTGACAGAACTGGTATTGGACTTCGGGTTAGCCTGTTGCCAAAAGAACTGAAAAATGTATGAAAGGTGACAGTCTCTGCCCCCTGGTCACAACTGGAAGGCATTTTTAGGGCAACCCAGAAGCAAAGGCGATGTCGCACATTGGGCTCCGGGGGGTGTTCAGTGTGGGAGCAGGTTGTTAGGGTGACTGAGGACTTGGAGAAAGGGCATATCTCCCCATTCTGTCCCCTTCCTTCAGCCGTGGAGCAGCAGTGTGCCCGTGTCACCCTGTGGAGGGGCAGGTGGAGGGGCAGGTGCAGAGGGAAGTAGTCGCAAATGTATTGGCAAAGCGAAGACAGGTAAGGACCACTGGGCACTGAGACTGAGTGTATGTCCTTCTCCCCACTGCTCTGGGGGCTATGGATCCCTTCTTTCAGGGCCTTTTCTGATCAGCAGCTTTTCTCCTTAAGCTTCTCTTTGTTTTGCTTCTGTCCCAAAGGAAGGCAACTGCTTAGTATGGTGGGTTAACTACACCGTGTCCCCCGTCCCCCTCAAAATTCACACTTTGGAGCCCTAATGCCAGTCCGCTGGAAGGTGACCATATTTGGAGATGGTGTGTTTACAGAGGTGATCAAGTCAAGGTGAGATCATGAGAGCAGGGGCCCTAACTCAGTACAACTGCTGTCCTTATAAAAAGGACATCTGGACACAAGGATGCACGGAGAAAAGAGGACATGAAGAGCCACAGGGAATAGAGGGCCGTCTACAAGCCAAGGAGCGAGGCCTGGATGGATCCTTCCCTCAGGGCCCTTGGAAGGAGCCGACCCTGCCGACCCCCTGATTTCAAGCCCCCAGCTTCCAGAACAATAAGTTGATACACTTGGCGGAAGCCATCCAGTCTCTGAAAATATGTTACTGCAGAAAACTGAAGCCCCAGTGTGTGCACATCAGGGTTCCCACAATTTCAGGATCATTCTGGATTTCAAAGAAGAGATAAAAGTCAAAGAAAATGCATCCATGGGAGTGGAGGGGTTGGGGGTGCTGATGGCACCCAGGGCCCTCTGAACTGTGGAGAGGTGAATGCTGGGGCGGGAGCTGGGGTTGCAAAGCTCGGGAGGCCTCGGGCTCCCTTTCACTCTCTGCCTGGTTCCCTTTTGAGAACTCGGTGTTTAGCTGCTTCATTTTTGTATCCTGGAAACTGAGCCGGGCTGGTGACACCGCCCTGAGCAAGTGGGGCTCCCTAGAGCTGAGACTTCTAGACACAGAATGTTCCCAGTTTCCAGAAGGTTAAGAAGCTCCCTGGGGTCATGGTCTCCACAGAGGCCAAGGATACCTGTCCAAGCTCGGAGTTGGATCGCTCGGCTGCCTAGCCTGAGGTGCTCCACGTGGGGTCCACAGGGAAAGCTGCACATGCCCACGAGCGGAGAATAAATCCCTGCGGCGAGGTTTTGAGAGATCTTTGCTGCTGTGTCATCTCTGGGTCCAGCCGACGTCGCCTGCTCAGCCCCGCGCTGGGGAGACCACTGTGAATGAGTCTAGGAGGGACAAGATACAGCTATGGTAGATTTTCAGATGTGACGATCATTCGGAAAGGGTCCCACTGGTCCCAGGCCATTGGCTCTTCCCCGGATGTCTATGGTCCTTTGTGTGTTGGTTCCCACCAACCTCAGGTTATGAAGGTCGGAGGCACAGTCCTGCTGGCATGCTTCCTCCCAGAGGCTCTTCGGGCTCCTGGTCCTGAGGAGGTGGTTTTTACCAAACCTGAGCACACATGGTCACGTGGGGAAGTCGTGGAAATGCAGATCACCCGGCCCCGTCTTTAGAGGACCCGAATTTGTGGATTGGGGGAGAGCCCAAGGATATGCACTTTTTTTTTTTTTTGAAGATTTTGTTTATTTATTTGACACAGACCTCAGATAGTGAGAGAGGGAGCACAAGCAGGGGGAGTGAAAGAGGGAGAAGCAACTTTCCTGCTGAGCAGGGAGCCCGATGTGGGACTTGATCCCAGAACCCTGGGATCATGACCTGAGCAGAAGCCAGATGCTTAACGACTAAGCCACCAGGAGCCCCAAGGATGTGCATTTTTTTAATTTTTTTTAAGATTTTATTTTATTATGAGAGAGAGAGGGGGGGAGAGAGCGAGCACAGGCAGACAGAATGGCAGGCAGAGGCAGAGGGAGAAGCAGGCTCCCTGCTGAGCAAGGAGCCCGATGTGGGACTCGATCCCAGGACACTGGGATCATGACCTGAGCCGAAGGCAGCTGCTTAACCAACTGAGCCACCCAGGCATCCCAAGGATGTGCATTTTTAATAAGAATATTCGCACCCCCACCCGGGTGGGTTGAAATGTGTGCACCGCCGTTCCGAGAACATTTCTCCTAGGATCAGGGGCCACTTGCTACTTTTCTTTGTATTTCCACAAAATAAAACAGGAGACAGAAAACTGTGTAAAGTGAAACTGGCAAATGTCAGGGAGAAAACAAGGTTATTTTGCTGAAACTAGCAAGTCAAGTCAATGTTGGTTGGATTGAAATGGATTCCTACTGCCATAGGAATTTTTTTTTGAGACTTTTTTTATTTTAGAGCAGTTTTAGGTTCACAGCAAAACTGAGAAGAAAGAACAAAGATTCCTCATATACCCCCCCCCCCCATGCACGGCTTCCCTGACTCTCAACGTCTCCCCCGCCCCCACTGACCAGAGAAGGACGTTTGTTACAACCAGTGAGCCTCGTGGACATGCCAGTATCCCCCAGAGAGCACAGCCTACGTGAGCGTTCGCTCTTAGTCTCGCACATTCTACAGGTTTTGACGAAGGTACAGGGACATGTACTCGCTATGAGAGTCTCATGCAGAATCGTTTCACTGCCCACCAAACCCACCGTGTTTCACACCCTCACCCCTCCCTTCCCTTAACCCTCGGCAAACCCTCGTCCTTTTACTTTCTCCATAGCTTTTCTCTTTCTTGCCATGTCATGGAATTGGGATCAGAGCACATATGTCCTGTTTGAGCTGGCTTCTTCTGCCATGTGACACGTTTTTGAGCTTCCTCTGTGTCTTTTTGCGACTTGCTAGCTCCTTTCTTTTTAGTGCTGAATATTATAGTCATCTGGATGGACCACAGATTACTTCTCCTGTTGTTGTTTTGAAAGACAGGGAGGCAGACGATACAGTGTTTCTATCAGCCGTGGGTCCCCTTCCTTTATAATAATAATGAGGCTTTAGAGTCTCAAGCTTCACTGTGTTTGATTGAAAACCTTCCCATCATAGATACATGTTTGCTCACTTGGTTTCCTTTGATTTTTGCAGGACTGGGAAGTTGTTCATCTCAGACCCTGGACTGTAACCCGGACGGAGACACTGAGATAGGTGAGTCATGTCAGTGATGTGGCCATCCCGACAGGTGACAGGTGACAATGTGATGGGGAGCTGTGAGGAGGTCAGTGTCCCCCCGCCCCCTGCCGGAGACAGAGATGCGGGGTTCATGCCCCAGGTCTTCAGTGTCCCTGCACACTGTATCATCCTAGGGGCCAAAAGAGGTGAAGTCTTGCCAGCCAATGGAGTTGCTGTGTGTCGTAGGTAACTTCCTTGCTCTCTCTGAGTTTTAGTTTGCTTATCTGCGAAAGCGGTGGTAGCTGAGAATGGCTTGAAGTCAGACATGATACGGCATGACGACATAAAAACCAGGTCAGCATCCTGACCTCCTCGTTCCCATCCAACCTGTCCCGGCCCGTTCATCAGCCTGGACTGAGAACAGCGTGAAACGCGGAGTGAGCACACAGGACATGTCCAGAGATGGCTCTTCGGCTCTCGGACCTGACTATTCTTTATCGGGCCTATTTCTGAAATATCAGCGTAGGTTAGAAAGAAGGAAGCTGGGGACATTGATATTTTTTTCCGTAGGGATCTCCTTCCTTTACCGTCAGCCCCATCCAGCTGGGGGCACCCTCTAACCTCCGCCCCCCGAAACCTGGAGCAGATTTCCCTCCCACTTCTTCTGACTCATATCTTCATCATGTCTCAGGAGCACGGCGTCTGTCACTCCCTTCTCCTGGGGGACAGGACAGGAGGGCCCTGGGCAGAGTTAGCTGGCGCCCCACACAGCCAGGACCCGGCACAAGCCTGGTCCGATTAGCAAAGCTGGGAGGTCGGCAGCAAGCGCGGCCCCGTGCACATCTGGGTGAAGGAAGCTTCCTGCTTTCTTAGACACCTGCTTCCTTTCCCCATGAAGCGTGAATTAGGAAGAAGAAAGCCTTCTTGCTTCTCTCCCCTCTCCCCCTTGAGCCATGACTCTGAAGGACACTAAAGGTGATTCTCAGTGCCTTGGAGGCTGCTTCCACTTTTCACGGGCAGGTGCACGGCCGCCCTGAGCCTACTCACGGCCAGTGCAGAGGTCAGAGCCCCCAGATTCTCACCTCCCTCCACGCCTCCAACCTCTTCTCCATGAGATTTCCTGGGCCACCCTTTGTCGAAACCCAACCAGAACGCTTGCTGGTGTGCTTGGGAGAGGAAAGCTTACTTTAGATGGGCTTTCCAGTGCTTTTCTCTAATTACAGCTTGATTCTAAAGCAATGAAATGGTTATTATTATAAAACCAATGTGTTTGCAGCCAAGGCGATGGGAAAGACACCACATAAGCCGCACCGACCCAAGGTTCAGGGAAATCCAGACTTTTTACTGGATCCGAGAGGAAGGCAAATGGGTGAGAACAGGAGACGGGTATCGTTAGCCATGTGCGCCGACTCACAGGTTCGTAGGGGGATGGGAGAGAAAGAAGGAAAGAAACAGAGGAGTGAAACACCTTAGGTCTGGTGACAGACAGAGCAGTGACTTGGAGTGCACAGACACCCAGCCAAATAACCATTTGCAAGGGTTCTGGAACATACAGACAGCTGCGATGTTGAAATATATACTTCCCCAAACTCTTAGTCATTTCAAAGTGTTTACACAGCTCACTAGGTGCCAGGCATTGTCCCTGACCTTCCACATATACTAACTCATTTAATTAAATTTCCATTGAGTTTCACAGTTTCTAGATTTATGGAATTTTCACCTGGAGACTGTTAGTGAAATCTGGGATCACTCCTCACCCAAAGAAGCTCTTGGAATGGTGACAGATCATTCTAGATTCCAGCCCACACTTTCCCTGTTAGCACCTGTGCCTCTACTGAATGTTTAACCCCTTGTCTGCTGGGCAGGACAAGAGCTAATGGACGGGAAAGGGGAGAGTGGGGAAGGGGGAGAGGCCAAGGGGGAGCGGAGGGAAAGGCCAGGGACCTGCAGGCAAGCTCAGGGGAACAATAAGGCAGCCTAGTCAGCTGGGACTCCTTTTCCTGAAGACCTACCATCTCAGCAGAAGGAGGGAGGTCTGTTCAAACCGACAAGGCAGCTGAGAGCCTCTGGCACGCCTCCCCCTTAGCTCCTTCTGTGCAGCAGCAAGCAAGAAAGTTCTGATGAGCTAATGCTTCCAGGAACTGAGTAGGAGGGATCGCCTTGCTGGCCAGGGCATTATCCCACTCTTGGAAGGGTTGGTTTTGAAGAACGACCAAACTCGGGCTTGACGCAGCAGAAACAGGGCACGCGGTGGCATGGCTTGACATTGGGACGTGTGTCCATCCATCTCCAAGTTCGCTCTCTGGCCCTCCTTCCCCACTCGGCACCCTCCCTGTGTGAGTAGGACTGACTTCAGGGAGCGGGAATTCTTCCCAGGAGCCCTTCGCTGTGGCCCCTTCTGCTGGTTTTGAGGGGCCTGGAGCGGAGTGGAAGGATCTCAAGGCAAAAGCAAATCCAAAGCCTATTAAGAGTCAGAGGTCAAAGTCCAAGAGGTCACGCTCAGAGGGCCAGAGTTAGGACACTCTGGAAGAGTTTCAAGCTCTGTAGTGTTTGAGAGAGCGCCTGGTTTGCAATAAAGCAGAGAGCACCCAAGGCAGTCACAAGGAGAGGTCTAGAAGGTACGTGCTTCCCTTCAGCATTGCCTGCTTGGGGGCTGGTTGCAGGTGTCCAAGGTGGGGGTGGGCAGGTGTCGCTTTTCTCTAAGTTTCCTTACAGCACGAAACAAAAAGTCTCTGGTCGCTATTAAATGACCCAGTTCACGACAAGTGCCTAACAAAGGGTCCAATATAAATATTCCTTAGGTTGGCTTCCAGGATTCCGTTTTGCTAACAAAAGTCTTTAGAGGTCATAATAAAATTCACCCCTGGAAGTTGGCCCACTTGCCCACAAATGGTGGTGACCCTGCCCTGAGGTAGCAGGAAACAGCCAGATACATTTTCTTCCCCTGGAATGATCGGTTTGGTGTCCGGGGGTCGGGGGACCCTCTCTAGATGGCACGACATGTAAGCACGTACCGTTGAGTTCGGCAAGCTATAGAAAAGTCTAGTTTCAGGTTTGGTGATTCGAAAGAGGAGTCACCCAGAAGGTGGCACTTGTCTTTGGCTGTTCTCGGGCAGCGGTTTGACAAAGATCTGGAGAGGGCAGGGAGAGGCTTGGTTTATGAGTACTTGAACTCCAAGATCCTTTGGTGGGTCTGAGGGGTGAGGTGGGGGCCAGAAAGGGGTGAAAATCTGGGAGGTAGATGACAATAGGGGCTCCTCCCTGTGAAGTTGTCCAGTATTGCCTCTCTGTGAGCGCCCCCCCCCATTATATGAAATGGGCTAAAACATTCTGGGATTCCTTGCTTGAGAATAGTGGTGACATGATGTAATTTTTTTTTCTTTGAAGCCATTTCTGTTGCACTACCTCCTTCGATGTGGCTCTGCCTTGCCTGTCCAGAGGTCTGAAAAAAGCAAAATATTTTAGACACTGGAAAACCAGACTGGAGTTGGGGTGCGCCCTTTCCTGGCCAGTTCCCCCACGGATGCTCTTGTTCTCCCAGCCCAGCCTCGGCTTCTTGCTAAGTCACCCTGGTCCCATCTCCCATCTCTGCTGGTCTGGGGCAGCCGCCGATTCCTGCCATGACCAGGAGGAAGGATCAGTTTCAGGGAGTTTGATGTCAGGGTAGGAAGGGTCTGTGGGAGCAGCAGCCCAGCATATAGGGGGGATTTTCTGTTCTCTGGGGTGTAGACCAGTCTGCTGGACCAGTGGCCAGATGCTCAGAGGCAAGGCTTTTATTTCTGGGGAAAAGGAGTCAGAGGCTCAGGGAGGCTTGGCACCCAGCAGACACTCCATGAATCTAGGGGATGATTTGATCTCAGCTGTCCCATCCTTCAAATAATAGACACTCACACATCATCGAGGGCCTTCTTACAGAACCCCTAGTTGTATGATCTGACTTGCAAACTAATATTCTACAGATAAAGACCTTCCTATCTGGACCTGGCTGCATTTATTGCTGAGGTCCTCTTTTCTTTCCTTCTGGTGGCACGTTTGCTCTCCGTTGTACCTCTCTGAGACAAAAGACCGGGAGCCGTGTTCCTTCTTCTAGGTCATTTATTCACGCATTCACTCCACGCAGTTTTATGCACACTCACTCTGCTTGTGTCTCAGCTCTTGGAGCATGAAGGTCAAAGAACAGGACTCTTCCCTTGGAGGAAAGAAAGGGGCAGAGAAACAACCCCAGTGCCACGAGACAGAGCACCAGAATCTTCTGGTGTGGTCAGGAGACGCTTCTCAAGAGATGAGTTCCCAGAGCGGAAACCCCCTCCCTGCCCAAGACAGGCAAGAGGTCAGAGGGAGAGCGGGTTAGAGATGAGCTGTTTCAGAAAGATGAGAAGCCCAGATGTCAAGGCACCAGGGTGCTCAGAGCTGGGGATGGGGGATGGGAAGCAATTACAGGGGCTGGGTGGGGCAAGCAGTTATGGATGCCTGGAGTATCACACCAAGGTGGGGGCAAGGTGAGATGAAGGCAGGCCAGAGCAGAGGCCAAGTTCACCGGAAGTCCAATACCATAAAAAAAATACCTTCATCCAGTGGTCAGTAAGAAGCCAGGAAAGACCTTGACCTGCGTGGGGATGAGAGGGGATGAAAGGTGTTTGAGGCCAGAGGGACGAGAGGATAGAGTATAGGCAGTTAGGCCGGTGGCAGGAAGACCAGGTAGGGTCATCTTCCAAATTCCGGGCAAAGGAAGCTACAGAAATGGCATGCCGATGAGGGTGCCAAGGAGAGAGTGGTGGAGAGATTTGGGGGATCAACTAGATTTAATTTCCAATTACATGTGAGTGGTCAGGAGGGTTCAGCATTCTTACTCGGAGTGGTGAGTGGTTCTATTCACGGAGGGAGCTAGAGAGGGGGTGAGGGGAGCCAGCCGGTAAGGGGGGTGGGTCTCTGAGGTGCTCCAGGGAGGTCTCGGTGTAGATGTCCGGCATGCTGCCGGCTCTGGGGCTATGGAGCCCAGGGGATCCATGTGGGCGGGGACAGTCATTTAGAAGTCGTTAGCATGTGGGTGGTGGTTACCGGCTCTGTAGGTGAGTAGATGAGAGGACAGGAGGTAGTGGCAAGAGAACCAAGTCTTGGGAAACAGCCACATTGGCAAGATGGGGAGAAAAAGCGAACTCTCCCATAGAGCCAAGGAGGTGTGTTAGGCATAGAAGGGAGCTTGTTCAGAGGTAGTGGCCAGTGTCCCCAAAGCAGGTGGGAGCACATCCAAAGAAGGATGCGTGGGTAACACGGAAGGCATAGCAGAAAGGGCAGCCACGACCACCAAAAATAACCCTTGTGTCTGGGGGTCAGGAGCCCACGTGGGACCTTGGAGCGAACTGTTTCGGTGCAGAGAAGGAGGGGACCCATCCAATGAGCTGAGGGACACTGACAGTGAGAAAGTAGCTGCCCTAAATGTAGACTCCCCTGCAGAAAACCTGGTAGTGTGCGTGCGGGGAGACTGGCAGCGGGTCAACGGAGCGGTAGACAGTAAGTAGACAGTGAACCAGATTTAGAGGGCCTGCAAAGTTAATAGACCCTTCAGGATAGAAAACGCTTGAATTTGTTAAAAGATCAACAGGCAGATGTCAACGGAGAGACAGAAGGAGAAAATGCAGGGAGGTGATCGGAGAAGTGGGCACGATATGTGGGTGTTTGGGGAAGGACTCATGCTAGGGCTGCAGGAAGGAGGGAGGGCTGGGCACCAAGGGAGGAAGTTCATGTGCACTTGCCTCCTTTTTCCTTTCCATTTTGTTTTCGGTGAAATAGGCAAGGTGCCCTCTTTTAGGAAAGTTGGCAGAAGGGGCTTCGATCCTGGCATTGCTGTGAGGAGAAGGGGGCATGGGTTTGACCAGAAAGTTGTAAGAGGATGGCTGAGCGCTTAGGAAGCTACCGGGGATGGCTCTTGGCCCGCTGTGGTCCTGCCCGCATGGGGGTCTGTGAGCAAGGCCAGGACGTGGAGGCAGAGCAGATCTGTGGTTGTCCTGGTGCACGACTGGGGCTGGAAGCAGAAAGACACCTTCACTCTTGCAGTTGTTGGCAGGAGCATGGTCTTGGCTGATGGGCTTACCTGGGAAGAAACGTACAGGAGGGGAAAGGTGACAGTGTGAGAGAAAAGGGAGGTGTCCAGAGTCTGGAGAGCATGATGAGGTGAGAGACTGAGCAGGAGAAAGAGCTGGAAAGATGGACACTGTGTCAGGGAGCTCTGGTTTTAAATGTCAGAGGCGGGACTCTTTGGGGATGGTGGCAAGTCCAAGACACAGCTGGAAAAGTGGCAAAGACAGTGACAAGCATTGAAGCTGGGGTCCAGGAACCAGAAAGCTGTCATGCTCCCCTCCCCCGCCCGGATCTCACTCACCCCAGGGACTGTCATGGGAAGAGGCCACGGGGCAGCCGGCGTGACACTGAAGGGCTCGGAGAACTCCGAGACGCATCTCGTGTTCGTGAGAAAGACTCGACCGTGGGAAATCTTGGTCAACATGGTCTCCGGAGCAGAACAGATGAGGGCCAGGGCGGGCCCCTTCTGCTTGGTTGCAGCCCTCGGAGCCCGTGGACCTCTGCTTGTTTGAACAGTTAAGGGGCAAAGCTAGTTATTTCCAGCATCCGGAGAAGTGGAAATTTCTACAAGACTGCCGGTGACTTGGCCCCAAATGACAGCACCGAGAGGTTGAGCTCAGTCTGTCACTTCATCTTCCTTCCTCTCCCTGCCTGGCTTCCTCTCTCACGTTTGACCGACTGCAGCAGAGCTGGTCCCCACGGGCCTCCTTGATGCACGCCCTCTGGAGATTTGGCATGGAGAGTTGATACAGGGATGTGGAGGGGAAATTTCCCACTTGGCAGTGCGGTGTGAAAGTCAGGAGGGAATGCTTTTCCTGCTCAGCAACACGAGGTATCAGATCATTACTGCTTGCTTCTCTGTCCAACTCTGTTGCTATTTACGTACATGTATCAGTTCCCTAACAATACCTTTTGCTCAGGTCGTGATCTCAGGGTCCTGGGATCAAGTCCCGCATTGGACTCTCTACTCAGCGGGGAGCCTGCTTCCCCCTCTCTCTCTCTGCCTGCCTCTGTCTACTTGTGATCTCTTTCTCTGTCAAATAAATAAATAAAATCTTTAAAAAAATTAACTGGGACTGATTTCATGATGGGGGCCCAGGACAAACCATGCTCTGAGAACACTAATTAGCTCTGCTGCCCATGTGGGAGAATTGAAACCAAGGCTAGAAGCTTCCTTATAAATCACCAACCCTCCTGTCATGAGGCAGTAGTTTAGTTAAGAAGACAACAAGAAGGGAAATTTAAAAAAAAAAAAAAGAAGAAGAAGAAGACAACAAGAGGAACCTCTTTCATAAAAGGGATGAGGAGACACGCCCATGCCGTGGGGGCCAGAAGCCTGAACCATCAGGAGAAGATGGGAACTTACTTTTTGTGGGTGTTCACCATGTCTCAGGCACTGTGTTGGGTGCGTTGAATTTAGAATATCTTTTAATTATTTAACAACCTGCTTCAGAGAGTTGGGAAAGCTGGAATCCTGGAGGAAAGGAATTCTGGGTATGTCAAGCTTTCAGACTACCATACAGGAGTACAGACTAAATTGTGCAAAGCTTTTTTATGCAATCTGGATGGAAAGACGTCAGCATCACTGTAGTTGGGCATGTTCCAGGACATTCTATGAACTAATGATAGACTGGAAGACACGAGAAGTCAGGGATCTCCTCTCTTTGGCTCCTCCATGTACAATGCCCAGGAGATGACAGGTGCTTAATGCAGGATTTGATGTTCGGAGCTGTAGCGGCCATTTTGTGACATTGAGGAAAAGAGAGGAAACATTTCAAAGACTGTGACCCAGAGCCCTCATATATTTGAGCTGCCAAATTAACTCACCCTGGGACCACCTACCTTCAGACCTCTTACTCTATGACTTAATTAAACATATTTGCTTTTTAAAGTTACTTTTATCAGGCAATGTTTTTTTTTTTTTTTTAAATCATGGCCAGAAATGCCTTAATTGACCCAATCTCTACATAGAAGCTTTAGCTGGCCGTTGTTCATTTCTGTGCTTCAGCTGAGTGAACACCACCGTGCTCCTTAAGGGAGCCACACATGATGAGAACAACGGTGGGCACCTCGTTCTCAAGGTTAGACTATAAAGTTTGCCAAGACCCTCAGGCTGATCTCCCCTACCTACGTTTAAACAAACTCTCGTTTCATCCAGAGCTGGATTCCCGGCAGCTCGGGTGGGAGAGAACGAGCCTGGCAGTTTCATGTTTGGTTTGTCAGGGTGCCACATGGAGCTGGGTGCCAAGGCCATGTTATGTAATCGGGGCCATCCCTCTGACCTGCCCCCGGACAGGCGTCATGGCAGGCCAGCCGTTGAGAGAAAAGCATAGTTTGCATTCTTCCCTTTCCTGGGGAATTCTAGGAGGAAAGACACCTGAGCTGGTCTAGGAGGGCATTGTTCCTGCCCTTTTCCGATGGGATCTGTAGGCTTTTGAACCTGAACATAGGTGGAAAGGGGTATTGGAGTGCCCTGGAGCCTTATTAACCTGTTGTCAGGGAAGACGGTGATTTGGACTAAGCGTTTGGGGCAGATATTTAAGAGTGTCTGTGACTATGGTCGGCGAGCATCTGTGTTTCATGCTGACGAAGCAATCTGACTTCTTTTCCTCAAACACGCTACCCTGACACTCGGCCGGCTGCCTGGGAAGAGCCATCCTGTCCTAGTGACCCCCGCATCCCCCTGTTATCTCCTCTGTGGTGACTCAAAGTTGTAAGGATAAGGAGATGACATGAGGTCTGGAACGTATCTGAGGAACAGCTGCTAGAAGGTTTGTTAACATTGGACAAGCAGGGGCTGTGTTTCCAGCACCTCTGTCATTGTCCCTGTGAACCTCAGGCCACAGGGCTCCACACAGAGAAGCGGGGAGAGGGCCCAGGAGGGACAGACGCACAGCTGCACCACCACAGCCACCGCCAGCTTTCTGGGAAGCGGGCTGTAGGGGAGCAGAAGAGCCAAGCCTTCCCCAGGACTCTGCTGGTTAAGTCAAGCTATAGTAGGCACGGTGTCCTGGGGTCGAAGATCACCCTCAGGGAACCAGCACCAAGACATATGGCTCACCCTCACTGATTACAGATCATCACAAGCTCTTTGGGGAGGAGAAGATGAGCAGGACCCTCTTGAGAATTTGGTGCATCTCCTCTGTGCCTCCTTGACTTGAAGTTGCTCAGACGAGCCCGTAGCTCCCAGCTCAAGTTCCGGTTCCCTTCCTTGTCAACCTCTTTGTCTTTTTTTTTTTTTTTTTTGACAGAGAGAGAGATCACAAGTAGGCAGAGAGGCAGGCAGAGAGAGAGCGGGAAGCAGACTCCCGGCCGAGCAGAGAGCCCAATGCAGGGCTCGATCCCAGGACCCTGAGATCATGACCTGAGCCGAAGGCAGTGGCTCAACCCACTGAGCCACCCAGGCACCCCTCAACGTCTTTGTCTTGACAGAATCCCAAATCCAACAGCTTCCTCACTACTACCTTTTGATATCTGTGTCTTGTCACCCTACCAGGCCTTTTTTTTTTTTTTTTAAATTGTTAGGTTTTAATTTTGAAACAATCTCAAGCTTAGAGAAAAATCGCCAACACTGTACAAAGAACTTTGTCTTAGGAAGCCCTTTCCAGTCAATTGCTAACATGATGCCCCATCACCGTGAAAATCTTAGTGTGGAATTTCTATGAGCCGCATAGCTTCTTACACACGTATATTTACTTAAGTGCCTCCTACATAAGCTAGCATATGGCCATCCTGATCCCGACGTTAGCACCCAAGGCCCTTCATCCCTTGTTTCAGTAATGGGTCTAGTTTTCGTAATGGAGGCATCTCATTGGACAATGTTGAACCATCACTTTCCTAGTCTTTCCTTGACTTTTGTGACATTGACACTTTTTTTTTTAAAGCTTTATTTATTTTGAGAGAAAAAGAGAGAGAGAGATGGGGGGACGGAGTAGAGGGAGAGAATCTTCAACAGACTCTACACGAGGTACAGAATCTGACATGTGACTCGATCTCATGACCCTTGAGATCATGACCTGAGCCAAAGTCAAGAGTCAGATGCTTAACTGACCCTCCAGGTGCCCCTGTGTCATTGGTAACTTTAGAGAATACAGGCCAGGAATTCTTAGAGTGTCTTTTAGTTTTAGTTTGTGTGATGATTCTTCATGATGACCTTTAGATATGCATGTATTTGGCAGACAAATCATAGAAACAATGCTGTGTTCTTCTCCTTACGTCCTGACCCGTGAAACACAGTGCTGAGCACTTAAAGAAGGTGGGTGTACCAGATCCCATGATCAGAAAATCACCACTTTTCCCTATGTAGTTAATAAATATTTTTCCTGCCTGGGGAGGCATTTTGAGACAATGCAAATAACTTTGTTTCTCATCAAAAGATAAATTTATTTCTATCAGTGTGGACTCGTGCATTCTTATTTTCATTAGTCATAAGCCATTGTTTCATTGATTTTGTTGTTCAAAGTATCCCAGATTTGGCCAGTGGGAGCTCCTTCAAGCTGACGTTTGTGGCTTTTCAACACTGGGCCCAAGGACTCAAAGATTTGCCAGAGTGGCACAGGATAGCAATGTTTCCAACTCCATTACTCATCATATCCCTTCCCTTCCCCAAGATACTTGAACTATGTAAATCCTTCCCCAGAGAACATAGTGGCATGGTCATAATTTGTTAAATACCATAATTAAAATAGTTCTCTTATTAACTTCGTGATAACGCTTTCCCCACCTCCTCCTTGAAATTACATGTTAGCATTTTGTTAATTAAATTTCCAGTTCCAACAGAACTTCTTGCTGCTGCCATGAGGTTTACAGGGGCCCTCTTCCTGGAGGGTGGGAAGGTGGCCCAGCAAGTCAGACAGGCTCTCATCTTTTCTGCAAGAAATTTGAGGGAGGGAAACAGAAGAGATTATCAACAGTCTGTGATCAAATCAGGTGGCCAGATTTAACAAAACCAAAGAAAGAGAAAATTTAAATTTCTGATATACAACCGATGATTTTTTTAGAGTAAGTATATCCCCCAAATTTCTTGGGACATACTTATGCCAAAAACCTCATTGTTATTTCTCTGAATTTCAAAATTGGCGTGATATCCTGTACTTTCTCTGGCAATCTTACACCTACCTAAACCCTGGCTCACTGCTCAAGAGAAGAGGGGTTTTCCACTCTTCTTTCAATGTATGTTGGCTCTGTAATCACTGAATTAGCTTTGGAGGTAATTTGTATTGTTCTGGTCAGCTCCTTAATGCACACAATATCAAAAAAGATTTTATATATTAGTGTGATGATGATGGTGGACCCATTGATCTTTAATCATTTAAAGTGTCTGCTATGCACCAGGAGCTGTGGGAGGTGCTACAGATACAAAAACCAATGAAGACGCGGGCCTTGACCTCATGGAGCTCACTGTTCAGAGCCAAGGTCCTAGACCTGGCTAAATCCAGCAACCATCTTGTTTTATAAATAAAACTTTATTGACACACAGCTGCCCCCATTTGTTTACTACTGTTGATGGATGTTTTCGTCTACAGTGGCTGAATCGAATAATTGGAACCCAGTCCCTGTGGCCCCCAAACATAAGATATTTGCTTTTGGCTCTTAAGAAAAAATGTTGGCTTGCCCCTGCCCTTGATAAAGAACAAGTCCGCAATGGGAATAATAGGCTACAAGAGGTAGAAGCAAAGCCCATGGAGAGTGCAAAGAAAACAGCACCTAGTTCTGTCTCTGTGGTGCTGTACCCGTTTGTCGGAGCGACCCTGGAGCTGAGTTTTAAGGTATTTGTCCAAGGGTGAGAAGGGAGGGGGGCTAGGATTCTGAGTAGAAGCAACAGCATGTGGCAAAGGCACGGAAGCTCCTTCAGGGCCAGGATCTGGGGACGTGGAAAGTGTATGACAGGGTTTAGGAAAAGATCCTATCTTGAGGGTCTCCACCTGTCGGGAGCCTACAGATATTCATTTACAAGGGCACACTGTACGGCCTGGAGTAGAAATTAGAATTTGTATTTTACACATGAGGAATTGAAGACTCAGAAAACTCATGAAACTGTCCAAAGTCCCACAGAAGAAAGCAGAGGAGTCAGGACGCTAACTCAGGGTGCCCCCCGGAAAAGCTCGTGTCCTCAGCATCCCCTGTTTTGCATTGCACAGTCGGGGGTCCAGCACTTCTCACAAACCACGGCCAGGCTCTCAGAGACTGGGAAGTGTTCGTTCTTCTAGAGGGGTGACTCCCAACCGTGGATGATTGTGTCCCTCTGAGGGGCACTTGGCAATGTCTGGGGACATCCTGGGTTGTCACAACTTTGGGGGGAGTCGCTACTGGCATCTCATGGGTAGAAGCCAGGCATGCTGCTATGTATCCTATAAAGCATAGGACAGGCCCCCATGACAAAAATTATCTGTGCAAAACATCAATCGTGTCACAAATGAGAAACCTTGCCCTACATCCCTGTGCCCAACACGGGGCTTGGCAAATGAAGGGTACTTAGTACTGTTTGTTGAACTGGAAAAAAAATGGATGTGTTTAGGGGATGGGGAAACCATGGACCAGATGTTAGTGAGTAGAAGACAGGGCAAGAATGTAGATTAGAATGGGGCTCTAGGCATGCAGGGACTGACGTTGGAGAGGTTTAATTTCTTCTGAAAGCTTGGGGACATCAGCGAGGCATTTTAGTCCAGGAGAGTGACACGATTAGAGGGGTTTGTTGGAGAGTCGCTGACTCTAGCATGAAGGTGAGATTCAAGTAAGGAGGCCTGATGGCAACCTTGACGAGGCAGGGCCAGCAGGGAGAGAGAGGCTGAAGAATCCTGAGAGAGGCAGGTAGGAGACTCAGCAGGATTTGGGGTGTGCGGGGTGAGAGGAAGGGTCACGAAGACACTCGTTTGAGCAATTACAAGACTGGCTGAGATAAGGAATATAGAAGGGTAGACCAGGTGTCTGGGTGCCGGGTGGGGAGAATGAAGACTTGGGATTTGCCAACGTTGAGGTGGCTCCAGGCTTCCTGTGTTCCCATGTGGCAACTTTCAGTAAGGCCCTGGGAATCTGAATTGGGAACTCGGGAAATGAAGCTGGGATGAGACTACTGATCTACCTGTCTACTATGTATGTTTGCCCCATTTGATGTCATTCTTTCTTACCTTGTTTTGCCCATTGTCCCTCACCAGACCATAAATCCTCAAGGTCATGCATGGTGCAGGGATTAGGAGTTCAGACAGACAGGGATTGGAGTTTGAATTCTGACTCCGCCGTATCCTCGCTATGTCATACCGGGATCTTACTTTGGCCCCGTGAGCCGTAAAGTTTCCTCATCTGTAAAATGGGGATGGTATTAGCTACCTATAATGTTGCAGGCATAAAACAGGCAGAACGCCCTCAGTAGTGGTAATGACTTAGTATCTCACTCTCTGCTCCCAGTGTGCAATGCACACATGTGTGTGCACCCATGTTCACATGTGTGACCTAGTGCGGCTTAGCCCTGACCACGTGGTCTTGAAATACTTGGCAGAGGTATTCATTTTCCCCCAATAACTCTTCCAGGAAAGGTGGCTACCTATGTGTGTGTCCCTAGCCCCTGGAACTGCTCCTGGGTCACAGGTACGGTGTCATGAGGGTTGCATCTGCAGGCAAGCCACATGCCCAAGGTTGCACTGCTCACCACGGCTCACAGACCTGAGGCTCGCCTTGGCAATATGGCAGACAGAACAGTCTCTGATCCTTCTGGCCAGCAGAGAAAAAAAAAAAAAAAAAACCCAACATCAGTGATTAACTCCGGAACACATGCACTTAACTTTGCTGGTGAACGCATACTCATCACTGTACACTTTTCTCTGGGCTGGTGTGAGGATGGGTTTGCACTCCTGAAGTTGGCCTCACTGAACAGGGACAGGAAGAGGCGAGTTTGAGACATCCAGCTGCTCCCAGGGGAGGTGAGAGTTAAATGGGTCTCACCTTGCCTTCCACATGGACATTTCCAAGCCCGGCCCCTGGGGACTCTGGGTACTTGGAACCCACTCTGGGCTCTGGTGCCAGCTGAGTCATCCAGGAACACACGCTGCCCCACCCCACATCCTCTGCCTTCTGACCAGCACCAAGTCTCCTCCATCGGACGGGAATGAGCCTGCTTCCTGTGGTTTTCTCAGCCAGAGACGCCCACCTGGCCGCTTCTGGCCGCCTCTCATTACTCTCCACATGGGGCCTCATGCACAGACCCTTTTCTTCATCACCCTGGTTAAAACAGTGAACGAAATCAAATGGATGAATCAGCCTTAAAAAAAAGAAAAAAAAAAGCTCTCTATGGTAGATCTCCAAGTTGATCCAAAATTATTTTTCAACTCACCCATGACCACAGTTTATTTCCTCTTTGGTACGGCAGGGGTGAATGCCAGACAGGGGGCAGACGGAGGTTCTCCTGGTTTAAATCAACTCACATTTATAGAGCGTCGACAAGGTGCCAAGCGCTGGGCTGACTCTTTCCCCAGTGATTCTCAGCAAGCAGCAGCAACATCTGTCTTATCCTTCGTTCCTAAGTAAGACATCTCCTGTGCCCTGGGGAGATCAAGCCCTGGGGTATTTAGGTGTGCTCTGTCCTCATCCCCAGGCAACTCCTAAAGCCTGAGGTCAATTCTGCCACCTCCTAGACTTCTCGAAGGATTCAGCTTAGGATGCTGAACACCGCAGAGTTTTAGGACTTCCTACCTTGGCACCCTGCGGCGTCTCATCAAGCAAGGAGGCTCCCCCCTAAGCCTGCAGGCTCCTTGCTGTCTGACCCCAGCCATCTACCCTCGCTTCAAATTACAAGTAGGACTGGAAGCCAAGAGCCAGCCAGATGCATCATGGTTCCCACTAAGGAAATAAACCAAGCTGCCAGCCAGCGGGGCTTGGGTACAAAAGCCCAGGAAGCAGCGAGTTTACCCAAGAAAGTGATTTCGTATGTTTGTTTCTACATGCCGCTTTGCTCTCTGCAGAAGCTACGTGTTTCTCCAACTGCTCTTCTTTTAGAGAGGAGCAGCATCGTTGGGGTGCCGTGGGGAGGGGCTAACAGGACATGCAACTGGCTAATTTAATTGGCTTCATTTAAGGTAAGGACACCACCGTTGGTTCAGTCCCCTTTAAATCCTGATTAGCCTGGCTGTAATCTGGACCCACGAAAGGCACTGCTGAGCCAAGGTGGCACTTTATTCATTCATAAATGAGTAACCCTGGTCCCAAATGGGTCCTCACACGAAAGGATGCATGAGGATTACATTCTCAGCCTATTCCCGTCATATGTGAGCCGCTTTCCTTCTCACTGTCCCCAAAATGCACACCAGAACTACAGTTTGGTCCATTGATCATTGATATTCCTGCGATGGGCGGGGGTGTGTGGCAGGGGGACTCATTAAGGAGAACCCTGGGAGTTCTACTTCTTAGCAAAGGTGGCCACATCTGGGATCCCAGGCAAGGACGGACGCTGGGCGGATTATGAACTCGTGATACAGGGTCTTTCCAACTGGTGATTTTGTCATGTGAGTTAAAACGTTGGAATCCAGACACCCTGCGAAGAGAGAGCTGCCCGTTCTCTGATTTCTCAGGCTTCCAATGATCCGTTCATTCATTCATTCATCAAACATTTGCTGCCCTCCTCCGTGTGTGGGACAGACACAGCACTGACTATGAGAAGTAGTTCGATGTCCTAGACTATCCTGGGGGCTGACCTTGCCACGCATGTTGGAAGGCCCTGGGTGGGAGTCAGGAGATCAAATCTGTCTTTGCTGGGTGACCGTGAGTGAGTCACTGTCCATCCCACGGATTTGCATCTCTCCCTGGGGTGCCTTGCCACTCTGCGGCTCTGTGTTTGTGCTCAGTCAGCTGGGGAGGACGAGGACGCCAGGGCCAGCCTCCCTCTGCCTTCTGCTCTGGGCAAAGACTGAAAACCAGGCCTAGTGGGGCCAGCCCCGCTCTCCCCTCAGGCTCGTCCTGGGCCTTTTGGTCCCCCCCCCCATCCTCTCTCTCTGCAGAGGTGAGGAAGGGAGGAAAAGAGGAAGAGGGACACACAGAGAAAAATGAAACAAAAGTAACTGGTGACTTCCTGTAACAGGGTAGATCTCTCAAGTCTCAACCTGAGCAGAAGCGTGCTTTCCTGCTCCCCAGCTATTACCTGACTTTGGAGCCCAAATGGGTGTTCTCTGTCAAGTCAGCGATTGCGGTTCATGGTGAAGACTGACTTCTATACACATCACCATGGTAATGTTTAGGCAAACCGGCTGGGAAGCCTGAGGATGGATATTATGGGATAGCTTCCTTTCCTTTTTTTTTTTTTCTTTCCTCTCTTAACAGTAGCCTAAGGTAAAGAACAGCGGAGTTGGATTAATTGACTTCTTTTTAGACATTTTTTACCATTGGGTATACTTGGCTCTGGCATTGTTAGTGGAGGTTCAGCTGGTCAGCCCAAGGCATTCGGGGGTCCTTGAGTGTTATTGGTGAGTGGAGGGAATGACTGATGAGTCACGGTGAGCAGGACTGATGAGAATACGAGAGGAGGAGGGGGACACACGGACGCCTGTGTGTATGTGTGGATCTGTGCCCTTGTGTGGAACTGCATGTGTGTGCACCTGTGGTTCTGTTTGTGTCTGTATTTGTGTGTGTGTGTGTGTGTGTGTGTGTGTGTGTGTGTGTACTGGAAGGGGGATGGTGGCGTGACTTTAATTCAGATGTCTCCATTCTCCATTCAGATACCATCTTCTGGTCCCAGATTCCCCCAGTAGAGGTCCTGTTCAGTGCCACCCATGTTGTCTTTTGTCTGCTTAGCTAGAATTTGAGCCACTGTCTATCTAATGTCCCATGATCACATGCTAGGAGGATCCCGGAACGCCAAAATGAGCTTCCTCCAGAGGTGCCCAGAGAAAACACAGAAGATAAGCTGATACTCCTTATCCCCTCTGGAGGTCAACACTAGAAACTTCCAAAAGCTTATATTGAAAGCCACGAGTCTCTTGGACTTCCCTGGCTATTTTATTTATTGTTTTTTCTGAGCTTGACCTGGAGGTTGTAGGCTTAAAACATTAAGCTTACCTGCATATAAAAAGATGGGCTCAGTAAATACTCAGACAGGGTTTCTGGAGCTCATCTTCTAGAGATGTCTGGGCAGCCTTTAAGGAAACACATAAGTTCTCCTTTGCCAGGGTTCCTGAATCCTATGGACGTGGGCTTTGGGGAGGAGATCCACAGTGGCAACAGATAGAATTTGGAGAAGCCAATTCTCTGCTTTCTCCCAATCTCCCCTGTTACTAATTTTAAGTTTGTGAAGGGTAATCCTTTTTTTCTTTTTAAATATTTTATTTACTTATTTGACAGATGGAGATCACAAGTGGGCAGAGCAGTAGGCAGAGAGAGGGCGGGGGGAAGCAGGTTCCCCACCGAGCATAGAGCCTGATGCGGGACTCGATCCCAGGACCCTGAGCTGAAGGCAGAGGCTTAACCCACTGAGCCTCCCAGGTGCCCCGTGAAGGGTAATTCTAACTGTATAATCAAATGGGATAAAGAATTTCTTTTTTCCCCAAAGACAACACATCTGAAAATTTACAACTTCTACAGATGTGTGCCTTCCATTTGCAATGGATAGGTGCTTGGACATCGCGTGGATATGGAAAATTTGAAGTGAGTGAATTTTACGTATATTGAAGGAAACCACCGGAGGAAATCTTTGGTGATTCATTTGTAAAGTGATTGTGTCTTTATAGCCATTACCCAGATCTTTCTGCCTTAGGTTGGATGGGAATAGAGTGTCCCAAAGCTTTGGATAAACAAACAAACAAACAAACAAAAAACAAGTGAGCTTGGCCTGGGTAAAATTCAGAGTAAGCAAAAAGATCTTTGGCACCTACATTATCTCTCCTTTTGATGCCTTCTTAGCACTTTTGGGACGTGTGGACATTTTTTTCTACCTGTCTCTACAGTTGCTTAGGTCACATTTCTTCTTCTTCTTCCTTTTTTTTTTTTTAATTTTACTTATTTATTTGTCAGAGAGAGAGCACATGCACAGCAGTGGGAGCAGCAGGTAAGGGAAGAAGCAGGCTCCCGGCTGAGCAAGGCTCAATCCCAGGACCCTGGGATCATGAACTGAGCCAAAGGCAGATGCTTAACTGACTGAGCCACTCGGTGTCCCACATTTCTTCTTTATAAATTAAATGCCCTGGTCAAAAATTCTTTAATTTTTTGTTTGTTTGTTTGTTTGTCTGTCTGTATTTTAGAAGCTTCTATGACATGGAGACTCCTGAGAAACTGAGTTTCTAGAATCACCTTTAATGTATTTTCTGTGTCAATGTATAATCCACTCTTCTGAAAAACCTGACTTTTTTTTTTTTGCCATCTCTGATAAGAAACCCCATTTTATTTTTAATTTTTTATAAGATTTTTATTTATTTGACAGAGAGAGAGAGAGCACAAGAAGGGGGAGCAGGAGGCAGAGGGAGAGAGAGAAGCAGGCTCTCCGCTGAGCAGAGAGCCCGACGTGGGGCTCCATCCCAGGACCCTGGGATCGTGACCTGAGCCAAAGGCAGACACTTAACCCACTAAGCCACCCAGGCATCCCTTAAGCCCCATTTTAATATTTAGATTATTTAGCCAACAACTTCAACAGGAAGAAATGACAGCAACTAGCCAGAAAAAGCTTGCAGGGATACTGGACAGAGACGGAATAAATCCATTTTGGGCTGTGGATGGCTTCCAGCTCTAGATCTGAGCCCGCATGGAGCTCCCAGGACCCTTCCCGTTTCAAGAGCTAGTGGCATCTCTCCTTTGGTCTTTCCTGGGCTCTGACTGATTTTAATATAAGTCAACTCTTGGCAATGGAGATTTGGAAGCCAAAAGTGGACTCTTTATACTTTGATCCTTAAGGAAACTGGAACAAATCGAGTTGCTTATTAAAAAAAAAAAAAAAAAAGCCAAGGGTGAGGTCCCCTGGGGTGTGGTATAAGGGTTGTGCTGGAAAAGGGAGGCCATGGTCCAAGCAAATGCGGCTGAGGAAAGTCTTACAGCTGGACTGGGTTCCTAACCATTTCTCTGGCCAAAGGGGAGATCCACTCCCTGATAAAATAAAAAAAAAAAAGCAGCTCATCACCCTCCGAGCAGGAGCTGGGCCAGCAGCCAGGCAAGGGGAACAATGATTTCCTTGCTTTTAAATTTGATTATTAGTTCCTATTTATTGGAAGCCTGTGATACAGTTAGCCTCGTAGCCAACGTGCAGGAGGAGGCAACCCTTAATGGGATTCATTTTTTCCTATTAACTTTTTCTGTATTTCATCAACTGAGTCAGCATCTCACTAGTTAAGAGATGTTCCGCTGAATCTCGTTTGATGGCCATGCAGCGACCAGAACTATCGCCGTCCAGCAGTGATAATAACAACCCTCAGTCCAGTTGGGTTTCAAAAAAGCGGGCTTCTTTTATTTCATATGGCCATCGCTTATATAGGGGAGCTGAGCCAATCAGCATAGACAGCGATATGCATCCACCAATCTTAAGCTTGTTACCAAGTACCCACAGCATAGCAATAGTTCAACAGCCAATAGGTAGTACTTCCTGTTTACAATCAGTCACTCTAGACACACCTTCTGTCAAATCGCCAGGCGCCATTTTGCAAAGCTCTGCGGTTGACGGATCTCCGGGCCCCTGGAGCATCCGCCCTCAACAGTTCCCCCTTTTTGTTTTATGGTAGAAGGAAAGACTCAGCAGGGGTCGTGCCTGTCTTAGGTTGTCGCAAGGCCAAGAATATCCTTACCCGTCATTGGATCATGATGCTTATAGGATCATGTCCTGTCTTAGGTTGGTATATTCCGCCTACGATCTTACCCGTCTTTGACTACCGATCCAGCATACTGAGCCATACCTGGGACTACTGTCCGGACTCGATGGATAACAGAGCTTGTTTGATGGCAATGGTGTCTCTTTTACGAATGCACCATAAGGAACACACCACAGCGAATATCAGCAATCCACCCATGGATATGAACCCAAACCACTGTTTCCCCCATCCTACAACATTTTTCATAAAGTCAACAAATTGAGATACTGAAGCTACTTCTACCTTACTGGCATTAACGTTAACAATATTAGCACGAAGCTGTATTGTCAGATTCTCGAATCTGGCACTCCAGTAGCCTGTAAGCATCTTGGATAGTTTCCTGGAATAATTAGCTGCTCGAGTGAGGCTATCATATGCAACTGGAGTAATGCAGAGTCCAGTATCTGAGCGAAGGCATCCTATAGTCAATATTTGTATTACAATGTCCATTTGTTCTTGTAGCAAGTCAATCCGCTGATTAGCAAAAGGAATACCCGCACCGAGATGACCATTAATTTCACTCTGGGTTTGTAGAGCTTCTGCGGTATTCGTAGACAGTCGATTAATCTCCTTGGCTGTAGGAATAGCAATGGCAAGTGCAGTAGCAGTGGGAGCAGCAGAGGCAGCAACAGCTGTCACCACGGCAGCGGTGATACCAAAGTCTCTTCTATGTCTCAGCAAAACTGGAAGGTCTCCCTCTGGGACGGGCATAGGCAAAAACACTGGAATACGCATTATCATAGCAAATGAAAGCCTGTAGCATTCCAACATTGTGTAAGGAAGCAAGTGTTCAACGTACAGTTCAACTTATTAGAAATGGTTGTACTGCTACTGACAAGAAACATAAAAGGGGGGCGAATACAAACAGGAGTACAACAAGTTTGCACTTCAACACTCATTTCAAACATTTGGGAAAGGTTGTGCTTTTAAGAGGAGTTACATAATAAATTAGTAGTTAAGAGTGCGGGGTAAGTAGCAGCTGGATAACTTTTGACAATTGACCCTGTAAATCACCTGTGCCTTGTATGGTTTTCCACGCCCTAGCGGCAGCAGTAGCAGTTTGCAAATACACTGCAGGTGGAAAATTGATCTGATTTTGATTTCCCAAAAACTGTCCTGTACCAGTCAGCATTTCTAAATTCCAAGCTCCATTCCCAGCTCCCGCACCACTGCGAGCAGCCTCCGCATAGCCATCTTGATCTGCTATCCTCCACAGAAGATACTGCCCTCCAGACAAGCAAGCTCGCACCAGACCACTCCAGTCCAAAGGCGCCAGGCCTTGCCCTGCGACCCCACGGCGCGCAAGAACGCCTGAGCAGCTCCCATTCCCAAAGGAGCTCCACCCGCCTCCAGCAACTCCCGCAGAGGCCCCTCCACACGCACTCCCGAGACCTCCAAACCCACAGTATATCAGAAATAAATAGTCAAGGAGCAAAGAAAAGACTAGTCTGCTATCGTCACTAAAACAGTGAGCTTTCTCAAGATCGTCACTAACACCAGTGAGCTTACGTTGCAATCGTCACTATAATCAGCGAACTTTCACGTTGCAATCGTCACTATAATCAGCGAACTTTCCTAAACTTCTCTGGCCAGAATTTTCTTCTAAACAAATTCGTCACTAACCTCAGTGCACTGTTAGAAACGGAGAAAGGGGGGTTCCCCGTACGGGCCACCATTTATCGCCGTCCAGCAGCGATAATAACAACCCTCAGTCCAGTTGGGTTTCAAAAAAGCGGGCTTCTTTTATTTCATATGGCCATCGCTTATATAGGGGAGCTGAGCCAATCAGCATAGACAGCGATATGCATCCACCAATCTTAAGCTTGTTACCAAGTACCCACAGCATAGCAATAGTTCAACAGCCAATAGGTAGTACTTCCTGTTTACAATCAGTCACTCTAGACACACCTTCTGTCAAATCGCCAGGTGCCATTTTGCAAAGCTCTGCGGTTGACGGATCTCCGGGCCCCTGGAGCATCCGCCCTCAACACAGAACCACTCTGGCTCTCCTTGTCATTCCATCCACCAGTCAGTCCAGCCTGTGCCCAACCCCCTACTCCTTCTGCATGGCTATCGGTGAGGTCACATGGCCGATTTCATTGAAAATGAGCGTTCCTGGCCCCATTTCACAACTGTGCAACCAGAGGCCAGGAAAACTATAGGAAATTTCAAGATCTGGCTCTTAATGTTTGTCTTCCCACCAGCGACCTGGGATTACCCACTCTGCATACGGCCTCCTGTGGTTTTGGATACGTACGGGTCATAGCCCCGCGTCCTCAAGCGTCAAAAGCCAATGGAAGAATACCAAGTGATATTCCCATTGTTCCTCTAGAAAAATAACTGGGCAAGTGCATCTTAAACTCGGGTCTGTAGAAATGGTTATGATTAGAGGTATGACTCGCAGGATATCTTAAAACCAGACATCTGGTTCAGAATGCACGTGCACGCTCGAATATGCACTGAGACCAAACTGTAGTGGTCTTATTCTCAAACTGCAGTTGTTAGCAGTGCATTGAAAACCCAAGTTGCCATTGGGATAAGCTTGGCTTGGATGCACCCATGGGGAGAGTTGCTTGCGCTCTTGTTGAACAAGCCGGTGGCTGTCTGCAGGTTGAGCAACCCCTACCACTCCCCGCGGGTCCAAACTGGCGACCATCCCTGGACGTTACTGGTTCTGGTGCTCCCTGAGGTTGACCGTAATGAGGAGTTGTTTCAACTCCTGTGTTTGCCCATTAGATGAGCTCTGGATGAAACAATTCAGGTATGAGTAAGTGCTATAGGGGTTTGCGTATGAGGCCAAGATTTTTGCAATACGTTGATGTTTACTCTTCCGGGGCTAAAGTGGGTTGTGTTTTATTGCCAGGTGCAGAGCCGTGGTAGACTGCCAGCAGTGGTGGAAGCCAAGAGCAGAGGGAGCCAATGGCAAAAACAGGGTATCTGACAAATGGCCTGTAGTTGCCTCCAAGAAAGTCAAAGTAAATAATATAAAGCAAGTTTCCATACACATCACTCTGGGTCCAGAAAAAAGGTTTCTCATGACAAGGGATTAATTAAACGACTTGTCAGGTCCTGAGACAACACTGGTATTTAGTAGGGTCTTGGTGGGGGAGCTAGTTGGACAGGAGTGGGGTGATTTCTTGTTTTCGGAAGGGGTAATAGATGTTTGTATGATCCGGCAGGAGTCCTGGTGGCCATGGCCCTTTCTAGGTGATCATCTCCAAAACAAGACTTAGGTGCAAGATGCAAGCATCATTAGATTGAGCTCCAAGGTGGAAGCAAGGCAAACCCCAGAGGCCTTGAGAGTCTAGTGGGCTGACCCAACAAGCTCTTCCTCCCTGAGCAGGCAGATCTCCTCATAGTCAGACTCCACATGATGCCCCTGAATGGGACAGGTGGCACAGTCCACGCCAACAGCCACCCACTGGTCAAGTTTCAGATTGCTCTGGGGATAATGCTGGTGATGTTACCCAAGTCTACCACTGTTGAGCTCACGGGTACATGGAAGTGTAGGTTCTGATGGACGCTACTTAGCTCCAAGTTATCTTAGATTATGTCAAGACAGACCTATAATTTGCACATTATTGGTTTTGTATTCTTGTAGACTCTTGTGTCTAGCCCAAATCCCCTCTTTATCCCATAAATATTTTAGGTGGTGAGATTTCCTGTTAATTCCTCCTACTGGACCTACTACAGAGGCTACAAAGAGTGGGCATGTGCCCAATTTCACTGATGGCCTGAAATCTTTCTTCTAGTAGTTCCATTCACCTGCTAAGCCCCCTTGTCATTGTCCCAATACCTGGGAGGTGGCATTCAAAGACCAATAACCAGCCATTGTTCCAATTCCAGGTAACACACGGAAAGTTTGAAAAGTCTCCGTTTCCTCACTGGTGAAAGAAAAGGGTCATTGTTGGAGATAATATTTATCCCATGTTCAACTGTGTGATCTCATTTAATCTCTATCATGACCCCATGAGATTTGGGTATTTTCAGTTTGCTCTTCAGATCTGCTCTGTTTTGTGCCCCAGTAGACTAAGCCATAGGAATGGTATCAGTAGGTTGCCTTACCTTTGGCTTCCAGTTGGGTTCAGTCAAGGAGGGCAGAAGACAAAGGTGAGCCAATCCCTACCTTTCAGAGTTACCCTGCCTGGTTGCCTCTCTCCATTCGCATTCACAGCTACTGCTAGGGCGTGTCTCTCTCTTCTTCTGCCCTCTTGTCCTTCAGTCCTGGGTAATGGTGACCCTGCTCTTTCTAGCCCTGGGGTAGTACACCAGCCCCCATATTTCCCTACACTCCGCTCGTTCCTTTGTAAGTAGTTCCTTCATTAAACTCTGCTAAATTCCCTAATCTGAGTGCGTCATCTGTTCCTGCCAGAACCCTGACTATACAGAGGTTACTAATATGATCCCCATTTTACAGGCAAAGAAACTGAGGCCTAAGGAGAGCAATCCACTAAGGCCAAGGACTCCCACCTCAGAAGAGGTGTTCAGATCCTGGTTTGCCTGAGCTCAGAGTCTGGTGATTGAGGACGGTACCTCGGCACTCCCATGGGGTCCCTTCCTGTGTTGGCAGCCCCTGACAAGGACACCGGCCACTCACCAGCCACAGAGCATTGCTCTCAAGGCCTCCTCCACACCTGCTATCCCCAGAAAGGGGAATTGTGCAGATCTGCCTGCTTTCTCATTCCATCACATTAGGGTCAAAAGACGTGAGTGTGCATAGCAGACGGTCTGGTCTGGGATGAAGACGACGTGGCAGGGCTAAGAAGCCACTTGAAGAGCAGCTGAGCCTGGCTTCCCTGGCCAGTGTCCCGTGGCCTGGAGGGAATGTTCCATGAGGCACAGGGATTGCAGAGCTGTTCAGCTTGGACTGGAGTCATTCCTCGGAGCATACACTCACTCCCAGGGGGCCCAGGGGTTGGCTCAAACCCTTTCCTGCACATCTTCAGAGCTGGGTCATAGAAAATGCAGGTGCACGTGGTTGAGAGGAGGCAGAACGCTCTTCTGGTTTTGGACATCTCCACGGTGCTCTTTTCCACTGATGCTCTGATGCCAGTGGTCCTGTTTCATTGGTTAGTATGCTTGATAGGCAGTAAGCTTTCAATGTTGCTGAAAGATCAAATGAATTGGGTAAGAGATCATACTCTGGGAGCACTAAGAGGCAGTGCAATCACTTCCCACCCCTCCTTTAGAACGGAGATTAAGGGCAGGTCCAAGAGAAGATGTTTGCTGGGGATTTAATCATGCTGGGAATGCTTTCTGGAGAAATACGAATCAGCAACAGCACTGATTTTGAGAATGTAGTGTGGACCAGGCATTGTGTTAAGATTTAATAGGCAATAGCTCATTTAATCTTCCCAAATTGGTGAGAGTGAGAGAATCATCCCATTTTACAGATGAAGAAGTTAAGGCCCAGTTAGAAAATCTGCATTGCATCCAAACGGGCATTTCTAAGTGGCTGCATTAGCACAAAAAGCTAAATCTGTCTTCAGACCTCAGAGCTATGGCTAATCATTCAAAACTCTGGGTTGGATGCCTGACATTTACGTTCTGTTAATCTGATCTTGTAGGCACCGTCTAGAGGCCTCCGGAACGTCCCACCACACCTATAACCTCGCCACCCAAGCAATTTCTCTCCCCACATGATTCCTTCTCACCCTGTCCCCCTTCTTCTGAGGTTTCTTTCTTCCCCGTTTCCTCTTCTCATTGTGAAATGGTTTTCTCTCTGTTGCTGCCTGTCCCAGCCCTTAGGCAAGAGAGGCACTGAAATGGATTCGCTAGCTTTTGCCCTGACCTGTCTGTTGCATCTCACAGCACACCAGGGGATGCCTTGCCTTGGAGCCTTATTAATCATTTCAATTTGACATTGGGTGTGTTTTACGGTCTTCACTTCCACCCCTACTTTGCCCCATTCAATTATATTTTCCTTTTAAAGCAGCCCTGGAAGAGAAAAATCTATTTCTCCTGCCAGATGTTAAAAAAAAAAAAAAAGAAAGAAAAGAAAAATACTCCCTACACACACTACACACACACACACACACACACACACACACACACACACACACACACTTTTCTGCTTCCAAGTTCCTCTTTAACACACAGATAAATAGAAGGAAAAAAAATGCCTCCTTGTTTTTAATAATGAGCAACAGGGACGTTGTCCTGAGTATGAGGATCTCTAAACCACCATGTCTGACCCTTGGATATGCGTAGAAAGTCCCCGAGGGCATAATGGGAGAATTCGATTTCTGATCCCATAGATCTTGGGTGGAATGTGAGATCTGCATTTCATGCGGCAGCAGTTGTGGGGGGGTGCGGGGGGGCAAGGTCAAACTTTAAGGAAGTCTCCAGAGTTACCCTCCGCCGCGTTCTGCACGCCTCCATGGACCTGGGCCAAGGCTTCTCCGTTCTCCACAGTGCAGGAAAGCATGTCCTCACCTGGGAAATGTTTCCAGGTCCCCCAACTGGCCCACGTTGCCCACAAATGGCATCTTTTTTTTTTTTTTTTTACGGCCGAGGGCCTTTTTTTTTTAAATTTTTTATTTTTTATAAACATATATTTTTATCCCCAGGGGTACAGGTCTGTGAATCACCAGGTTTACACACTTCACAGCACTCACCAAAGCACATACCCCCCAATGTCCATAATCCCACCCCCTTCTCCCAAACCCCCTCCCCCCAGAGTATGGTTTAGGTTGGAGTCTCCCTCCTAAGCCCTTTGGAGGCTAACAGTTAGTTGTCCCTGGCTGGGAGACAAAAGAAATGCATTTTTCTGGAGCCAGTTTTCCCCCAACGCTAATGACACCTTTATCTCTGGGTAATTAAGGTTCTGACTGATGAATGCATAATTATGCATAAGCCCGACTGAAATGATCACCTTGGTCTTTCATCTTTTCACTTACTTCATCAAGAGGTAAGTCTCGGGCCTGCTTCGGAGAGCAGCTGGTCTGAGGTGTCTAAGGTGAGTGGGGTCTCTTGGGGTCCCAGCTGCTGCCACAGGGACTGCGGGGCTGGAGAGGCCGAAGCTGTCTCGGTGGCCATGACGTAGAGGCTTCTGGTGGCATAGAATGTATCATGATTTGCCAGTCTGTGTGGAAGTTCAAGCTGTGGTCCGTGGGTCTTGTCCAGTTCTGCCTCCAGAGAAATGAGGTGACAGGGCTGGGCTCAGGCTCTGTTACTTGGGTCTTTGACCTCCGCTGGCCCCTCCCTGTTTGGGGACAGGCTCATTCTTCATTCTGGCTGCCCTCAAACATAGTTACGTGAGTGTCACTGCCGTCATCCTATGACAGTCACCCTCTCACTGCGGGGTCAGGGCTGCCCTCCTCCTGGGCAGGCCCTCAAGGGGTAGGGGGAGCACAAGGAAAGTTCCAGGTCTCCACCCACACCTCACCAGAAAGTGTGCTCTGGACTGACAACACAACTCATGAGTTGTAGGCCCCAACTGAGCTCCAGACCCTCTTCCACCTCCCCTGAGCTCTGCACAGCTTGGGAAACTCTTCTGAGCCTATGGTTTCTCACATGTGAAATGAAGATTATTGTTCCCACTTTCTAAGATGAATTAAGGGGAATAAAGTCTGTTTGGGCTTCGCACGTGGCCTGGCCACTGCATGGGAGGGCCCTTGTCTACCCTTCGGGCGCTGGAGAGCTGAAGGAACTGTTCTGGTCTCCACTTCTGAGGGTTCTCTCTCCTGCCACAGGGCCTCCAAAGCTGCTGGAAAATCTGCAGCCACATGGGATTTAGGGCACAGGTGCAATCGGACTGTTGCCTTAAAGGGTTGGTCTGGGTTGACCGTGAGCCCGCCTGTGGTCTCCAAGAGCACAGAGACGTTCCTCTGAGGGGCAATCAGTGAGGCCTAAGAGTGAACCATGAAATGGGAGAGTTCATCTGAAGGCCTTGAGGACTCAGTAGATGTTTGGTGGGTAACCATTCCTAGACCGGCCCCGGGCTGTGTGTTTTCACACATTCATTTATCTTTGCCACGATCCCACATGGTAAATGTTTCATTCGATGCATGAAGGTACCAAGGCTAGAGGGGTGGATCCTCCCCATGTATCTCACTGCTAAGTAATCCATGTAGGGCCCCCCATCCCAAGCAAGACACTGACACCACTGTCCTCTTGGACTAGCTTGCTAGCTCCTTTTTTCTTTTTTCAGTGCATGCACACATTTCTCAAATGTATCTCCCTTCACCAATTAGGTAATTATTCTTTAATCCCCTTAAAATAGACTTTCATTCTTTGCCCACTGGTGATACTGTCTCTCCAAGGTCAACAATGACCTATTTCTTCACTGTCAAACTCAATGACCTTTTCTCTTTTAGTCTTCATTTCTGACGCATTCCACCATTGATGGAAGCTCTCTCCTTGGGCTTGAAGACAACGTATCATACTGATTTACCTCCTCCTCCTCTCTCTCCTCATCACTTCTTTTTCCCTCTGGTGCCTCTTTTTCCCTCTCGTACTTGTGATTTTGGTCTGATTCTTCTAGCACATTCTTTGACAAACTCATCTAATGTTACAGTTTCAACTATATCCTTTATGCTTACCATTGTCCAAACTTCTATTTTTCGAGCTGTCCTCTATTGAGCTACAAGCATGGACAGAACAGCTGTCTTCTGCTAGACCTGTTGCTGTCATCTCCAGCTTCATAATGCCAACACACAGGTCTCTGTCCCTTTTTGATTTCTCATTCCCTTGCTGACTTCTCTGTTTTGGCCTGTCACAGAGATATCTCAGTCATCATGGACTACTCTGTATCCCGACCCAAATATCCACCCGACAGCTTCGGGTCCTGACTCAGTCCTTTCCCCTCAATGAGGCCCTGACTACTTCACACCTGGCTCATGGGCATGATCTTCCCTTAGTTCTCCAGACTAGGACACTCTACAAAAGACAAAATATATATACAAAATGCAGCCAGAGTGTTTCTGTCTTGGGAAATGCCACTTTTACTATACTTGTCTCCCAAGAAACCCTACAAAATCACTAACAGGTGCCTTACCTTGATTTGAGAAGTTCTCCATGATCTCCATTTTTTCCCCCTGTCCTGCTCTCCCACTAATCACCTACAGACACCCAGCTCACATCAATTTAGACTATGTTCTAATTAGGATTAAGTGCAATTGGCAGTAACACTGTAGCCTAAAATAAGTATGACAAACTACACAGACACTGATTTCTCTCTCATTTCAAATCCCAGGACAATAATGATATGTGATCTTCACCAAGTGCCCAGAGACCCAGATCTCTTCCATCTTGTTGCTCTGCTTTGTATGATCTCCATTTCCAAGGTCGCCCTGGATACAGATTAGCCATTTCAGGTCCCACTGTCAAATCCACAGCCCACTCAGAAAGAAGCAGAAAAGGCTAAAGAAGGACACAGTCCTTCTGTATAAGGACACTTTCTGGAAGTTGTAGAAAGAGCTTCCACTTAAATCTTATGGGTCAGAATTTAGTCACATGGCCACACCTGAGCACAAAGGAGGCTAGGAAATGGATGCTTTACTATAGCAAGGCACTGTGCATACCTGGCTAAGACTCAGGGCTCTATTCCCAATGCAAGAAGGTGGGAAAGTCTGTTGGGAACAACCAAGAAGGTGGGAAAGTCTGTTGGGAACAACCAATAATCCTTGCTAGAGCCAACCTTTTCCTTTCCCCACAAAACATGACACTTTGGTAACCGAGTTGTATAGCATAATGGTCCCCCCTTCCTGACACACTCTCCTGTTTATCTAAGTCTTACTGGTCAGGGAAACGCTCTGACTGAGGAGGATGAGCACTGACCCTGGAGTCACACAGAACAGGGTTCAAATCCCAGTTTTACCACTTCCCCTTGCTGTGAGACCTTGAACTCACTCAGTGTCTCAGCCTCAGTCTTTACCTCTGTAAAATAGGATGACAAAACTCATGATGGTTATTACATGAGAATCCCCTGGGCCAGTTCTGATTAAATACCTAACACCGGGTTGGGCGCCACCTACTCAGATGAGAAATGAAGGCAACTTGTCTTATCGATAATCATGAGATTTGCCATATTTTCTCAAAAGGCTCAACCCAAATCCTTTTTGTTTGGCAGAGAATTTCCTATCCGTTTCAGATCAGGACACCCATCCCTGCCTTCAGCTCTTTCTGATAATACAAATACCATTTAAGATACTCAGGTGAAAGTGAACATAGCCTGCTTATAACTTTATTTATTTTTTACCCTCAGGAAAGTTGAAAGAATAGAGCTTTGACTTTTCTGGAATTGTTATCTTAAGGTATTACCTCTTTGTACACACATACCCAGTTTTCTCAATGAGGTGAAATATTCTTGAAGGCAATGCCTATTTTAAACAGGAAGTTTTCTTTGTTTTTGATCCCTTGCTTTTTTTTTTTTTATCCTCTTAGCACCTCCAGTGTTACTTAATAAAAATGTGCATTTCACTATCCCCATCTTCTTCTGTCTCTGATGGTTTCCATGGATGTCTGAAACTGTGGCAACAAGGAACGTATGGGATAAGATTTTGAGACTTATCGAAATTGTCCATTATTGCCTTCAAGGCACAGTCCTGGGGCAGACGTGTCCTCCTGTCCCTTCCTTGTACATATCATAACTCCCTGTAGTATTCTTAAAACAAACAAACTAACAGACAGCTGCTGAGTGAGTGAGTGAATGGCCAAGGGTCCAGTGTACGGCGACTGGCACTAGCTCAGGCGGTCAGTGAGAGAGCACAGATGTGGCCGTGCTGGAGTTGACGGCTCTAAGATGCTTCCTGCAACACGGAGCTCACCCAGAGGCAACAAATGGTCCTGAACATGCTTTGGATGAATCTCCCCATTTCCCTTAGGGAAAGACAAACTTCCTTCTTTTAAAAGAATTCTATTATTGAGAAATAACCTATTCTCCAAGGCTCTGTGGGAGCTTGATTGGTTATAACTGATTGTCTTTCTTTCATGGACCCTGCAGGGAGTTAAGATGACCTTCCAGAGGCAGTCTCCTTCCGTCATTTGTTCCCTTGGCATAGCTATGATCCCATCTATTCTGCAGTAGGTAGGAAGAACCTAGAGGCTAAGAACTTAAATTTTAGAAGAATTTAAAACCACTACTGAATTATGTACTTGTAAATGACAGACAATAAAGTTCTCTGTGTTGAATGCATACAGGACAAAACTTCCAAGGTAGGAATCATTATTCCATCTTACAAATTAGTTTAAGGGAGGCACACTAAATCACACAGCTCCCAGCGGGCAGAGGCAAGATTTGAACTCGTGTTTAACTCTGTAGCTTTTTGTTTTGTTTTAAATTCTACTGTGGAAGACCCTCCCTATGAGTATTTCATTAACATAGAACATGTTTCAGAAAACAGCCACAGTAGCCAGTTTGCCCTAGCACCTTGGGCAAATAGGAAGTGAATATGCAACAATGTTTCTCTTCAGTAATACACTGGTCAGTTTCTCACCCCACCCCTCCCTAAATGCACTCTCAGGAAATATACTTGACACTAGATGACAAGGAGAATCTTTTGGCTTGTTCTTTCTCAAGGTTCTTGAAAGCAAGAATTAACATAGTTATGTTTTATTTTCTTATGTTTTAATTATTTCTACTTTATGAACTGGACTCTTCTCAAAATCACTGCTTGGCTGGAGATGACGGACACAGTCAGAGTGCCCAAAGGCCGACTTGCCCGAGAGAAAGCAAACTCTCACTGAGTCAGAAGTATTTGCCTTCAATCCTCTGTCTCTGGCACATAGTCTATATATTTTAGAGTCCATAATATGCATGTACACCCATGACACGTACACGTAATAAACCGAGCAGATACAGTACGTTATTATGCCTTGTCTAGATCACCAAACAACGTCCTGATGGAACAAAGGCTCTTAGCAGAAAGATTGCAGAATATGCTGTCTTTTGTCCTGCTTTCCTCTTCTCTTCTTCTCCCTCCTCCGCCCTCTACCTGCCCCTCCTTTTCTAGTTTAGAGCACTCCACATCAGGGCGACAAAGCATTGAATTCCTCACCAGGTTTAATCTCTGCAACATTCTGGCCCTGGAGTTATTAAGAGGAGATTGTGCAGAGCCCTGATGACGGCTAGATGGAGACTTTTCCTGGATAAAAAGTCCTTGCCTGGGATTATCTTTACTTCTTTTGCAGTAATCCCACCGCCCCTCCACTGATTTTGCCCTTCTGAGATGGAGACAAGTGCAGACACAGGGCTCTGTAGGGCCCACAGAGTGGTAGTAGCCATTAGAGGAGTGAGCTGGGGAGGGGTCCGAGAGCTCTCCTCTGGGAGGGTATGGGATGGTCTCTAACACTTCTGTTCAAAATGCAAAAGGAGGCCAAACCACGTGGTTGGCCTTGAGGTTGATGTTAACAGCGTGTTCCAGCGCATGGATGGGCAGCGCCCAGGTCCAAAATAAGCAGTTTCGCTTCTGTTCCAGACACCTTTCCGAGCTTTTTCCACCTGCTACCTCCAGTTGTGTCTGACAGAGACATGCTTTTCTTTCACGGCTCACTCTTTTCCCCCAATGACTTGATTATTTCCATGGATGTTCAAATAAGTAAAGGAAACAAGGTATGTACAAATCAAGATTTTAAATGGCTCAGATGTGATGTGTCCTGCCGGCTGATGGGAGAGATGGGAAGTCGTTTGCTGATAAGGATTTTAGATGTGGACAGCAGAAGATCTCTTGTCTGTGAAAAGAGGCTCATGGTAGCCACGCAAAAGCATTGGCATCGAGTGCTGAGCAGATGTCTGGCGTGTGGTAAACAGAAAACAGGTGGGGCTACTTGTGGCTGATGATGAGACTGAGAATGTGTCCCAGGAGATACTGTGACCGCAGAGACCACCATGCTTGGAATGCCCACTGGGTGCAAAGGATTTTTTCCTTTGGCAGAACATGAAGATTACCTGGGGAACTTAGAAATATCTGGCATCCTGGGGGCCCTGGGGGGCTCAGTTGATTAAGCATCTGATTCTTGATTTCAGCTCAGGTCATGATTGCAGGGTCCTGGGACCCAGCCCCGTGCTGGGCTCCCTGCTCAGTGTGGAGTCGGCTGGGGAATTTCTCTTTTTCTTTCCTTCTGCCCCTCCCTGTGCTGACTCTCTCCATCCCCCACTCAAAAATAAATATATACATTTAAAAAATATATAGCATCCCAAGCATGCTTGTTTCAGGGTGGTTTTGCTTTAATGTCAGCGAACTAGAGCTGCTGGCTGGGATGAGAACGCTCGGGAGCATGAGAGGACCAGGGCAGGGAGTGAATGGTGGCTGGTTACTAGAGACTATGGTCCCACCACAGTGGGCAAGACCTCTTCTGTGTGGGTAGCAAAGAGAAGGGAAGGAAAAGATAGTTACAGGAGACATTTCAAGGAAGAAAGGGCTCGTTTCTTATTGCCTGTGTGAAGTAGAGAGGAGAAACCAAAAGCTCTGTGCCTTCAAAGCTAAGTGCCTTGGAGAATGGAAACGAGGGGATGTGGAACCATGGGAAACATCTGGATGGAAAGAGGGAAACTGGGAGGAGAGCAGGCTTTGAGGGAAGAGTCCCAGGAGAAGGTGTAGAGACTTATGAAAATACCCAACAGCAAGTTTGAGAGGAGGGGGACACCTTGACCCACTAACGTGGGAGCCCCCTGCACACAGGTCATAATCAAAGCTCTAAGAATGAATGAACTCGGACTCTGGGCTGCTGCTGCTGCTGTGACTGCCTGCTCGCAGCATGGATTTTAACCGAGGCACGGACAACATCACCGTGAGGCAGGGGGACACAGCCATCCTCAGATGAGTATGATATGAATTAAGTATAATAACTTCAGGTGGAGAATAAGCAGTTAAAAAAAAAAATCCACTGGGGGGCGGAGTCAAGATGGCGGAGAAGTAGCAGGCTGAGACTACTTCAGCTAGGCGGAGATCAGCTAGATAGCTTATCTAAAGATTGCAAACACCTGAAAATCCATCGGCAGATCGAAGAGAAGAACAACAACAATTCTGGAAACAAAAAAACAACCACTTTCTGAAAGGTAGGACCGGCGGAGAAGTGAATCCAAAGCGACGGGAAGATAGACCCCGGGGGGAGGGGCAGGCTCCCAGCAAGCAGCGGAGCAACGGCGCACAAAATCAGGACTTTTAAAAGTCCGTTCTGCTGAGGGACATCGCTCCAGAGGCTAAACCGGGGCGAAGCCCAACGCGGGGTCAGCGTGGCCTCAGGTCCCGCAGGGTCACAGAAGGATCAGGGGTGTCTCAGTGTCGCAGAGCTTGCAGGTATTGGAACGGGAAAGCCGGCTACAGAGACAGAGCTGACAGTAAGCTCACAGCTCGGTGTTACCTTGAATCGGTCACAGGCTTGGTGAGCTCGGAGTGCGGCCGGAGGTCAGGCAGACGGGAATAACTGGGCGCTGTTCTCGGAAGGGCGCACTGAGGAGTGGGGCCCTGGGCTCTTGGCTCCTCCGGGCCAGAGACCAGGAGGCCGCCATTTGTATTCCCGTCCTCTGGAACGCTACAGAAAGCGCTCAGGGAACAAAAGCTCCTGAAAGCAAACACGAGCAGATTACTCACCCCGGCCCCTGTTAAGGGTGGTGGAATTCTGCCTGGGGCAAAGACACTTGAGAATCACTAAAACAGGCCCCTCCCCCAGAAGATCAACAAGAACTCCAGCCGAGACCAAGTTCACCTACCAAGGAGTGCGATTTCAGTACCAAGGAGAGCAGCAGAATTCCAGAGGAGGAGAAAGCAAAGCACGGAACTCATGGCTTTTTCCCTGTGATTTTTTTAGTCTTGCAGTTAATTTGATTTTTTTTTTCATTTTTTGGTTTATTTTCTCGCCTTCTGGTAAATTTTTTTTTAACTTTTACCTTTTTTTTTTTTTAACATTTCTTAACTAGTTTATCCAATATATATATATATTTTCTTTTTTTATATTTTTCTTATTCGTTTTCTTTTTTTAATTCTTTTCTTTTCTTTTTTTTCAGTTTTCTTTTTTTTTTCTTTCTTCCTTTTTGAACCTCTTTTTATCCCCTTTATACCCCCTCACGATTTGGGATCTCTTCTAATTTGGTTAAAGCATATTTTCCTGGGGTTGTTACCACCCTTTTAGCATTTTACTTGCTCTTTCATATACTCTTATCTGGACAAAATGACAAGATGGAAAAATTCAACACACAAAAAAAAAAAAGAACAAGAGGCAGTACCGAAGGCTAGGGACCTAATCAATACAGACATTGGTAATATGTCAGATCTAGAGTTCAGAATGACAATTCTCAAGGTTCTAGGTGGGCTCGAAAAAGGCATGGAAGATATTAGAGAAACCCTCTCGAGAGATATAAAAACCCTTTATGGAGAAATAAAAGAACTAAAATCTAAGCAAGTTGAAATCAAAAAAGCTATTAATGAAGTGCAATCAAAAATGGAGGCTCTCACTGATAGGATAAATGAGGCAGAAGAAAGAATTAGTGATATAGAAGACCAAATGACAGAGAATAAAGAAGCTGAGCAAAAGAGGGACAAATAGCTACTGGACCAGGAGGGGAGAATTCGAGAGGTAAGTGACATGATAAGATGAAACAACATTAGAATAATTGGGATTCCAGAAGAAGAAGAAAGAGAGACGGGAGCAGAAGGTATACTGGAGAGAATTATTGGGGAGAATTTCCCCAATATGGCAAAGGGAACGAGCATCAAAATTCAGGAGGTTCAGAGAACACCCCTCAAAATCAATAAGAATAGGCCCACACCCCGTCACCTAATAGTAAAATTTACAAGTCTCAGTGACAAAGAGAAAATCCTGACAGCAGCCAGGGAAAAGAAGTCTGCAACATACAATGGTAAAAATATTAGATTGGCAGCTGACTTATCCACAGAGACCTGGCAGGCCAGAAAGAGCTGGCATGATATTTTCAGAGCACTAAACGAGAAAAATATGCAGCCAAGAATACTATATCCAGCTAGGCTATCATTGAAAATAGAAGGAGAGATTAAAAGATTCCAGGACAAACAAAAACTGAAAGAATTTGCAAACACCAAACCAGCTCTACAGGAAATATTGAAAGGGGTCCTCTAAGCAAAGAGGGAGCCTACAAGTGGTAGATCAGAAAGGAACAGAGACTATATACAGTAACAGTCACCTTACAGGCAATACAATGTCACTAAATTCATATCTCTCAATAGTTACCCTGAATGTGAATGGGCTAAATGCCCCTGTCAAAAGACACAGGGTATCAGAATGGATAAAAAAACAAAACCCATCTATATGTTGCCTCCAAGAAACTCATTTTAAGCCCGAAGACACCTCCAGATTTAAAGTGAGGGGGTGGAAAAGAATTTACCATGCTAATGGACATCAGAAGAAAGCAGGAGTGGCAATCCTTATATCAGATCAATTAGATTTTAAGCCAAAGACTATAATAAGAGATGAGGAAGGACACTATATCATACTCAAAGGGTCTGTCCAAAAAGAAGATTTAACAATTTTAAATATCTATGCCCCCAACGTGGGAGCAGCCAACTATATAAACCAATTAATAACAAAATCAAAGAAACACATCAACAATAATACAATAATAGTAGGGGAAATTAACACTCCCCTCACTGAAATGGACAGATCATCCAAGCAAAAGATCAGCAAGGAAATAAAGGCCTTAAATAAGACACTCGACCAGATGGACATCACAGATATATTCAGAACATTTCATCCCAAAGCAACAGAATACACATTCTTCTCTAGTGCACATGGAACATTCTCCAGAATAGATCACATCCTCGGTCCTAAATCAGGACTCAACCAGTATCAAAAGATTGGGATCATTCCCTGCATATTTTCAGACCACAATGCTCTAAAGCTAGAACTCAACCACAAAAGGAAGTTTGGAAAGAACCCAAATACATGGAGACTAAACAGCATCCTTCTAAAGAATGAATGGGTTAACCAGGAAATTAAAGAAGAATTGAAAAAAATCATGGAAATAAATAATAATGAAAATACAACGGTTCAAAATCTGTGGGACACAACAAAGGCAGTCCTCAGAGGAAAATATATAGTGGTACAAGCCTTTCTCAAGAAACAAGAAAGGTCTCAGGTACACAACCTAACCCTACACCTAAAGGAGCTGGAGAAAGTACAAGAAAGAAACCCTAAGCCCAGCAGGAGAAGAGAAATCATAAAGATCAGAGCAGAAATCAATGAAATAGAAATGAAAAAAACAATAGAACAAATCAACGAAACTAGGAGCTTGTTCTTTGAAAGAATTAATAAGATTGATAAGCCCCTGGCCCGACTTATCAAAAAGAAAAGAAAGGACCCAAATAAATAAAATCATGAATGAAAGAGGAGAGATCACAACTAACACCAAAGAAATACAAACTATTATAAGAATACACTATGAGCAACTCTACACCAACAAATTTGACAATCTGGAAGAAATGGATGCATTCCTAGAAACATATAAACTACCACAACTGAACCAGGAAGAAATAGAAAGCCTGAACAGACCCATAACCAGTAAGGAGATTGAAATAGTCATTAAAAATCTCCAAACAAACAAAAGCCCAGGGCCAGACGGCTTCCCAGGGGAATTCTACCAAACATTTAAAGAAGAACTAATTCCTATTCTCCTGAACTGTTCCAAAAAATAGAAATGGAAGGAAGACTTCCAAACTCATTTTATGAGGCCAGCATCACCTTGATCCCCAAACCAGACAAGGATCCCATCAAAAAAGAGAGCTATAGACCAATATCCTTGATGAACACAGATGTGAAAATACTCACCAAAATACTAGCCAATAGGATTCAACAGTACATTAAAAGGATTATTCACCACGACCAAGTGAGATTTATTCCAGGGCTGCAAGGTTGGTTCAACATCCACAAATCAGTCAATGTGATACAACACATCAATAAAAGAAAGAACAAGAACCATATGATACTCTCAATAGATGCTGAAAAAGCATTTGACAAAGTACAGCATCCCTTCCTGATCAAAACTCTTCACAGTGTAGGGATAGAGGGCAAATACCTCAATATCATCAAAGCCATCTATGAAAAACCCACTGCAAATATCATTCTCAATGGAGAAAAACTGAAAGCTTTTCCGCTAAGGTCAGGAACACGGCAGGGATGTCCATTATCACCACTGCTTTCAACATAGTACTAGAGGTCCTAGCCTCAGCAATCAGACAACAAAAGGAAATTAAAGGCATCCAAATCGGCAAAGAAGAAGTCAAATTATCACTCTTCGCAGATGATATGATACTATATGTGGAAAACCCAAAAGACTCCACTCCAAAATTGCTAGAACTTGTACAGGAATTCAGTAAAGTGTCAGGATATAAAATCAATGCACAGAAATCAGTTGCATTTCTCTACACCAACAGCAAGACAGAGGAAAGAGAAATTAAGGAGTCAATCCCATTTATAATTGCACCCAGAACCATAAGATACCTAGGAATAAACCTAACCAAAGAGGCACAGAATCTATACTCAGAAAACTATAAAGTACTCATGAAAGAAATTGAGGAAGACACAAAGAAATTGAAAAATGGTCCATGCTCCTGGATTGGAAGAATAAATATTGTGAAAATGTCTATGCTACCTAAAGCAATCTACACATTTAATGCAATTCCTATCAAAGTACCATCCATCTTTTTCAATGAAATGGAACAAACAATTCTAAAATTTATATGGAACCAGAAAAGACCTCGAATAGCCAAAGGGATATTGAAAAAGAAAGCCAACGTTGGTGGCATCACAATTCCAGACTTCAAGCTCTATTACAAAGCTGTCATCAAGACAGCATGGTACTGGCACAAAAACAGACACATAGATCAATGGAACAGAATAGAGAGCCCAGAAATAGACCCTCAACTCTACAGTCAACTAATCTTCGACAAAGCAGGAAAGAATGTCCAATGGAAAAAAGACAGCCTCTTCAATAAATGGTGTTGGGAAAATTGGACAGCCACATGCAGAAAAATGAAATTTGACCATTTCCTTACACCACACACAAAAATAGACTCAAAATGGATGAAGGACCTCAATGTGCGAAAGGAATCCATCAAAATCCTTGAGGAGAACACAGGCAGCCACTTCTTTGACCTCAGCTGCAGCAACATCTTCCTAGGAACAACGCCAAAGGCAAGGGAAGCAAGGGCAAAAATGAACTATTGGGATTTCATCAAGATCAAAAGCTTTTGCAGAGCAAAGGAAACAGTTAACAAAATCAAAAGACAACTGACAGAATGGGAGTGGATATTTGCAAACGACATATCAGATAAAGGACTAGTGTCCAGAATCTATAAAGAACTTTGCAAACTCAACACCCAAAGAACAAATAATCCAATCAAGAAATGGGCAGAGGACATGAACAGACATTTCTGCAAAGAAGACATCCAAATGGCCAGCAGACACATGAAAAAGTGCTCCATATCACTCGGCATCAGGGAAATACAAATCAAAACCACAATGAGATATCACCTCACACCAGTCAGAATGGCTAAAATCAACAAGTCAGGAAATGACAGATGCTGGCGAGGATGCGGAGAAAGGGGAACCCTCCTACACTGTTGGTGGGAATGCAAGCTGGTGCAGCCACTCTGGAAAACAGCATGGAGGCTCCTCAAAATGTTGAAAATAGAACTGCCCAATGACCCAGCAATTGCACTATTGGGTATTTACCCTAAAGATACAAACGTAGTGATCCAAAAGGGCACGTGCACCCGAATGTTTATAGCAGCAATGTCCACAATAGCCAACCTATGGAAAGAACCTAGATGTCCATCAACAGATGAATGGATCAAGAAGATGTGGTATATATACACAATGGAATACTATGCAGCCATCAAAAGAAATGAAATCTTGCCATTTGCGACAACATGGATGGAACTAGAGCATATCATGCTTAGCGAAATAAGTCAAGCAGAGAAAGACAACTATCATATGATCTCCCTGATATGAGGAAGTGGTGATGCAACATGGGGGCTTAAGTGGGTAGGAGAAGAATCAATGAAACAAGATGGGATTGGTAGGGAGACAAACCATAAGTGACTCTTAATCTCAAAAAGCAAACTGAGGGTTGCTGGGGGGAGGGGGTTTGGGAGAAGGGGGTGGGATTATGGACATTGGGGAGGGTATGTGCTTTGGTGAGTGCTGTGAAGTGTGTAAACCTGGTGATTCACAGACCTGTACCCCTGGGGATAAAAATATATGTTTATAAATAATTAAAAAATTATTTAAAAAAGACAAGAAATGATTTCTTCTTCAAATCAATTCAGAATGAGGCAAGGTAGAAAGAAAGATGAAAAACAAGAAAGGAAAAAATCTTGCATTATTATTTTTCGCAGTCAAACAGAGGACTCAGGACTTTGAAAGGTGAAAGGTGCTGGATGTGTTATGAACAAACCTCCTGTATGTCCGTGGACACCCTCAGCAAAATGGCACCTGCATAAACGGTCTGTCACCATTCCCTAACACCAAAAGCAGAACACAGTCTTCTCTCCCTGTGACTTTCCATGCACTAAAAGATGATGTATTTCAAACTTATGTTGGGTACCATCAAAATGAAAGTGTGTATCCTCACTCTGAGTAAGGAAAACAAGAATGAGAATGAGGTGATATTGGCAGACAATGGATTTCTTTTTAGTGCCAAATGTAAGGAGTTTAGGAAAGCACAATATTTCCTTAATCTCCGTCTCTCTGGGTTTCTCTGGATTGTGGAAAGTCACCAGATAATCTGTTTCCTGGTTATTTGTTCCTTATAATTCACAATTTCTCTTAATGTTTATCTTTAATTTTATCCCCTATATAAGCCCAAACAGGATCTTTGATTTACAGGTGTGTTATTTTCCATCAGCTATAGCTTATTGCCACTCAGACTATATTGTGTAAAATGTAATAAAATGAAGACCTTGAACAAAAATGCAAATAAGCAAAAGAAAAATATATATTTACAATATACAAAATATGCATGTGTGTATCCACACACTATACAACTATATATGTGTGTACATATGTGTATATATTTATAGCTGTAACGCATAACTTACTTGGAAGATACAGTGCAGGCACAGCGACATTTCTATAGTCCCAGATGCACAGAATTATGGGAGAAAAGATTCATTTCTAGGCACTTTTTATGGACTCGATTGATCTTGGGAAAATAGAAAACATTAAGTAAAACTGTACATAATAGTAAAGCTATGTATCTGCTATATTCTTTAAGATGCTATCGTCCAGGCCATGGTGACACCGAAGAACATGCACAGAGAGGAGCGCAGGGGCCGGAGACAGGCTCTCAGGGCTGCGCAGGCTGGGGCTGCGGGCCAGGAACCAGCACCACCGGATCAGAAGCCCCAGAGCCCGGGGTCCGTGGGGAAATGCAACAGGTGCGTTCATTGAAGTCAGGGAGTGCTCCCCTGATGAGGCGGTGAATGCGGGGGGGTTTTCACGGCATGGAGTTTAGAGGGAGGCCACCAGAGCAGGGATGTATGGGGCAGGGTATACCTGCAGGGATGACGCCGAGCTGGAAGGAGGGCGGGGTGGGGGCTGGCAGGCTGCCCCCAAGACACGGGAGGACGTTTAGGACAGGGGCTGACCAGGGAACAAGCCCGAAATCCGGGTCAGGACGCCACACTGTGAGGGGCCCTGAGTGTCCGAGCCAGGAAGGGTGATGCAGTGCCCAGGCAAGGGGCACCCAGGGAGGCTTCAGGGTGCAGACCAGCATCTGCTCCAGTGGGATGACACTGCAGGGCCCAGAGTGGGGGAGGGGAGTGGGGCTGCTGCGAACCTGGGCTGGGAATCTGTCTCTACAGACTGTATCTGAAATGGAGCTAATTAGTGATCAGGACTGAGTCAAACGGAGTGAGACCAGTTCTTGGAAGGTAGCAAGGTGGTTTGTCTCCTGGTGCCTAGCCTGGCTTTCATTGTTGTCGGGTTCCCCTCCTCTTCCAACCACCAGCCGTGAAGTCAGGTTTTAAAATTGAATTCATTTAATGATTTTGGGCCCTAACCCCTTACCCAGAGGGGAAAAATGCTGTCAATGATATCTTGTATATCCACCCAGTAATATCCATTTCAGGGATGTATTGTTATTATTATTTATTGTTATTATCTTGCTTTTAAAAAAACCTGTCTCACAAATGCATTCTATGTGATCCATGTTATTCCATAAAATGAAGGTAGCATGTTTTATCTCTGTGCTCACCAGCGGCAGAGAACCGGACTGTGACTGTGAGGATGTGACACTGTCCTCACAGGCGTATTCTGTGTTGCTCATGTGTCCCTGTGGGATTTGTTCCCAGGAGTGGAGTTTCTACTCTGTGTAGATGGTGCACTGAGGGGATTTAAGGTGATCCTCCTTCTGGACTGTCATCTTCAGAGCTATGCAGCAGGTGTTTGGGACATTTTTATTTAATGTTATACAAATCGCCTTCCAGGGGCTCCTGCCTGAATCCCCTGGACCATGGCAAGCCAGTTTATGTGGGTCAGGCAGCCAGACCCCCTGGGTTCCAGTTCTATGACCTCACAACTAGCCATGTCATGTGGGGACAGTGAACTGAGATGCCTCCTGCCTCGGTTTCCCCACTTGTGAATGTGAGGATGTGTTGAATTATCACATGTAAAGCACGTGAGGCAGTTAGAGTCCTGGACGTCCTGAGCACCCAGCATGGGTTAACTCTTCTGGTGGATTTAATGACCATCTTTAAATGTATTCTGTTTTTAAACTGCATCTTATGCTGAATGATACACAGGGATATCATAGATCTGATGTGCTAGCTACAGGTCACACTAAGACATGGGAAATAGATAATTATAAAATAAAAAAAAAAGGGTTCAGACTCCGCCACAATTTGGAAAGTTCTAGCCTGAGCAAGATCATTCCTCAGAATGCGTTGAGCTCCTTAAATCAGAGAGGGTCCATGGTGCCACATGGGTGTTACGAGACTCATCTCTCCAAGTGGGAGTGAAGTTGGGCATTTCTCGTATGTTCACGAGTCATTTTATGTTCTTTTTGTAAACTGACCATTATCTTTTTTGCCTGATTTTATATGAAGTTTTGGTCTTTATCCATTGGTTTGTAAAAGGGTTTTATAAATGGAAGAGACTAGTTCTTTGTCAGGTGTACTAACAACTTGTTCCTATTCATGTCTGAAGTATTTCTGAGGGCTCCCCCCACCCCCATTCCGTACCTTTCAGTTGAGCTAAGTTATCAGTCTTTTCTTCCCTGGCACCTGGGTTTGGGCCTTGCTGACACCCTTGATCTTACCCACAAGGCTGAGAAGCGATTGGGTCCTGCTTAGAAAGCCACAGCTGGCCACCTGTGCTTTTTATCCACAAACATTCTCCCCTGGTTTTGTCCTGTCCTTTCTCTGGGTCTCTTTTAGTGTAAATCTTCATTCCATTCCACAACTACTTCAATGTACGGTGTGAAGGATGGACCTTGTGTGACGTGTGGACCTCCAGATGGCTATTTGGGCCAGCATCACTTACTGAGTAACTCCGTTTTCCTCACTGAATTGAATCGCCACGTTCACTGGCCACATGTGCTACATTCCGGGGTAAGTCTGTGTGTTTACTGCCGGGCCCTCCGATCGCTCGTCATGAACACCTGTCCTGACACGCTAATCTCTGAGAGCCCGAGTCGGGCTCTGTCATGTACTTCTCTATGCCTGTAGAGCTAACACTTGTTACTCTTTTCACTAAGTGTACTCTTTTCACTCAATGACTCTTGAATGTAACATTTCAAATTGAAACATGGCATTATCAAAAAAAATAAATAAAAGGAATGATCTTATTTTACTTAGCATTTTACTTTAGGAAGCACTAATGTCTTTATAATATCAAGTCCTGGTACCCAACCCAGGGATTGTTTCTGTCTCCTGTCATGTCCTTCGGTGCTGTTCTGAATATTTATTCATAGAAACTTGAAACATTTCTTGTTAATTTTTTATTTCAGATTCCATTAAAATTGGAGACAATTTTTCCTTATTTTACATATGTGGGGAGAACCATTGGCTTTTGAAATTAATTTCAGAGGGAGAAACTTTACTGAATTTTCTTACTATTTACTGTTTTTTGGGATCTTGTCTTATTTTCAAGAAACAGACACTGATAATTTTGATTTATTTCTAATGTTTATGCTTCTTGCTTTATACCTCTTCTTGCTGAATATGCTAAGAAAGGTAAGAATAGAAACCTGGGAGGGAGGAGTGAAATATTAAATACAGGTTTAAAAAGGAAGCTATTGCCACCAAAATAAATGTCCTCTCTGGGAGCAAGTTATGAGAGAAGTCAGAAATAGAAGTCTGGGACCTTAAAAAGACATGAAGGAATGAAGAAAAAGCTTACAAAACATTATATTGCTGTTATTATATGACAGAAGTTTTAAATCATTTTATCATCCCTGAATGATGAACCAAATCCAGTCTCTCTCTCTTTTTTTAATTTAAAATCAATTAATTGGGATGCCTGAGTGGCTCAATTGTTAAGCGTCTGCCTTTGGCTCAGGTCATTATCCAGGGTCCTGGGATCCAGCCCTGCACCCAGGCTCCCTGCTCAGTGGGAAGCCTGCTTCTCCTTCTCCCACTACCCATGCTTCGGTTCCCTCTCTCCCTCTGCTTCAGTTCCCTCTCTCAAATAAATAAATAAAATCTTTAAAAAAATTTTAATATAAAAAAATCAAGTAGTTAACACATAGTGTATTCTTATGTATTTATGTACTATGTATGTATTATGTATATTATGTATTATCCTGTAGTTTCAGGATAGAATTTGTTGACTCATCTGTTGTGTACAACACCCAGTGCTCATCGCATCCGTGCCCCCCCCCCTTAATGCCCATCACCCCGTGACCCCATCTCCCCGCCCACCTCCCTTCAGCAGCCCTCAGTTTGTTTCCTGGAGTTAAGAGTCTCTTATGGTTTGTCTCCCTCTCTATTTTTATCTTACCTTATTTTTTCTTCTTTTACCCTAAGCTCATCTGTTTTGTTTCTTAAATTCCACATATTAAGGAGATCATATGATAATAGTTCTTCTCTTGTTGACTTATTTCACTCAGTATAACGCCCTCCAGTTCCATCCACGTCGTTGCAAATCACATCAGGTCTTTCGATGTGCATATATATTCATTCGAGGATATCAAACACAGCTTCACATTTACTTCTACTTTTTTCTCTATAAACTCCTAACTAATTTGCTTTTTCAAGACTCATAGATTTGGAGAAAATAAGGCAAGATCAACCACTTTTATTACATTAGCTTTGGGGCATAGTATATATATTTGTTATGGAATCGTATATATACACGATTATGAACAATGAAGGAAACATAATAATAATTATCATAATTAGTGATATTAATAATGTAATTAAAAGAGGAACAGCCACAACACCACTGAAAACTTCCTGTGTGCCAAACACTGAGTGCAGTGATGTAAATGGATTTTCTTATTTAATCCCCACAAAAACTAAGTTTGCAAAAGCTTAATTGCCCAAATCCATTGTTTATGACTTATTTTCAAAGCCAGTTCTGTACAACTCTAAAATCCCATCCCAGGCACTAACTTAGCCCCAAAACTATTCATTTATTTTTTGGTAATACTTAATAAATCACAGATTTTGGTCCCAAATCAATTTTTTTAAAAAGTCCATCAATAAATGCAAGCTGCTGAAAGATTAACTTAAACACTTGGTAGAGATTTTAAAATAACATAATCTAATCCGGGGAAATGAGCTGAGAGCTCACAGGGGCGTTTTCTGGAGATGCGCACATAGCATCTCTATCCAAGAAAGAAAACCATCCTCAGGGAGCCTGCGTTCCAGAACTCGGGCATCGCCGACCTTTTATGTAGGACGTTCACGAAGAAACGTCTTAAATGATAGCTAACATCGGACTCGGAGAGTCTTTGCCCGAAGGCAGACACACACACGTGGCCAGCTTCTGCGGTCAGCTTCTTCCTAAGGCCATGTCCTCCTTGAGAAGCCTGGCTGGGGGCGGAGCCTCGTGAGGGATGCGGGAGATCAGGATCATGCGGGGCAGGGGAACGGCATCATCCAGGGCAGAACAGGATTGTCCGGGGCAGGAGAACTCTGCCTCTGCAGGGCCTCGGAAGCACCAGGTAGGGGCGTCTCAAGAAACAAACCGAGCGGCCCCCATTCCCAGAGGACAACTGTGCACAGCTAAGAAGATGGCTTTCCACTGGAGAAAAAGGGGGTATTTTTTTCAGCTGGTGACAGGGAATGAGGTGGGGGACAGGCTGTCAGGGGACTGCTAGAGTCCCCAAAGGCTGAGTCCCTGGGACTCAAAGGGACACTTCCTTAGGAAGCCACTTGCGAGTCCCCAGGGTTCCTGAGGCTGCTCAGAATGGGAACAGTCTGTCCCTCCCTTTCATTTAACCAGTATCCTTTTTCTCTTTAAATTGAAGTATGGTTGACATAAAATGTTATATTAGTGTCAAGTGTATGACATAGTGATTTGACTTTTACACATGTTATAAAATACACGCCAGGTAAGTGTCCCCACCATCAGTGGCCACACAGTGTTATCACATTACTGACTGTGTTCCCTGTGTGGCACTTTTCATTGCCGTGACCGGTTCATTTTATAACTGGAAGTGACTCAACCCCCTTTACCCATTTAGCTCATCCTCCAACCCCCTTCCCTCTGGCAACCACCGATTTGTTCCTTGTATTTAAGAGTCCGTTCTTTTTATTTTGTTGTTTAGATTCCGCATGTAAGTAAAATTGTATCGTATTTGTCTTTCTCTGTCTGACTTTTTTCAGCTACCACGACACCCTGTACGTCCAGCCAGTGTGTCTAACAAACAGAGGCCCCAGAATTTTCACAGTATAGTCTTTTGCTTCCTTGGTTAAGTTTATTCCTAGGTATTTTATTATTTTTAACCAATTATAAGTGGGATTCTTTTCTTCCTTTCTTTCTGCTACTTCGTTATTGCTGTATATAAATACAATAGATTTATGTATATTAATTTTGTATCCTACAACTTACCTGAATTCATTTGTCAGTTCTAATTTTTATTTTAGTGGAGTTGATAGGGTTTTCTATTTATAGTATCATGCCAGTTTATTTGATGGCTGTCAGTTTTCCTTTTTTTTTTTTTTTGCCATTTGCAAACAGGGAGAAGTTTGCTTGTTATGAATTTGGACATCTTTTATTTCTTTTTCTTGTCTATGTGCTGTGGCTAGGACTTCCAGTACTATGTTTAGTGAAAGCGGTGAGAGTGACCCTCATTTTGTTTCTGATCTTAAGGGGAAAGCTCTCAGTTTCTCATCATTAAATGTAATGTTAGCTGTAGGCTGTTTGTTTGTTTTATAGAGAGCCTTTATTGTTTTGAGGTGAGTCCCTTCCACACCTACTTTGCTGAGAGTTTTTTATTATGAATTGATGTTGTACTGTATCAGATGTTTTCTCTGCCATCTCTTGAGATGATTGTGTGTCTTTTTTATTCTTTCTCTTGTTAATGTGATATAGCATATTCACTGATTTATAGGGGAATATTGAACCACACTTAAATTCCTGGAATAAATTCTACTCTATCATGGTGGATGATTTTTTTTTTAATGTATTCTTCAATTTGTTTCATTCAAGTTCTTTTGAGAGTTTTTGCAACCATGTTCCTCAGAGATGCTGGTCTGCAGTTTTTTTTTTTGTTGTTGTTTTTTTGTTTGTTTGTTTGTTTTTTTTGTGGTGTCTTTGGTTTTGGTATTAGGGTTATGTTGGCCTTACAGAGAGAATTTGGAAGTTTTCCACTCTCTTCCACTTTCTGGAATAATATGAGAAGAATACGTTTCAGCTCTTTAAGTGTTTGGTAGAATTCACCTGTGAATTCACTTGGTCCTGGACTTTGTTTGCTGAAAGTTTTTTGATTACCAATTAAATTTCATTACTAGTAATCAGTCTGTTCACATTTTTTATTTCTTCCTGATCCAGTTTTGGAAGATTCTGTTTACAGGAATTTATCCATTTCTTCTAGGTTGCTTCACTTGTCAGCCTACAATTTCTCATATTATTCTCACACAGTCCTTTGTATATTCTCCCCTTTCATTTCGATTTCTATTTATTTGAGTCCTCTCTCTCTTTTTCTTGATGAGTCTTGCTAAAGGTTTATCAATTTTGTTTATCTTTTCAAAAAAACAGCTTCTAGTTTCATTAATGTTTTCTATTTTTTGTAGTATTTATTTCATTTATTTCTGCCCCAAACTTTATTATTTCTTCTTTTCTACTAGTTTTGGGCTTTTTTTCATAGCTGCTTTAGATGTAAGGTTGGGTTATTTATTTGAGATTTTTCTTGTTATATGAGGTAAGCCTGTATTGCTACAGTGTTCCCTTTTAGAGCTATTTTTGCTGCATCCTAAAGGTTTCAAACTGCTATGTTTTCATTCTCATTTGTTTCCATGTGATTTTTATTTCCTCTTTGACATCTTGGTTGATGCCCATTATTTGGAAGCCTGTGGTTTAGCCTCCATTTGTTTCTTCTTGTAATTGATTATTCTAGTTCCATACCACTGTGGTCAGAGAAGATGCTTGGTCTGAGTTCAGTCTTCTTAAATTTACTGAGACATTTTTTGTGACCTAACGCGTGACTTCTCCTGGAGAAGGTTCCCTGTGCACTTGCAAAGAATGTGGGTTCTGCTGTTTTGAGTGAACTATTCTGTTGGGTCTGTATATATGTTGAGTTTGTATGGTCTAATGTGTCACTGAAGCCACTGTTGCCTTGTGGGTCTTGTGCTTGGATGATCTGTCCTTATGTAAGGGGGATGATAAAGTCCCCTGCTGCTGTACTGCTGTCAGTCTCTCCCTCTACGTCTGTGAACTTCTGCTCTGTGTGTTCAGGCACTCCTGCGGTGGGTGCACGTACATTTATAATTATTACATCTTCTTGTGGAATTGTTCCCTTTGTCATATTAATGCCTTTCTTTGTGTCTTGCTACAGTCTTTGTTTTAAGTCTGTTTTATCTGACATGGGAATTGCTAACCTGACTTTTTTTCTTTCTCTGCTTCCATTTGCATGATCCATGCTCTCCAGTCTCCTCACTTTCAGGCCACCTTTAGGTTTGAAATGAATCTCTCGTAGGCAACATACAGACAAATCTTTTTTGTTTGTTTGTTTATTTTATTTATTTTTTTTATCCCTTCTGTCATCCTGTCTGTTGATTGGGGCATTTAGTCCATTTACATTTAAAGTAGTTGTTGAGGGTGCCTGGGTGGCTCAGTTGGTTAAGCAACTGCCTTCAGCTCAGGTCATGATCCCAGAGTCCCAGGATCAAGTCCTGCATCGGGCTCCCAGCTCCACAGAGAGTCTGCGTCTCCATCTGAAATTTCCCTCACTCTCTCAAATAAATAAATAAATAAATAAATAAATAAATAAATAAAATCCTTAAAAAAAATAAAGCAGTTGTTGATAGGTACATACTTATTGCTATTTTGTTAATTGTTTTTTGGTTGTTTTTGTAGTTTTTCTCTGTTCCTTTCTTCTCTTCTTGCTTTTTTCCCTTATGGTTTAATGACTTTCTTTAGTGTCATGTTTAGACTCTCTTCTCTTTTTTGTGTGCATACCTACATAGAATTTTTATTTGTTATCCCATTGCCATCAGGTTACCATCAGTTACCATCAGGTTGACATATAACGTCTTATGTATGCAGCATTCCATAGTAAGTTGGTGGCCACTTAAGTTTGAATACATCCTAAAAACACTAAATTTTTACTTGCCCTTCCATGATTTATGTATATGATGTCATATTTTATATCTTTTTTTATATCTCTTGGCTGATTTCTGTAAAATAATTAATTTTACTGTTTTTGTGTTTTTCCCTCCATACTGGTTTTATAGTCTACTAATTAGTAGCCAGCAGACTGGTTTTATTAGTCTTTACCTGTATTATATATTTGCTTTTACTGGTTAATTTTTTGCCCCTTCATAATTTCTTACTTCCAGTCTGGACTTTTTTTTTTTTTTCCATTCAAAGCATTCCCTTTAACATTTCTTGTGAGTTGGTTTACTGGTAATGAACTCGTTTAAATTAAAGAAAATTTTTAAATGAAATACTTTTAATACTTAAATGCATTTAAAGTAATTTCTTTATTTTCAAGTATATTTTCCCAACCTGTTCTTTGGGAAGGAATCTTTTTCTTGCATATAGAGACTACATGATAAGAAAATCCACTTAAGTTTTAAGTTGTCAATGTATTCAGAATAATAAGTCTCATCTTGAATTCATAAGAGCTATAGCAACATTTTAAATTAGAGTTCTAATGAGTTTTTAATGAAAACGACAAAACTCTGATTATTGCAGAGAGTGCAGATTAAGGATTAAATGATGGCTGTCTAGACTCACCAACATCTGGCCGTTATTTATTGATTCCTCCCAGCCCCACGTTCCAGGCCAATGGCTGCCAGGAGGACCCTGCCTCCGGCTGCCACCCCCATATGAGCACTGCCGCAGGAAGGTTCTTTCGGTCAACGCAGTGAGAGTCATCTGCTTGGGCTGACAGATGGACAGAAGGAAACTACTTCCTAAAGCAGGCAGAATCATTCTTATGATTCCTAAATGTTTTGGGGAGGCTGCATATGTTCTGTTGTAGAAGAAAGAAAAGAGGGAGGAAAAGAAAGATCATGTGTTTGAAGAAGGAAAACACAAGTCAAGACAAGAGGGGAAAGGGCAGAAAAAGAGAAAGAGAAAAGAGCATGTGACATGCTGGTGTTGCCTCCTGGCCTCCAGCTTTTGCTGCTAGAACTGCTGCCCCTGCCCCGCTGTAAAGGGTTCCATGTCTCTCAATGGCCTTCCAACAGCCACATGTGCTTAAACCAAGGTGGGGTCAGACCTGAGCTGGCCCCCTTCCTCTGAGCTGCACTCACCACTAAGGCTGGGTATGTCTGAGTGCTCTTCCAACACATTTTTTTTTAATTTGACAGAGAGATAGAGAGACAGAGAGAGCACAAGTAGGTAGAGCGGCAATGAGAGGGAGAGGCAGAATCAGGCACTCCACTGAGCAGGAAGCCTGATGCGGGACTCAATCCCAGGACCCTGGGATAATGACCTGAGCTGAAGGCAGACGTTTAACAGACTGAGCTACATAGGTGCCCCTCCAAGACTATTCCTAATCAGAGTAGAGGGAGAAAAAGTGTCTTTGTGGCCATGAAAATTAGAAGATGTAAAACTCAGGGCTCACTGAGATGCCTGGGAGGCTACATTGGTTGAGCATCTTACTTTTGATTTTAACTTAGGTCATGGTCTCAGGGTGCTGGGATCCAACCTGACAACATAGGCTTTGGGATCCATACACAATGGTGAGGGGGCTCTGCTTAGGGATTCTCTCCCTCTGCCACTCCTCCCACTCTCTCAAATAAATAAATAAATAAATCTTAAAACAAACAAACAAACAAACAAACAAAAAGACCTCAGAACTCACAAAAGCCAAGGTTTCTACCAAGTTCAACAACTGACCTGTAGGAGGGAATGGACTAGCAGGTGACATGAGGCACCATTTGCCTCCTCAGCACAGCTGGGTCTTCTCATTCTCACTACACAGCAGAATCTGCCATTTGTCTGTACTAATTTGAGCTTTTTAATCTCATGAATCATAAATGCTGTAGCAAGAAAGTAAAAATAAAGAAGAGGAATAAAACAGATAAGAGAAAATAAAAATAAAATAATAAAATAAAATAAAAATAAATCATAAATGCTGTAACATGAAAGTAAAAATAAAGAAGAGGAATAAAACAGACAAGAGAGGTTAGGACAATGTACATAAATAAGGAAAAGAATGAAAAAAGAAAGACACACATATAGGCATTCTCCTTTGTTGGCTGTCATGAAGCATGTGAGCATTTTGGGGAGACCCACATGACAAGGGGATGAGGGTGGTCACCATGCAGCTGCCAGCAAGAAACTGGAGCTCTCAGACCCTCACACAAGAATAAATGAATTCTAACCAGTAACGTGGTAGAGTCTGGTAGCAACATCCTTCCCTGCAATAGACAACACAGATTTTGTACCTGAAAGTGATCTTGCTGGAACAACGACCTGAAAATGTGAGCGTGACTGTGGATGGCAGTGAGTGGAAGACAGAGAAATTCTGAGGAGTGTGAGAGAAAGTCTCAATGTCCTGTTAGTAGAAATTTAAGTATTGAAGATGCTGTTGATGAAGCTCAAAAGGAAGTAAGAAGCAAGTTACTGAAAACCAGAGGAAGCAAGACCCCTGTTATGTGGTTTCAAGGCTTTGCAGAAATCATCTCCTGCAGTCGTTTGAGAAGCAACAGGACTTGCAAGCCATGAACTCGGCTTTATAGCTAAGATTTCCAAGGAAAGATGGAGGTGCCTTCTGGCTTGTAGTACTGATAGCTGAGCACTGCATGTAATAACCCTCCTACTTAGTGTAAAATGCAAGAGGAAAGAGGTCCATTAGAGGAAGCACTGTTTGAAAAAAAGGATCCAGGTTTTGATTATTTTGAAATTTTTCAAGTCTTTCCAGGCAGCAGAGAGAAAAAGCCAAGAGTGTGACCATGCACATTTTGCAAAACCTTGGAAAGATCAAATCATCAGAGTGTTCCAAAGGGCTTTCAGATGATCAAGGATGTTCTCCTTGCAGACCCTCTTGGCCATACCAGAGAGCTTCTAAGAAGGTAAATTGTGTTGTCCCTAAGCCCACACAGCAGGAATCCCAGGTAAAAAGGGTTTATCCAGAAAAGACCTTGGGGGCTTTTGTCTAGAAATGTGAGCCCCATCCCATCCAGGAAATTCATGGGAGAGACACAAGTTCTTGATAAAATTGTATCAGTAAAATTCTGGCCAGCTTGGTCTAAAAGAGAGTATAAAAGGGAAAGAGGATACCAAAATCCTAAAATTATACTGTCAGGAAGCTGGCAGAGGGAAGTTGGTTGCATGTACATAGTATCCTCATAAAGAAGGAAAGATGACTCTCATGTCTAAACCAAGAACCCAGAGACTGGAGACAAGAGCCATGGAAGGTTACTCTCTGTGTTTGAGAACTATTATGGCCCAGTGACCTTTTGTCCTTTACTTTTTCTCCTTTTTAGGATGGGGACATCCATAGCTGTTATGGATGGCTATCCCACCACTGCACATGGGGTGCATGAGGAGGGTGCAGGTGACTTTTCTTAAGGCTGGTTGCTGGCTCTGTAGGTTTGCAGAGTGGCCAGTCAAGAGGAGTTTCACATAGTGTCATCCACACCTTGGAACTGACCTACATTATGAGGTCCTGGACTTTGAGCAGATGCTATCATGGCATGAGGCCCTTGGAGACCTTGGGATGGATAAACGTATTTTACATTTGGGAAGGGCCTGAATCACTGGGCGTTGCAGTGACTCTGACAATCTTGTAAGGAGGACCCCATGATTCCTGTTTCCGTATTTGCCCTTTAAGAGCTCCCTCCTTTTGAGTATGGACAGGACCTGTGACTTCTAATCTATACAGTCCTTCAAAGGTAATAGACATAAGTTACTATGTAGGTGGGATTCAGCAACACAGCTAACTGTCTTGCTGGAGACTCTTTTGCAGACAGTGGTAAGGCACGCAGGTACTGGGGGGAGGCCTACCTCTTGGAGAAATGCAGGCAGCCTCTAGAACCCAAATGCAGGCTATGCTGTGGAACAGCTCAAAGCCAAGGCCTTCCGTTCTCCAGCTGGGAGGGAATGAATTCTGCCAACAAGTGAGCGAGCCTGGAATGAGACTTTTCCCCAGTCCAGCCTCCGAGTGAGAACCCAGCCCTGCTGGACAACCTTGAGTGTGACAGAACCCAACAAAGCCATGCCTATGCTCCCAACTCACAGAAACAGCAAGATAAGAAGTGTGTGGTGGTTTAAGCTGCTCGGTTTGTGGCACTATTTTTATGCAGCAATGCATATCTACCATGGCAAGTGAGAGGGAGAGAGAGATAAAAAAAAGAGTGAATACAAAAAAGGACAAGAAAACACAGTCAACAGTCCTGAAAAGACAGTCCCCAGAGGGAGACTGAATGCAGGAACTGCCGACAACCAGGGCCAGCTCGCTGATTTGTGGGAGGACAAGAAAGCAGTTCAGAGTGGGTGGACTTGAACCACTGAACACAGGCCCCAGCAGCACAAGAAGAAGAGGTGCTGAAGAGGACACGTCGGGGCTGGAGAACTCTGTCAACCCTGTCTGGGGTGCTGTCAAGACCTGGTCCAGCAGGAACCTCCATACCTGCTGAAAGCCAGAGTTTTCTGCCAACCTGCTTTGGCACCTGCCATGCTTCACAGAAGGAAGACGTGCCATCTGATGACACTTTTGAGGCTCTTCAGGGGCCGCTCAGACCACAGCTCGTGGTCATCTCTTTAGAAATGGAAAGTAATGAGTTTAGCTCGACGTCTGCTAGTTTACAGGGTGGCCCAGAGAAATTTTCATGATGAATCACACATCATCTCTTTCTTTTGAGATTCTGGTTCTTAATTCTCGCAGAAATAAGTAAAAACTATACATCAGGGATGGCGACTTCTCTGTGGTCAACAGTTTACTGCTTTGGTCAATAGAACATGGTCACAGAACCCCTTGGTCTGGCTCCAGAATGTTTATAAGCCACTGTTAGGCTGGGTTTCTGGGAATCTTTTATCCTGACGCTGCTCCTGGGCATTTGGTCTCTCCAGGCAAGTGGGTCCTCAGACAAACCAACAGCAGAAACACTATTACCCACAACACTCGCTCCTTTGTCTTTCTTCTTAGCACTCACAGTAGTTCTGTCTTGTTTGAATAATGGTTTGAATGATGCTGAATTCGGGTTATTTGTCAGACACATGTTGTAGGAGTAAGTGCCTGAGGTAATGCAGTCGCCCGGAGTACAACAGACAGTGAGATTTCTTGGGTGATCAAGAAGAAAACCACACACACACACACACACACACTCTCTTGTTCAATACAAGGGACTCTCCTTTGAACATAGCATTCATGACTAGAGCTTTCATTAACTTCTCTAATGGCAGCTAAAGTGAAACATTTATGAATAAGTAAAAGAGGCTAAAACAGCCTCTTCTCCATCTCCCACTCACCCTGCTTGTGCTCTTTCTCTGTCAAATAAATAAAATCTTGCAATAAATAAATAAAGTCATTTGCAAAAAAAGAATAATATCGAGAGTTGACTACAGCCAAATAGCAGAGAGCTCCATGGGCACGAGCTCTTGCCAGGGCACTGCTGTGCCCCTCAACATGCTTTTCCTTTTATTACACACTTAAATATCCAGTGTCTGTTGGAATTTCCAGATTAAATCAGGAAGCAAGAAAAATAAATAGGTTTTATGAACGTAAAGAAATGCAGAGGCTATGTAACTGAACAACATAAAAATAGATTACAATGACATTGATTTCTTAGATACCCAGACCCTGTTCTCATTCAGAGAATGCTTTTCTCCCTCAATTATGCATGTGGAATGCATGTAAAATACAATTTGGACCTTGCCATCTTCTGCAAAATATTTTCAAAGTAAATTGGTAGGTTTGGTTTCTCTACTCAATATAGGTTAAAATACATGTGGGTCTTTAAATAAAAGAACATGCCCAGATGCTTCCTTCTTGCCAATATTGCTTCTAATTTCTCCCACTGTCACTGAACATCAGGATGTAGCTGGTCACCCAGTGGGAGGTCCCCCTTCCCCCACTCCCCAAGTGGCCAAAGCTGGGACCTCCATTCTCTCTTTAAAATCAATCTGCAGCCACTGGTATTTATTTGACCTAAGTGGGGATCAATCACCAGCATTTTTCTATAGGCATCTTTCTATAAAAGGAGGAATATAGAAACAAAAATAAGAAACTGTTAAGATCATTGTTAATAGAATAAAAACACCTGTGAGGCTGTGTATATACCAATGTAAGAAAATAATAGTCCTCCAATGCATAACATGCAACTTCTCATCATTACAGAAAAAAAAAAAAAAAGCATAAAACCATGAACTGAATGTAAAGGAATGGGACTTAGATTAATTGTGGACATTCTAGGGCGCAGACACCCCTGAATCTGTAATGTGGTTAATATGGGGAGAGGCCCCCAGACATCCTGTGCTCGGGTCCCCTCACAGAAGTGGTGGATCTCCTGGGTCCCGCGTAGGGTTTGCAAAGAGTCCTGCTATCTGAGCCCTTTGCCTTTTGCTCTACCTAAGGAAACAAACTCACATTAAAGAAATCCTCAGAAATAGTTCAGCACATTGAAAAGGATCCAAAAGAAAATGTTGGAAGCTGATCCAAATGAAGTTTCATGGTAATTCTCCACAGCCCAGAAAAGAGGGTCACTCGCTATTGTCACATGATGGGAAGAAGGCAGGCCAAGTTCAAAATACTCTTGCTAAGTATTTACAAAGACATAAGACACTAATTTTCAATGTTTCTAAGTGTTTTAAATTATAGCGTACTACATAAATATGGCCTTCATCTGTCATAACTAGGTAGATGCCCAGCTTAACTTCACGACCAAAGGGGTGTAGCAGCCGGTGGAGAACTTCAGCTTTGAGCTCTCAACGCCAAGTCTCATCATGCCGTTGTGGTGGTTTCATCCAGAAACAAGTCTGTATGTGTGAGTAAGAGTCCTGGGGAGCTCGGGAGCTCGTACCCACATGCTTTCCCTTCCTGTCTTTCTCTTGCTGCCTCCTGTTCTTTTCCTTTAAATAAAAACCTTTCATGAATACAACCCATGGAGTCTTCTCAGACACACCAAGTGGAGAAATCTTCGCATTTACCAAATACATATGCCGCATGGGAAGAGACGTTGTTATGACTCTGAGATTTAGAGTGTGAATGGAGACAGCATGCCTAAAGTGGATTTCTCTAAATATAAGTATGCATATTTCTGGTGCCATATCTTCAATAACATGAAAGTAATAAAAATAGAAAGAGAGAACACTCTCATCTCTCCATGAAAATACTTCTTAGTGTAACGTGGCTCCCTAAATCTGTTGAACTGGAAGACAGCACCGTTTTCTGACTTCAGCATTTTTCTCTTGTAGACTATTTTGTGCTCGGAAAATATATGATTGGGATGGCTCCAATTATGTAATCTTAGAGTACATCCTTAAGTATCTTAAAATGTATTGAACCTATTAAAACCAGTAAGAAGTTACAGAGCACCGATTATTAAGGAATGAGTCCTAGGACCTCAAGTAGGCTGGCATGGGAGATCCTTTGTTTTTGTTTTTGTTTTAAAGATTTTATTTATTTGACAGAGATCACAAGTAAGCAGAGAGGCAGGCATAGAGAGGGGGGGAAGCAGGCTCCCTTCCAAGCTGAGAGCCCTATCTGTGGCTCAATCCCAGGACCCTGAGGTCATGACCTGGGCCAAAGGCAGAGGCTTTAACCCACTGACCCACCCCAGTGCCCCGATGCTTTGTATCTAATGCACGCACCAGAGATTCGAATGTCGATAAAATGCTTACATTATAGGGACTCTGGGAAGAGAGAGGATGTGGATGGGGGCTTGAAATCAGCCTTCATTCGATGTCGTGGCAGAGAAGTAGGACTGAGGACCATGTCAGTCTGTACGACCTTGGACACATCAGTGAGTCTCTCTGTGCTGCTGGCCCTTGCTCAGAACATGCACGGCTTTGACATCTCTAAACTCTATTTCTTCTCTATAAATCTGTTGTATCACTGAATCACTGCCTTACTTTTTTCAGCAAAACTCTCCTGGTCTTCACTGAATCTTTCCAATTCTTGGGCATGGTATTTCTTTCTCATCAGAGATCTACTGCAGCACATCAGTTGGTAAAAGCCTTAAGAAAAGCTGGCCGCAAGTATCTTTGTGAACAGTCCTTGCTTCCACTACTAGATCTATTAGCCAACCTATGATTAAACCCATTCAATTTAACAAGTACCATTTAACAAAAAACACAATTTCAAACACTCAAATGTGTCATATGGAAGTGTGGAATGGCTTCAGTTCAGTATTTCTAAACCTTCATTAAATCTGTTTTGTTAAATTGTCAGTCTTTCAGGAAAAGTCTTTGTGATATGATTTTGCAAATGAGGTAAAGGGCTGATTCCAAGTTTGAAGTTGTCTTTTGAAAACCTCAGCCTCCAATAATAAATTTGGCAATACTTATCTAACATTTTATATTCTGAAAGGTTCTTTGATAAAGTAACTCAATAAATTGGTTATCTGCTCTGCCATTGTTATTCATGAGCAATTAGTTTTAATAGGAAATTGTGAACTTCCTGCTGGGAGAATGGGCCCTGCTGCTTTATTATTATTATTTTTTACAGATTTATTTATTTATTTTAGAGAGAGGGAGAGAGCATCAAGCAGACTCCCTGCTGAACACCGAGCCAGACATGGGACTTGAACTCATGAACCTGAGATCATGAATTGAGTGGGAACAAAGAGTTGGAAGCTTACCCGACTGCACCACCCAGGTGCGCCCTCCCCCATTGCTTTCCTAAGCTTTTTATGCAGACTTGGGAATGGTCAGAGATGTGTGTAAAGAAGTAACTGCTTTCTAATGTTCTCCAATTTGAATCTGACTTCCCTTTAAAAAAAAAACAAATGACACATTATTTAACAGCTCTCAGTGCCTTTTGCACTCATACCATTGGCTGTCAAGTAAATGCTGAAAAAAGACACCCTAAAGAAATGTCTATGTGTAGAGTAATCTTCGCTTTAATTTTGTAATATAGAGACATCAAATCCATTACAACAAACACTCCCACTGTTTTCATCTTTCTATTTCTCGTATTCAACACAGTTCATACTGTAGGTGTAAAATAAATGCTTCCTGATAAATGATAAATAAAGTGCTACGTGCTGGACGGCCCTGTTTTGTAAAGGGGCAGTGCAGCAGGTGGGTCAGCACGTGCATGCTAAGGCCAGACAGAGCTGAATTCGAGTCTGGCTGTGCCCATTCCTAGCTGAGTGTTGGAGGGTGTTAGATGCTCCTTGTCTCCGTGAAGAGCAGAGTTTAGGGCCCTGCCTTACAAGTTCCTCCTGACCCATTCCATATTGGTTTTCTGTATTTTCTCTAGATAAGGCTTTGGGGCTTAAGAGCAACATGGCAAAGCCTTTCCCCAACTATACCTATTAGGGATCACATCTGTCAGTAAAAATGTGTCTAAAAACAATGGCCAAATAAAAATAATTAAAAATCTCTAAGTATCAGGAGTTCTATCACCATATATCTGAAAATCTATCAGAAGTATTGGCATTTCATGGTTACTCAGTTTTCTTTATATTTAAGCCAAGTGGAAAGATGAGATGAAATCAATTATGTTATGTTACTAAAGATCATAGTAAAGTTGGAAAATATTAAAGGAATTAATCCAATTTCTGGACAAAATTAACCTGCTTCCTAAATTTATGAATCTTATGCAATGCAAATTACATATACTCTGTCATACGACCAAACTCCAATAAGTGTCCTAGAAGGTTGCTGATCCCGCATTTAATTCTGGCTGAGCTATTATCAGAAAGATCTCTCACATCATAAAATCGGTTTTACAGTTTACAGATTCAGTACTTGCCAAGTACAAGGATGCATCTGATAGAGAATATAGATTATGGTCGGTGCATTTATATTTTCTTTAATTTATTTGTTCCTCCTCTGATAGTTTAAAGACACATTTGCTAAACACACTACAAAAATCATTTCACGTTTCCTGACTGACCCCGTCCTGTGTGATGCAGTCCCGGGCAGGGTATCCACGTGCCGTCTTCCCACGAGCGAGACCTGCCTGCCGTCAGTGACCCCTGGCAATTCTTGGTGTGTGGGCGTCACCTCTTCCCCTTCTGGCATATCTACTAAGGTGCTATTCCTTCTTTTTTCAATAACATACACAGCGAATTTTTAGTAGGTTATAGAAAAGTAGATATTTTTCTTTCTAATAGGTTGATGTTCTGATCGTTCCAACCGGTCTCATCCTCGTAAAATTTTTTTACTCGCCTTCGTAGTCAGGTGTGACTATGAACAGACAGCTCTGTTGTCATTCTGAACCACGGATCAGATCACACCGAGCTCAGAATCCTCTGGAGACTCTCCTGTCTGTCCTCCTCCCCACCAAGGCCAGGCATACTTCGCAACGAGGTCCGTGTCTTGCCACAAATCCCTCCATCCTCTTGTCCTTCCCTGAGCCCTGACACTCCGTCTCTTACCAAGGCCCGCCCTCCACCGTTACTCCTCTAAGATCAAAGTCCTCCTGGTCTTGGGAAAATTGAGAACTCTTTCCCATCAGCTTCTCTCTTCACCTGCTTTCTAGATGTCATTCTTCCTCACTCTCAGCTCACCCTTTGGTGTCTTGTCACTTTATTTTGCAACCAGGAAATCCAGGACCCTCGCTCCCTCAGAACAGCAGCTCTGCACCCCTGTGGAGGCCCCCCTCCATTTTCCAAGGCACCATGGACCGAAGGATGAGTGACTATAGCATATGTTGTGGTCAGAATGGGGATGGCTATCTTAGGGGACTTGTGATGTATTGAGCAAAGCTTGAAACTGGGTATAAACATGACTGCCTCAAGATTTCCTGTAAGGAAGCATGGCCAGGACCTTCCCACGGTTCTCCCATAGCCAGCCTGGCTCTGCTTCCTGGACAATCACCAACCTCCTGACCCTGAGAGTCAAATTCAGAAGCTCTTATCTTCACTCATCTTTAGGAAAAAACAAACCTCTGTATACACAGTCATTGCTTTGAGCCTAGAATATACATCTTGGTCCAACCACAATCGCCCACTTAACGTATCATTTCTCCAATGATGTCTTCCTGCGGGCTGATTTTTTTACTCTAAACCTGACCCAGAGCTGTGCCCTTGCAGACAACCTAGGGCTGGACTGCCGAGGCCTACTAGGTAAGTCCTAGGAGGGATTTGTCAGTCTGTCTTGGGTCCCCTTTAGTTCTTTCTTACAGAGGACGTGCCCCTCCATTCTTCCTGCAATGTGCTTATTTCCTGTGGATTCCTCTGGACAGAACACCTGTGTGCATACACACACACATACTGCACACACTTGCACACACAGACACGTACAAATCCATATATGCACATTACACATAAGTATGCAAAAATACGCACAGCACACACGTATGCACATGCACACAGACATGGGCATTGCACACATTCATTCTTCCAGCAAAAAGTTACTGAACCCAATGTGAATACAATATGAGCAAAATATGGTCATCACCCTTATGGAGCTTATGGCCAAGTGAAAGAGATGGCAAATCGCTGCAAAATAAAATCTCTCTTTGTACTCTGTGACAACTGTAATGAAGGCCGAGTGCTCAGACGATGCCCCACGGAGAGACGTGCTAGGGCTAGGGGCTGAGAGCAGCTTCAGACCTGGAGGGAAGGTCACTTCAGGGAGAGGGATCAGCACATGCAAAGACCCAGTGAGATGAGGAAGCATGTATTTAGTTTTTAGAATTGGTTTTGAAAGAATCACCAAGAGACAAATCAAGACTCCACACCCTACAAAAAAAGTAAATATATTTACCTGGGAAGTTGAGTCAAGAAAAAATCCCATTCATATATAAAGTCCTGTTTTTTTTTAATCATAAGATGATGATATTTGAAAAACTGCACACCATTTTCTTTTCCGTTTGAAAAACTCTCACTCGATGTTTAAGTGCCGGCAAGTACCAGACTTCTCACTCTGCTGTTCCCTTTGATCACGTGAACTTCGGTTGCACTTGGCTTTCCGGCAGACACAGAACAGACAGATGTCATGCTTCCACTTTTACCTTCTCAAATCCTGAGAAAGAGCACATCCTAAAATACAAGCGCTGATGGCCGATGGACTAAATGTCACTCACAGACGTGGTTCAGTGAACAACCTTTAGAAACAAATAAATGAAAAGTGCAATTGCTCTAAGTTTTATGGCTTCCAAAGCCTCTTTTTTATCCCGTATGATTCTCAATGGATCCAACAGAAAAATGCTAGACACTTACAGTACTTTTTTTTTTCCTCTTGGAGTAAATAAGATGCTGGTGTTATTTTTAGACTATGGATTGAGTAATTCTAAAAAAAAAAATGTAGAAGTGACACATGTTCAAGGAACGTAATCCAAAGAAGAGGGACATTGTGGGCTAGAAGCAGGGATGTGATCTGGAAGGCAATAGGGGTTAGTAGCCTCAGAGCTTGTCAGTCAAATAGATATGGCTCTTCTGGGAGAAGACAGGTTTTCTCTGATTTTCCCCAAACCCAAATTCAGTTTCTGGTTAGAAGAACTAGACTCAGCCCCTGGGTATGTCTTTGTAGCTATGGCTATGCCCATGATTCAGTAATCCATGGATGACTGTGCCCTTCAGGCCATCCTTTGGAACACCAGGTCCTCTTTCTTCTGGGGAGCTTGCCCCCTTGACCAGCCTGTGAACTTGCTCCATAGCCCCAGGGTAGAGGAGACTCCCTGTCCCTTGCCTCCTGTTCTCATGGTAGTTGTGCTGGGTCTGTCCCTGATGCTGACCCTGACCTTCAGCTTCCTATGTTCTGCCCAAGTCCTCAATCCTTGTAGCTTCATCTTCCAGATGCCAACCCTCACTTCCTGTGTGGACCACGTTGACCTTCTGCCCTTCCTCTGAGTCTACAAGGCTCACTGCCTACGTTCTCAGGTCTTTTGTTGTCAAGGACTGTTCATTCCAGACTTCATTTCACCCATTCAGACCTGACCTCTTGTCCATTTGCTTGGGTTCTGAGGGCATCCCAGAACCTGACCATCTTCTACATGGTACTTTTCCCTCTTTCTGTAAGATTCCTTTCAGAAATGTCTGAGACTTTTGTTGTTGTTTCCTTGGGTCTCCCAGAGTTCCTAAGTCCAACCCACTTGGGCAATGGACATATTGGACAAATCCATCCCACTGATGAGCAGTCCAGTGCTGGCTCCATTTCTCAGCAGAGCTGCCACTGACTCATTAAAACACACACCTGTCTGTTCTCTTATGTGGTGAGCACTGTCACGGGCACAACAGTCTCTGTAACACACCTCACTGCCCATGACTATGCGATTCCTTCTAGGGTGCTAAGTCTGATCCCTCATCAAGCGCTTTTCTTCTGAGATGTGGCAAGGCAAGTCAGAGGTCAGTGTTATGAGCTGAGGCCAGGAAGCAAAGCCAGAGGCTGGGTTCCCCAGCTTGCAGACGTAGGTGATGGAAATCTCAGAGAACAAGGGCTTTCAGAGGAGTTGGTTGAGGAGGGAACTGCTCAAGGATCCAGCAGGATCTTACTATCTACATAGTATAGAACCCCAGGGTGTTAATGGTCAGGGCACCACCGAGGTAATAACTACTCCCCCACTTCATGGAATGAGGAACCCCAGTGGCCTGTGTAGGAACCCCCTTTGTTTCACTTTATTTTTCCTTACCACCACCAAGTCCCACTGTAGTCACTTTAGTGTTAATGACTCATAAAATGTAGATGCTCCCAGCACTCCATGCACACACTGACACACTTCCCTACATCATACCCACAGCTGTGTGTGCTTTAGTGTGCAAAATAGCATTGCATTTTGCTATGAATTTTATTGTTTCATACTTTTTTTTATTAACGTGATGGCTTTTTAGCTTATTTCCATTACTTCAGCTGTTCTAACTCCTTTCTGAGGTCACAGGGCGTTCGTGGATCATTTTACACTTTGAGTTCTCCAATAGTGGATGCTTTGACTCTTTGCTGTCACTAAGAACACTGTGATGAACCCGATGGACCTGCTGAAGAACTTTTAATATGAGGAAGATGCACTTTTGGCCAAGTTAGCCATAAAGTTGAGTGCAAGTGATCTACTCACATGACTCTGCTCCATTGGATTTCAGGAGCAGAATGGAGCAGTTCCGACAGTGCTTTCAAAGTCTTGTTCACAGGGAACCAGCAGGGTTAACCTGACTTGGTTAATATACATAGTACCCTAATACACAGCCTCAGAAGTTGCTGCTGGGACACCTTTATCCATAACCATCATGAAGTGCTCAGTAATGCTCTAGCAAACCCAAAATGTCAACGTCTTTTCTTGCTGACTTGACAGCACAGAAGAACATGCAGTAATTAGACTTCAGAAATCTGAAGCATACTTACATTTGTTTTGAACCTTGGAGGACACTTAATTCACACACTTTAATTAGATAACATGCTTGTTTTGGGGAAAAGACAGGTATTTACTTCTTTTTATTTTGGAGGGATTATTTTATTTATTTTTTTTTTTACTTTTTAATTTTTATAGGTATTTACTTCTTGATGAATCATTAATGTCTAAGAACTTCACATGTCCAATTTAGGGATTCTAAGAATACAGACATACATTGCCTAATGCAATGGGTGATTATAAGGACCTCTGGGCTTTAGAAAGTGGAGTATCCTCAGGACACAGGAGTAGCTTGGGTCTTCCAGAGTCACCTGAAGGGACTGACAAGGCCTTTGGGAGATCCTCACATGAACAGACTCCTATGAACCATGGGCCACCAGTGTTTTCCTTTCTCTACTGGAACAAGATATTTTAGGCCTATGTCACTCTTGAGCTTGATGTTTGGCAGCCCAGAGACTGGCTCCACTCCCTGTTTTGTTTTGTTCTTGTTCTTTACAATGAATTTTCTATCTGTATTTAAAAATAAAAATTTTAATAAAAGTACAAATTACCAACTTCCATAATCTGGCTATTGTGGATAATGCTACTATTAACATCGGGGTGCATGTATTTCTTTCAATTAGTATTTGTGTCTTCTTTGGGTAAATGCCTAGTAGTGCAGCTGCTGGGACGTGAGGTGGTTCTCTTTCTAACCTTCCGAGGAGCCCCCAGACTCTTCTTCAGGGTGACGGCATGAGTTTGTCTTCCCACCAGCGGTGCAAGAAGATTCCTATTTCTCCACATTCTCACCAATACCTGTTCTTTCTTGTGTTAATTTCAGCCATTCTGACAGGTGTGAGGCAACACCTCATTGTGGTTTTGATCTGCGTTTCCCTGAGTGTGAGGGATTCTGGGCGTCTTTCACGTGTCTGTTGGCCATCTGTTTGTGTTCTTTGGAAGGATACCTATTCATGTCTTCTGCCCATTTCTAATTGAATTATTCACTTTTGGGTACTGAGTTTTGTGCGTTCTTTATATATTTTGGATACTAGCCCTTTCTGAGGTGTGTTCCACAGATTGACCTTTAGTCTGTTGATTGTTCGCTTTTTATCTTGATGAGATCCTGTGGGTTTGTTTTTTTTTGCTTTTGTTTCCCTTTCCTCAGGAGACACATTCAGAAAGAAGTTGCCACAGCCAATATCAAAGAGGTTACCGCCAGTGTTCTCTTCCAGGATTTTTAGTTTCAGGTCTAACATTCAGGTCTTTCATCCATTCAGAACTTATTTTTGCATGTGCTGTAAGACAGTGGGCCCATTCCATCCTCTTGGAGGCAGCCGTCCAGTTTTCCCAACACCAAGGGGAGGTGGGTGGAGGGATGGGGGAAATAGGTGATGGGGGGTACGGAGTGCACCTGTTGTGATGAGGTCTGGGTTTTGGGTGGAACTGTTGAGTCACTAAAGTGTACACCGAAAATGAGTATCACACTGCATGTTAACTGATAGGAATTTTAAAATGTAGATGATCTACTTAACTTGGCAACAGCTGCTTAAAAGTGGGAGCAGATGCCTCTGAAGGATGAGGTATGAGATTCTCCATCAGGCCACATCAGTAGGGTCCCTCTCATCGTGTGCCCAACACAGAGGCTGGGCATCCACCATCTTGTGTTTGTCATAGGTACCATCTACACTGTCTTACTAATGTTACCTGACTTCTCTTGGAGTAATATGAGTGTCTGATGCAGAGGCTAACATAACGAGAGTGTGTACCGTGAAGAAGGGGCCAGGGGGTCAAAAGACTCAGGCTTGTGGGTCAAGAATTTCAGTAAAGAGTTATATGACCTCACATGGGTTACTCCACTTCTCCAGCATTGGTAATCCTTTGTAAAGTCAAGGGATTGGACTGCTCGCCATTTTTCAAATTATACACTGCTGTTCACAAAATACTAATAGGTAGCCCATAAAAAAAAATTAAAAAGAAAACAATGAAAATTTTCTTCTAAAATGCATTTTTAAATATAGGCTTACAAAAACATAAGTAAGCAAAATAAGCTTATTTTTCAGTCTTTTAGCCTGCCAACTTTATCCTGCGACTTCCCTAATTTATATCTGCAGGTTGTAACTATGTAAGAATTAACATGTCTAAATCCACACCTTTGATCCCCCTAGCCCTGTTCCCTGTTCCCATTCCCACTTCCAGGTGTTAAACCATCAACCCAGCCACTCAGGCAGAACCTTCTGTAATATATTTGGCTCATTATTTCACCAGATGTATCTATACTGTCAGCTAATTCTTTCTCACTATCAGTTACCCAGCTGTGTAAAATATGACCCCAAAACTTCGTAGCTTAAGAAAACAAACACTTCGTTAGCTCACAGTTCCATAGGTCAGCAGTTTGGGCCAGATGCAACTGCATGGCTCTTCTCTTGGCCTTGCAGAATGCACTCCAGTGGCAGCATTATCTCGGGGTTGGCTAGTGTCTGGTGGTGCCCAAGCTATGACAGCCTGTATTTGCTATATATGGCCCAATCATCTGCAAGGCCAGCTTTGGCTTCTTCCCGTGGCAGTCTAAGGGCAGCAAGAAAGGGCAAACACCACAGAGAAGGTACATTCCAAGTCCTTGTCTGCATCGCACTTGACAATATCTTGTTGTTCACAACATGTCAGCTGGCCAAGTCCAGAGTCAGAGAGGGGCCACAGAAGAGTGTGGATAGATGAGGGGCCATTGGAGGCCACTGCTGTGACCCTCTTTCCCCCAACCCAAAGCAAATCCCAATGTCTGCACTTTCCTTACCCACTGGCTTCTCTGGAATCAAGCCCCTCTCATCTCTCACTCAGAGATTGTAATAGATTCCTACTAACTTGTCTGTCCAGTTCTTCTCTCAGATCCCCTGAACAGGTTTTCCAAGGACAACAGAGAGATTATTTAAAATGTAAGCAAGGTGGTCTTGTTCCCTGTCAAGAATCCCTCCAAGATTTCTTATTTAATTGAGAATGTGACGTAGATGAATTCCTCGGGCGGAAACATCTCCGCAGCTTTGTCTCCACTTACCTGTGATGCTCGTCTTCCTTTCCCTCAGCTGTTGTCAGGGATGCCCATCTTTCGGTTTCGCAGAGAAATCGGGCTCTTCCCAGTGATACGTCTTTCCATTATCATTCACGCACCCCCACCCACAATGTTCTTCCCTGAGCCATTGCATGACTTAGCTCCCTCTTGGATCTCATTAAAGTGGGATCCTTCAATGACCTGGTCTGTTTCTTTTGAAGCTCTCTGTGCATCACAGTTTTTTTGTGTGTGGGTTACTTTTCCACTTACCTGTTAGCTGTTAGACAGTAGTTTGTGGGCACAGGAGGACAGGGTTATGGCTTTTCGTATTCTCACTGTTTAGCTTGTCGTGCTTGTACGTAGTACAAACTCAAGAAATCTCTGTACAATGATCTCTCCAAACTCAAAGCAGCATTAACCACATGGCTAAAAAGTGGAAATATCCAATATGCCCATAAACTCATGAACGTTGAATGGACACAATCTGGTACACACATATGGAGGAATCTTGTTCCACAATAAAAAGGAATGAAGTAGTAACACATGCCACAGTGTGGATGGACCTGAAACATGACACTAGTGAAAGATGCAGACCACAGCAAAACCAGACCCTACATCTCGTAGGATTCCATTCATACGAAATTTCCAGAATAGGCAAATCTGTGGAAACAGAGGCTAAGTAGTGTGAGTGCTGGGAGACAGGGAAAGGCTTCTCATTATATGGAACTTCTTTTTGGTGGGAAACACTCTAAAATTATATAACCGGTGGAAATGCACAACTCTGCTAATCCACTAAAAAATTAAATGTACACTTTATGTGGGAGGATTTTATGATATGTAATTATATTCTTCAAAATTGATTTAAAAAAATAATTCTTAGAAAATGAAATAAAATCAGGTGCAATAATGTTCACACTGATCCCGATTTGGGGGGGCACAGGAGAGGAACAGCTATTTCAAAACTTCTTCAATTTCTGTGCATTATCTTTTTCATTTAAGAGGTAAAACTGTAGAAAGAGTTGTGAAACCAGAAGCAGGAGGAGTCAACTTCAAACTCCTTTGGTAAAGATGTTTTCGTTAAAGAAAAGTTAAAAAATCAGGGGATGTGGAGAAAGGGGAATCCTCTTACACTGTTGGTGTGAATGCAAGTTGGTGCAGCCTCTTTGGAGAACAGTGTGGAGATTCCTCATGAAATTAAAAATAGAACTTCCCTATGACCCTGCCATTGCACTCCTAGGTATTTACCCCAAAGATACAGATGTAGTGAAAAGAAAGGCCATCTGTACCCCAATGTTTATAGCAGCAATGACCACAGTCACCAAACTGTGGAAAGAACCAAGATGCCCTTCAATGGACGAATGGATAAGGAAAATGTGGTCCATATACACTATGGAGTATTATGCCTCCATCAGAAAGGATGAATACCCAACTTTTGTAGCAACATGGACAGGACTGGGAGAGATTATGCTGAGTGAAATAAGTCAAGCAGAGAGAGTCAATTATCATATGGTTTCACTTATTTGTGGAGCATAACAAATAGCATGGAGGACATAGAGAGGAGAAGGGAGTTGGGGGAAATTGGAAGGGGAGGTGAACCATGAGAGACTATGGAAAACAATCTGAGGGGCTTGAAGGGGCGGGGGGTGGGAGGTCGGTTTACCAGGTGGTGGGTATTATAGAGGGCACGGATTGCATGGAGCACTGGGTGTGGTGCAAAAATAATGAATACTGCTATGCTGAAAATAAAAAATAAATTTAAAAAAATTCATGGAATTTTAAACCTCGAATTCACCCTAAAGAATATTCCATCATAAAATGCAATGTCCTGGAATATATTTTAATTAGCTATGCAAGTTTGCATGCACACATGTGTGCACACATACATACACACACACACATATTCTGAGTTCATTTCATCTGTGCAAGAACCAGGCAAGACCCTGCCAGCCATTTCCAAGTCCTGACATAGGTGTGGAAATTGGCCTTTTCTATCATTGTGAAGATGTATCTTGGCTGTCAAAGAACTAAACATTATTTATTTTAACCTGCCTGAAACTTAAAATAATTTGAGTTTGCAAACTGAATGTGCTCTAATTCACTTCTTAGTCAAATGAGGAAAGTCAGCCAGTATGTTTGAGACTGACCTTACGCGGCACATCTAAAAACCACACTCCAGTCTGCAGGCTTAATTTTCCTTGCTCTTCCTCTTGAATTTTATTACCCTTCAGTTGTCATTTCCAATCTCTAGTGTGTTGTGATAATACCCTCCTCTGGAATGTGCTTCCACTAGAAACTTTTTGGAACTGCGAAAAAGGAATTACTTATCATGATCGTTCACTCATTAATGTCACATTTTTGTTGATACCTGATGTTGTTGAAACTACTCTTAGCATCCAGAGTCTTGCCACTCAAGAAAAATAGCCACCAATACACACAATTCCTTTCAGAAAACTCTTTTCCTAAGAAGTGTGATAATTGTATTTCTCACTGCCCATATTCTTTTATGTGTTCTATCTTATGCTTAGGAATTTAAAAAACACGTACATAAACAAAACAAAACAAACCACACATACACACCCACCCACCCCCCATATATATATATATATATATATATATATATATATATATATATATAATATAAATATAAAAAACCCTCTGAGATAAAACTCTGCTTTATCTAGTAACCTTAGATTAGACAATTCTGCTAATGGTTTGTTACATGACTATGTGGCAATCAAAGGAGACAGTTAAGATACCCGAGCTCTTCAAGCTGTGTTGGATCCCTACACTTCCCCAATTTAACCAGGATCCTCCATGCTGACAGGACAACCCATTCTGCTGGCATGAGCCTTGCCTCCCTCCTTGACTCATGGGTCCTAATGACAAAAGCCCCTTGAACTCGCAATCTGACTTGCCCTGTTGCTTCAAACAGCCCACCTGAATGAGAGTCAGGCATGTAAGATGCAATGTAACTAAACAATGAGATCTGTTAAATGTGAATTGGGAATATGAATATAAAGATATTTGAATGTGAAACTGAACAGAAGTTTACCTAGATAAAAAACTGATGACCTGGCTTTGGTCCACAATTCTTCTTATTGGAAGGAAGACAGATGGTGATTTATGAAGTAATTTGATGTGCCATGCAACTTACAAATCATGTTCTATTTAATCTTCACATTAAAGTGTGAGGGAAGTGTTGCTCCATCTGTGAACCAGATGAAGACTTAGAGGATTGAGAAGTTGTAATAATTTATTGAGATTATATAATTTGTGAGATTCAGAATTACATTTTAAGATATACCTTATCATATCATTTCTATAATAGCAAATATTCTCCTAGAGTTCTTCAAACTTAGAGAAATACATAGAAATTCAGTTGAGATCATCTCACAGTAATTTATTGAGGACAGATCATAATACGGATCTTTGGGGAATTGAAAAGATTGTTAAGGGAAAGAAAATTGGTAAACTGCATTTTTTTTCCTGAAACTAAATGCTTTTCTTGCCCTCAGAGCTAGGCATAGGTTTAAAAAGCAAGTGTATTATTGTCTGTCTCTGCTTCTCAGAGAAGCATGAAAGGCTTCCGAAATTTAAGGCAAAATATCAGAAAACCTGATGTTAGAAGATGTCTTGGCTCCAAAGTTTTGTTACTGCCATTTTGATGCAATTCATGTGTTGAACATGCTGCTTCCACATTTATGACAAGCATACAAAACTTTAATCAAAATGATCTCAAATTTGAGTCTCATTAAAATATTCACCTAATTAATACCATCTTCTTTGATGCTATAGATAAAACCTTTCCACTTTCTAAACTTTTTTTTACTAAATGTATTTTCAATGGTTCCTATTCCTTAATTAATACTTCAGATAAAAACTTGATTTACTGTTCAAAGTTTACTAAGTCTATCTTATGTCAATGTGTATTTTGTTTTGCACACAGTTGTTAACTAAATGCAACTATCCAAGATCTTAAACATTACAACTTTGTCAAAAATGTTTTTGTTATCTGTCCATATTTTACCAAATAAAACTTCTTACCATGTCAAGTTTTACATGCTATCAATATTTTGGGGGAGATTCTTTCTACCAAGTGTGTTTTTTGGCATTTTATTATTGCTATTTTCAATACTTCCAAGCTATATGATTCTTCAAAAATATTTTTACTTATAACTCTCAGTTTGGGGGTTTGTTGATTACTTCAATCATAATATTTACTAAGAAATGGTTAAAAGTTTTGGATGTAATTATCATCATGTTTTCATGATAGACATTTCAAAAGTTCAAAAAATGATTATCCTTTGGCTTAATAAGAGAAAAATCATTCCTGGATTCATTTGAGGAAAAAAAAATCTTACAGCTTTAGTAATTACAAAATAAGAATGCTAATTTCAAGAAATATTACAAACACCAGCATCATTTGGTCTATTGTGAAAGACTAATTATTCAGTTAAGTAAAATAATAGGTATTAATTTCACATAACCTTAGTAGAGATATAAATCCTATATATTATTACTAAATCATGTATTTTTTATTATGGCCAAATATACATGACACATACCATTTTACCATTTACTATAACAACTGCCATTTTAATCATTTTTTTTAAAGCAGACTCCACACCCAGCATAGAGCCCAACACAGGACTTGAACTCACAGTCCTGAGATCAAGACCTGAACTGAGCTCAAGAGTTGGACACTTAACTGACTGAGCCATCTAGGCATGCTGTTAACCATTTTTAATTGTACAATTTAGAAGCATTAACTTTTATAATGTTAATCACCATGACCCATTTCCAGAACTTTCTCTTCATTCAGGACACTCCACATCCATTAAGCAGCAACTCGCCATTTCCCCCTTCCCTCAGCCCAAGGTAACCTTTTTCCCGCTTTTTGTCTCTATGCACTTAGTTATTCTTGGTACATCCCATAAGCAGATTCATGTAATATTTGTTCTTTTGTGTTTGGCTCATTACACTTACCGTAATATCCGTAATATATTTGAGGGTCACATACAGAGCGTGTGTCAAGATTTTATTCTTTTTTTAAGACTGAATAATATTCCATTGTATGCAGACACCGTATCTATTCATGCATTCCTCTATTGATGGACACTTGTGTTTATTTCAGCTTTTGGCTACCGTGAATAGTAATACTGCTGTGAATGTTGGTGTATGAGTACCTGTCTGAGTCATTGCTCTCCATTTGGGGAGGGGATGGTGAATACCTAGAATTGGAATTGCTAGATCCTATCATCCAGCTTTTTGAGGAACTAACAATTTCACACAGCAGCTGTGCCATTTGAAAATGCACATGGACTTCTGGTCCTCCATGTCCTTACCAAAGCTTGTTGTCTTCAGCCTTTTTGAGAATAGCCACCCCACTGAGTGTGAAGTGGCATCACATTGGGTTTTGCCTTGCATTTCTCCAATAATGAGTAATTTGAGCCTTTTTCATGTGCTTTTTGGCTATTTGTGTATCTTCACTGGTGAAGGGTCTGTTCAAGTCCTTGCCCATTTTTTTTTTTTTTTAAATTGGGTCTCTTCGTTTTTTTTATTCTTGAGTTGTAATATTTGTATATTCTGGATATTAACCTCTTATCAAATATATCATTTGAAAATATTTTCTCCCATTCTATGCTATTTTTCCCACTCTTGCTAATGTCTTTGATGCACAAAGTTTTTAAATTTGATGAGATCGAATTAATTTTCTCTTCTTGCCCATGTTTTTGGTGTCCTTCTCCCTGAAGTATCAAATCCAAAGTCATGAAGACTTTTCCTTATGTTTTCCTTTATGACTTTTATAATGTTAGCCTTTACATTTAGGCCTCTGATACATTCCAAACTAATGTCTGTATATGGTATTAGGTCAGAACTCAAACTCATCCTTTACCATATAGGTATCCAGTTTTCCCAGGACCATTTCCTCAAAAGACTGTTTTCTCCCCCATTTAATGGATTTGGCACCTTGCTAAAAATAATTTTACAATACATGTATGAGTTATTTCTGGGCTCTCTAGTCCATTCATTTGTATTTCCATCTTTATTCCAATACCATGTTGCTGTGATTACTGCAGGTGTAGAATACGTTTCAAAATCAGGAAATGGGCACCCGCCAGTTTTGTCCCTCTTTTCCAGGATGTTTTGGCATTTCAGGTTTCCTTGATTTTCAGCAAAGTGACCTTTGTATTTGCTCATGTATTTAACTTCACCAGAGATTTTTATATCTTCCTATGGGTTCTACTTGCTGTCTAATGTTGTTTTATTTCCATCTGAAGGATATACTATATTTTTTAAAGATTTTATTTATTTATTTGACAGACAGAGATCACAAGCAGGCAGAGAGGCAGACAGAGAGAGAGAGGAGGAAGCAGGCTCCCTGCTGAGCAGAGAGCCCAATGTGGGGCTTGATCCCAGGACCCTGGGATCATGACCTGAGCCGAAGGCAGAGGCTTCAACCCACTGAGCCACCCAGGCAGCCCGGATATACTATTTTTTGTGGTGAGGTCTGTGGTCAGGGATTTTATCAGATTTTGTTTATCTGAAAGTGTCTAATTTCTTTAATTGTTCCCTCAAAAATGAAGGACAATTTTGCTGGTTACAGAATTCTCAGTTGACAGCATTCTTCTTTCGGCTCTCTGAACATACCATCCCACAGCCTTCAGATCTCCAAGATTGCCTGGCAATCTTCCTGAGGATCCCTTGCATATGATCACTCATTTCTCTCTTGCAGCTTTCTCTCTTAGCCTTTGTTTTTTGATAACTTCATTAGTGTGTTTCAGTGTGACTATCTTCGGGTTTATTCAACATGGAGTTTGTTGAACTTCTTAGGCTTACATTATTTATGTCTTTAATCCAATTTGGAAAATTTTTTACATCATTTCTTCAAATGCTCTTTCTATCCCTTTATCTCTCTTGTCTTTTCCTAGGACTCCCATAATTCTTACGCTGGCTTGGTTGAGACTGTCCCACACAATATTGATTCTCTGTTTATTTTTCTGTTTTATTTTTCACCCTACTGAAAGCTTAAGGTGCTCTCAGATCCTTTCTAAGCATACATCTTTTCTGGGCATGGACATGGTTTTCTAATTTCTCCCCTTATATGTGGTTGCTTTTGAATATCCTAATTTCCAAAAGAGTCACAACCCAACTTCTCTAGGCCTTAGATGGTTTATTCTATATCTCCACTTGTAATCTCTTGCTCCAGGCATCTGTGAGTATAGTTCTCCTAGATTTTACAAACAGTTCCCATTACTTTTCCTGCTTGTGTTCCAAGTTATGCAAGATGGGAATGAATGCCTTGCATCAGCCTTTTGGGTATAGCAGATGTGTGAAATTACTTGGGAAAAAAGTCTGTTCCTCTAAATAAGGGGAAAATTGGGAACCAGGTTGCTACCAGCTTAAGACCAAGACTATTACCAGGTCAGGCAAGGGATAGGGTTAGATGACTATTGCTTGGTTTCTACAAACTTTTAGTGTTTTCAGAGCTCTTATGAATTGATTCATACAACTTCTGACGTGAGTGTGTGTGTGTGTGTGTGTGTGTGTGTTGGTGTGTGTTATATGTAGAAATCAGTCCTAGGGACTTTCTACTTTGCCATTTTGCTGATAACATTGCTATATTTTTTAAAACCTAAGAAATGTTTACAGATAAACAATCTCCTTGAATATTTTTTTCTGTTCCATTTTTATTCCCTTCTATTTGGACTCTAACTGCACATATACCGAGAACTTTGGGTAAGTCCCACGTGTCTCTCCTGTTCTTTTCTATTCTTGGTTTTCTCTGTGTTATACTGTGGACATTTTCTATTGACCAGTTCAATAATCTTAGTCTATCCAATCCTTTCTTAAACCCATCCATCTTGTTCTTAATTTCACATACATATTTTTCAGTTATAAGCTATGGCTTTTGCTTATATATAATGTCTAAATCTCTGGTAAAAATTCTCATTCATTTTGTGTCCATCTTTCTCTTTTTTTCTTCAGCATATTAATCACAATTATTACAATGTCTACTAAGGTTATTTTCTGGATTATCTGTCAGGCTTGCTTTTTAGAGTTTTATTATCTTGTTTATTTCTTGTTGGTTTTAGCCATACTGTATTACCTCCTTGCATGTCTTGTAATTTTTAACTGCATGCAACATATTTCAGACAAAAGAACCTTTGAGGGTCCAGATGGCATCTTCCACCACTTGTCCATCTCCCCCATTAGGCAAAAACAGTAAGTGGTTGGTAACATCCATCTAATCTCTAAATTTCAGCTTAGGTAAGTTTCAGTTTCTCTCTCCTTCATCTCTCCTTTTCAGGTGGGGCCCTCAATAGCTTCTAACTGAAAGATTCATGGGTCTTTCAACAACATAGCCTTAAAGTGGATATTCTAGAATTAAAAAGTACAATATCTAAAATGAAAACACAGAAGATGAGTTTAAGAGACCCACTTTTGTCCTCTAAAGATTTTCAGCTCAGTCTTTAGTCTATCAGCCAACAGCTTCGACATTTGACAAGTGGAATTCCATATGATTTTAGATTAGATATAGACAGAGAAAGAACATCACTCCCATCCTTAAAATAAGAAAAAAGCTATAAAGCTGAAAGTTGACTAATTTCTATGAGACCATGAAAGAACCAAAGTCACAGCTACAGAGACAGGTGCCTGCAGGAAGAACAGCCCCAGAGCATTTGTTTCCCTGAGACAGAAGTGGCCAAATGTCATATAAACAAATAGAAATATCAGACAAGAAAAATTTTAACAAGTTGTTGAAGCATGGACTTTACTGGGAGTATGAAGCCCCTGGAGACCGCTACTATGAAGGAGGAATTTCACCCTCTTACAGGTTTTTCCTCTAGGAACCCCGCCTAACAACCACAGGGAAGATGGGGATAATGCTAAGAAAGAAAGGTAATGGCTGAGGGAGAAGCAGCCTTGGCGAGTGCTCCACCCAGACCCATCCCCCCTTATTTTCCATAAAACACAAAGGCCTTAGCCTACAGAAGAAAGATCAGTTAAATCATAGTCTGAGTCCTGGGAAAAGGAAATGGAGACCACCACTGAAAATCTACCTTCCCCCATATCTTTCAAAGTGGATAAGAGCCCCAACCTGCAGAAGGCACAGTGGCAAATCCACAGGCTGGGGGTGCATAATGGAAACCCATTCAGCGTGAAGGAGGGAAAAAGGAAGCTCTATTTCAGGAAGAAGTGTAGGAACAATAGTGACATTCATATTCTTAAGACCAAGGTTCAATCTCTTTAAAAAGAAAAAAAAATCCTTAAAAAAATGGGATTACCTGAAGCTGAGATTAAATTAGAAAATCAGAGAATTTCACCAACCAAATTTCATCCCCAGCAGCACACTAACTAGCCAAGAGTAAAAATATCAATGGATATAGCAGAAAGCACAAGAGTATTGGTCTTTCCGGAAGTTCAAATTAAAAACACGATGAGATGCCACAATCAGCACTGCTAAAACAAAAACAATAAATGTCTTACGTGAACCTTTATAATTGCCATTCAAGCTGACAAAGAATGTAAACAGCCAAGATGTCCTTGAGCAAATGAAAGGATAAACACGCTGGACACCTTGTGTACTGGGCTGTGACTCAGAAAAAAAGACACGGTGAGCTGCTGAGTCACAAAACAACATGGCTGGGGGACTTTGGGGAATGCCTGCTTCCTAAGGATTGTGAGGTTTGTGCACATTTTACTGCCTTTCAGGAGATTTGGGGACTATGCCTTTTACTGTCTGGTGTAGAAATCAGCAAATGCTTTCTGGGGTCCCCTATTCTCTCCAATTTATGATTTCAGCTCATGTGACTACTAAAATTTTTGTTAGTTTTATTTTCTTTCTGCATCCCAGCCTTTGCTGACAACAGGGGAAATAACAACTACTTGTTATTCGTTCTTTCCCGAAGTCTGCCGTCCTTGAAGTTTTAGCTCATTCAGTACTGCTGTTTCTACCTGCATCTCATGCCTTCAGACACGTAACTTTTCATGGTTTATTCTACTTTTCCTAGTTGTGATTAGTGAAGGTCTGCCATGAGTAACTCTCTCCTCCAGGAGCATACTTTTTTTTTTTTTAAATTTCTTTTCACGTAACAGTATTCATTGTTTTTGCACCACACCCAGTACTCCATGCAATCCGTGCCCTCTCCAATACCCACCACCTGGTTCCCCTTCAGATTGCTTTTCAGAGTCCATAGTCTCTCATCATTCACCTCCCCTTCCAATTTCCCTTAACTCCCTTCTCCTCTCCATCTCCCCTTGTCCTCCACGTTATTTGTTATGCTCCACAAATAAGTGAAACCATATGATAATTGACTCTCTCTGCTTGACTTATTTCACTCAGCATAATCTCTTCCAGTCCCATCCATGTTGCTACAAAAGTTGGGTATTTGTCTTTTCTGATGGAGGCATAATACTCCATAGTGTATATGAACCACATCTTCCTTATCCATTCATCCGTTAAAGGGCATCTTGGTTCTTTCCACAGTTTGGCAACTGTGGCCATTGCTGCTATAAACATTGGGGTACAGATGGCCTTTCTTTTCACTACATCTGTATCTTTGGGGTAAATACCCAGGAGTGCAATGGCAGGGTCATACGGAAGCTCTATTTTTAATTTCTTGAGGAATCTCCAAACTGTTATCCAAAGAGGCTGCACCAACTTGCATTCCCACCAACAGTGGAAGAGGGTTCCCCTTTCTCCACATTCCCTCCAACACGTGTTGTTTCCTGTCTTGCTAATTTTGGCCATTCTAACTGGTGTAAGGTGCTATCTCAATGTGGTTTTAATTTGAATCTCCCTGAGGGCTAGTGATGATGAACATTTTTTCATGTGTCTGATAGCCATTTGTATGTCTTCATTGGAGAAGTGTCTGTTCATATCTTCTGCCCATTATTTGATATGATTGTCTGTTTTGTGTGTGTTGACTTTGAGGAGTTCTTTATAGATCCTGGACATCAACCTTTTGTCTGTACTGTAATTTGTATATATCTTTTCCCATTCCATGGGTTGCCTTTTTGTTTTGTTGACTATTTCCTTTGCTGCACAGAAGCTTTTGATCTTGATGAAGTCCCAAAAGTTCATCTTCAATCCTAATTATTTTCAAGAAAAGCTAAATTTCAAATCAAAACACAATCTGTATTTTGATTACAATATTAAGTACGATTATTTATTGGATGCTTTCTTCAGAAACTCACTTGATACCGTACTGTTCAGAGGACCCAATTAATGGAGATTATAGTTGGTGGAAAAAGTGATTAACTGCCATTTATTAATAAATTTTGAAAATAGCATGGAGAGTTCTCTGAACTAGTTAAAGAATCCAAAATTGGGGAGCAGCAGTGTAACTCAGTCGGTTGTGTCTGACCCTTGATCTCAGCTCAGGTCTTGACCTCAGGGTGGTGAGTTCAAACCCCCTCTTGGGCTCCACTGGGTGTGGAGTCTGCTTAAAAAGAAAAAAAAGAATTAAAATTGGACTATCTGACTCAGGAAAAAAAAAAGAGGATATTAAAAATGTAATATGAGTGGCTCACATCTCAAATTATTTCTATTAAAGTCTAGCAAAAATAAGCCAAAAATAGTTTATCTACTTAATGTATCATAGACATTGCTTAACAAACAAATGCTCGGTGAAAAGCCAATATAAAGGGGTGCCTAGGTGGCTCAGTGGGTTAAAGCCTCTGCCTTCAGTTCAGGTCATGATCTCAGGGTCCTGGGATGGAGCCCCCCATCCAGCTTTCTACTGGGTAGGGGGACTTCTTCCCCCTCTCTCTCTGCCTGCCTCTCTGCCTACTTGTGATCTCTGTCTGTCAAATAAATAAATAAAATCTTATAAAAAAAAGAGAAAAGCAAATATAAATAATGAGAAGGGGATCAATAATGCCAATATCTTCCCTATACTCACATATTTTTCATGCTATGAAGTACAGAAAAAATGTCCTTGATTTACTGTAAGAAAGATGTTAAAACCTTGAGCAAAGGGGTGCATGATGTCTCTCCTGCTCCTCACTTGAGCCTGTGGCAGGTGTGAGGCCGCCCGTGCACCGGGACCGTCTGGCTGCAACGGCTGGAACAGCTCACGGACTGTAGGCTCGAGGGAGCCGAGTCGTCTCTGCTGCAGCAAGCATGCAGGAGGTGGGCTGCATCTCCATGGAGAGGTTGGTATGGACTAATTCCCTTACCCTCTGTGGTCTGGCGTGACACCAGCACCCCCGCCGTCGCTGTTCCTGGACCAGAACCACCTGCGGGCCTGGCCTCTGCCGGGGGCGGGTTGATGGGGCAGTCCCACCCCTGGCAGTCTCTCCACACCCACAAGTAAGACATACTCAGGTCAGGACGGGAATGTTGACTTGGGAAAACCTATCAAGTGGGATCTGGAATCCAAAGAGGGGGTCCAAGTTTCAGTCCTGCAAATGCCCAACACTGGTACCTTGGCCATGGTGGAGTCTGGGACCTGTAAACTGTTATATGGCAAACACTAAAACGTGAGCCCCATTTAGTCCCAGGTGGGGACCTGGTCCCTTCCGTCTGATTTGGATTTTTGCTCAAAGATCAAGAACTCTGAAGTAATATGGATTTTCCCCATCTATAATTTTTAAAACCTTGTTTCTGATTCTAAAAGTTCTTCATGGTTATAGGAAAATATTTGGGAAATACAAAATGATTTAGGCAGAAACATATGCCCTTCAAAACCCCAACTCTGGTAAATGAGGAGTTAAAGTCTTGGTACTTTTACTTCCAAAGTGCTTCAAGTTCATTTCCTTACCATTTTAGCACAGCTTTCTATATTGGACATACTTGTAATTAACACCACCAAAGTCTGAATGTGACAGCATTGAGAAGTGGGAATGGGGATTCAACTCCATTCAGGCAAGCCTCTGAAGGAACTAAGGGGGTGCCTAGGGGACCATCTGCCCCCACCCTCACTTGCCTGAGCATCTGGGTCAGGGACAGGCTCTTGGTGCACATTGAGGACGCCTAGCTGTGTCCACAGTAAGCAGGAAGGGGTGTGGAGATCCCTCACACCTGCACTCTGGGGTCTCACACTCTGGGTTTCCCTGGGGAGAATGCTTTCTGCAACCCACATGGAGTTCTCATCCCCCTGCCTCAGCTGCCTATTGAAGGGAACCCCACCAGGTGGGTCACAGCACATTTTTCTAATTAGATTTCCGGACTGCTCAACCAATGTTGAGTCAACAGCACAATCTTAAAATTCCTCTTTATAAAAATTGAGGTTGTGACCACTGGTGGTTCTGACCTGTGCCTGGCAGAGTCCTTTCCTTTCCTATGTGCTTCCTCACCTCCACCACTGTTCCTGCCACTGACAGGGCTTCCCTCCCCACGGATGCAGCTCCCTGTCCCAGGGATGGCTCCCTCCTCCTGGAGGAACCCCTCTCCTTCGTCAGCTAACATCCAAGGACACATCCAAGGACACTCTCTTAGAGGACACATTAAATTTAATATCTTTATCTTAGAAGAAAACATAAAAATATATCTTCATGATTGGAGCAGGCAATGACTTCTTAGATATGACACACAAAAGAAATGAAAAAAAAAGAGGTAAGTTGAGCTTCATCAAAATTAAAAACCTTTGGGCTGCTATCAAATAATTAGTATTATTAAATAAAGTAGAGACAAACCACAGAATGGGAGAAAATATTTACAAAGCGTATATCTAAGAGACGTCTCTCCAGAATATGTAAGATCTTATACAAGTCAATAATAAGATAACTAAACCAATGGGAAATGGGCAAAGGATATGTATAGACCTCTCTCAAAGGAAAATATACAAATGGTAACTGGCACACATACACAAAAATGTGCAAAATCATTAGTCATTAGGGAAATGCAAACCATAATGAGATAAAACAATAATGAGATACCACTGGAGAAACACTAGGATAGCTAAAATAAAAAGAAAGAAGCAGGTGTTGGTGAGGGTATGAAGAGATGAGATCCCTTATACGTTGCAGCAGGAATATAAAATGACGCATCTGCTTCAGAAAACAGTTTGTTCCTCAGGATGTTAAACACAGATTTATCACAGGATGCAGCAGCCCCACTGGTAAACATGTCCCCAAGAGGAGTGAGAACAGAGTTCCACAGGAAAACCTGCACATGAATGTTCACATCAGCATTGTCTATAAGGGCCCCAAAGTGGAAACAACGCAGTGTCCATCAACTGCTGAAGGCATACAGAAAATACAGTATACCCTCCAGTGAAATATTCAGTGTAAGAAGTGCTGATGTATCCTACCACGTGGGCGGGCCCTGAAAAATACTATGCCAAGCAAGAGAATCCAGTCAAAAAAAGATCGTATGTTCTACGATTCCACTTGCACCAAGTTTCCAGAAGAGGAAAATGTCCAGAGACAGAAAGTGTGCTAATAATATTACTAAGGAGTAATAGTGAACACGGGACAGGGGGAAGCATAGAGGATATGGCGTACCTACCCATGAGTGTAAACTTCCTTGGGAAAGAAATGAGAATGTTCTCAAATTAGAGTGTTGTGGTGGTTTCGCACCCTGTAACTGTACTTGAAGAACACCGTGCACTTTAAGTGGGTGAATTTTATGGTATGTGAATTTTGTCTATTACAGTTTTAATTTGGCTTTTCCCACCAGAAACTAATATTTAGAAGAGCTGCCCTTTCCATCTGCTACTTTAGCAAATCAGGTCTCAAGACGTCTGTGATCCTCAGAAACAATTCATTAAGAAATTACCACACCCTGCCCAGCACTGTCAGCAATAAGTTATCTTTTGGAGAGCCATGCACTTATGGTTAAATCCATAACAATTTAAGGAGATAAAATAAGAAGAATAAAGGGAGATCAATAGTTCTACAATTATCCGCAGAGCTGCAGCATAATTATATTCCAGACATCTACACCCTTAATGGACTTCTGATAAGAAGCTATGGATTAATAGTCCACATTAACTTGGGCTGAGTTGCAGAAGAAAATCTGCATTTATAATTGTGTCACTTTTGCCTGTTTTGCAGAATTCTATTCTAGACTGAAGTGCACTATGAAAAGATACATCTGTAATCAACCACCATTGAGAAGAAACATGAAAGAAACCACCTCATTTACACAAGATCAATAACAAAAAAATCAAAAGATATGACAAGAAGTTTTTGAAGTCATGTACAAAGCCTATGTGAGGAAAACTATTCAACACAAAGTAAGTCTTCTTCATTCTCTTTATTCAATTTCTTTTTAGTCATGATATCTAATGCTTTGAAATTTCAAGTGATATTTAATAACTTTAAAAAAGGACTTTTTAAATTTATTAAAATTTAAAATTTACAATTTCCATCTGTAACAAACATGACCTGTGTTAAGATGCACAGCTCTCAAAGTACATTTCAATAAATACTTTTCCTTCCTGGGCTGTCCACTCCGAACTTTAGACCCAAAGTGTATCAGAAGTGACAGTACAATTTAAAAGGCATGCATTACTTGGTAGATATTTTATGAAGACTATTTCTTTTCATCTCCATAAGAGCTCTAAAAAGAAGGCAGTATTTTCACTATGTGAGCAAGAAAGCTACTTCCAAGATTTGGAAGCTCTGCTCCTGGGCGATGAACTCAGATCTGCCTGTCCCAAAGTCCCTATTCTTCCCACTTTCCACTGTCCGTTGGTGCATTAATCTAATAAATAGTATGGAAAATACGAAAGAGGAGAGCTTTGCTTCTAGGCTCGTTAGATCCTGAAGAAGATTTTCTGTTTTCATTGGTTCTTACTACTTAATCTCTCAGATCTGAATTGTAAATGTAGACTTCTTATCTTCACTATGAAGTTATAGACAGTTTGTGAACAAAATCAGTAATTCTACAGTGTAATTGAAATGTCAGTTATTCTTAAATTAATATATACATTTGAAGGGATCCCAGTTAAAACACCAACAGGTTTTGATCTCCCATTTTTGTTTTAGTGAGTGGTGAGGTCCTTTAGTCAAGCCAATTCCAACCTATTTGGATATAGACCAAAAAATTTTCGAAAAACTCTGAACAACAGAGAGTGACATTGCCTACCAGGTAGTGAACATTTGCCCCCCTGTCCTGCGTGCAAAATGCCTTCATCCTATCCCGATGTTCCCCCAAAGTCCTAACCCATTCTAGCATCACCTGTAAGTTCCAAATCTCATCCTCTAAATCATCCATGTCAGGCAGGAGTATGACTCTGAGTAGAGGCCACACTCAGAAAGATTCCATCCGTGGACCTGTGAAGAGAGAAAATAGCTATCTTCTTCCAGAATAGCATGGTAAGGCAGGTACAGGATAGGCATTCCATTTTCCATAGAGGGAAACTGAAAGGAGTAGAGGGGTCACCAAGTGAGTCCAAACTCAGCAGAGCAAGTTCCATTAAGGCTTGGAAGATCCTCTGAGTCTTGGTGCCTTGTCCCCAGGGCTTTTGGGGTGGCCCTGCTGGCCTGGCCCTCAGCCTCTCTGACCTCTGTCTCCATGTCCACATGTGTGTCTTTGGAGTCATTCTTCCTTGCTCGTGAAGGACAGCCTGTGTTTTCCTGCAGGTAGCTCTGGAAGCCCACTTCCTGCTTCTAGAATCTCACAGGTTTTGGATAGCCTCCCTTCATTTATTCCTGTCTCTGTTCCTTCAGGAGAAGCTGGTGGTGTTTCTTCTGATACAACATTCCGTGAAACCGTGCTGGTCTGTGGTGTACATCGTGGGGCACCCATGCCATTAGACCCCTCCAGCCAAACCCCATCTCTGCTCCTGGCTCTGCTGAGATGTCTGAGTGGGTCCATGGGGCCCCAGATCATGTCTTCAGCAGAAGGTTGCCCAGTCTCACACTTGGCCCTCTCTCCTGAGCATCCTTCATCAGCCATGGATGGCCTTGTTTTCCCACTCCCAACTGGGATTGGCTTGGGACTAACCCAGTCAAGCACTAGTCTGTCTTTGCTGAGCAACCCCTCCTCAATTTATCTCCTTATTCACACATTGCTACGAGCTGAGTGGAGTCCTGCTTGGAAATCTCTTCAGTTATCCTCAGGATCTCCTCAGCTAAATCTCATCTACACCTCTCCATATTTGCCATCGTAAATTGTTTTCCACTGGACAAAAGAACTCAATTCAGTTGAGCTTTCTGCCACTTTGCAACGAAGATGAACTTTTCTCCAATTTCGGATAACATGTTCCTCCTTTCCTTTTAAGACCTCACCAGAAGCACCTTTAACATTTGTATTTCTGCCAAGATTCTGGTCATCAACAACTCGATGTTCACAATGAGAAACTTTCTCTGCCATGCTTCTTCCCGAGTTGTCACCAAAATCCCCCTTAACATCCATTCTTCCTTCCCAGTTCAGAAGCCACTTTCCTCAGGCGCTGCCATAACAAACAGTCACAAACTTGGTGCCTGAACAGAAGTGTTAAGGTTTTGATAGGATTAGGGCAAGCTGTTCCTTCTGGAGGCTCTGAGGCAATCATTTGCTCCACACTCTCTCATGGTTTCTGGGGGCTGCCAGCAACCCTTGACATTTCTTGAACTGTTATTTGTTGTTGTTGTTTTAAGATCTTATTTATTTATATGACAGAGAGAGATCACAAGTAAGCAGAGAGGCAGGCAGAGAGAGGAGGAAGCAGGCTCCCCACGGAGCAGAAAGCCTGATGCGGGGCTCGATCCCAGGACCCTGGGATCATGACCTGAGCCAAAGGCAGAGGCTTTAACCCACTGAGCCACCCAGGCGCCCCTCTTGAACTGTTGATACATCACTCCCATCTCTGCCCCTGTCTCCATGTGGCATTTTCTTTTGTGGCAAACATTTTTTCCCATTTTGTTTTTTTTTTACATTCACTATTTAAAGTATACTTCTTACAGAGAGAAGGGCCGCAAAATACAACCACATTTTAGAGTTAATTTGCAAATGGAAAGTGTTAATTAAAATTTAAGGCTCTCGAAGTTTCTAATTAGCCTGTAAAATTCATTCTGCTATTGGGGTTTGAGTTTTTATTTCTTTTCTTGGTTGTATCTCTAATTATAGACTGTAAACTAAAAGTTGGGTTTTTTTTTTTTTATATTTCACAAGAGCATTTTAAAAGAAAATCACCAAACTTTTAAAAATGTAAATGGCTTCCTAAGATTCAGTTGATGCAAATACTATTAGATAATTTGGTTTCACTGTGAAGTGAAAACTTCTAACAGAAATGGCTGAGCTTTTACTTTATGAATTGGAATTTAGGGAAAATAATCTCAAATATTGATTAGATTTAGTTAAATCATGGGCATAATTCCATCAGTTGGTGATAATACACAAATTTCATATTTTTTATCCAAGTAGCACAAGAATATGGCAAAAAGTGTGGGTTACCACTCTATTTTTATAAAAAGATTCATTTATTTATTTGAGAGCAAGGAGAGAGGGGTGGGGGGAGGGGCGGGGGGAAAGGGAGAAAGAATCCCGAGCAGACTCCCCACTGGGCACAGAGTCTAAGGCGGGCTGGATCCCATGACCTGTGATCCTGACCTGAGCAGAAATCAAGAGCTAGATGCTTGATGGACTGAGCCCCCTGGGCGTCCCCTCCATTTTTTGAATATACATCCAGGACTGGTTTTTAAGATCACAGTCTTGCATAATAAGCAAGAAGCTGAAATAATGACTGAGTCAGAAATTAAGGCAACAGCAATTCATTGACTGGTCCCCATACATCAAGCACATTGATGTCCCTCATCACAGCAGTTCTGACCCTTACTACTTCATTTTTTACCACATTCATATGTACCTAGATAACCCAGCATCCAGAGCCGGTAGATGTATCTACATCCTGAAGGCACCAAATTTTAGCATACAACTCAGTAATGCCTAGTCACTCTGGAGGGCTGTCAATATGACCACTGTCCCGTTTGAAAGCATTTCCAAAGAGGCTCGCACTCCCGTGCTGTTGGCTTCATTCCCACTCCAAGCCGAAGTGAGGGCTAATGTACTTCCTGTCTCTACAGGCTTGCCTTTTACAGACATTTCATATAAATGGAATTTCACAATCTGTGCTTTTAAAAAATGTACTTAGCCTGATATGTTTTGAGGTTCATCTCCATTGCAGCATGGATGCGCACTTGGATTATTTCTACTTTTTGGCTCTTCTAAATCATGCTGCCATGAACATTCATGCACACATCTCTGTACGGACACATATTTTCATTTATCTTGGATGGATATTCAGGAAAGTCATTGCTGGGTGATCTAGTAAATTTACATGTTTATTTTCAAATAACTGACAGATTGTTTTCCATGATGGCTGCACCTTTTTGTGTTCCCATGAGCAATGAATGAGGGTTCCAATTTCTCCTCAGCTTCTCCAACACTCATTCTTTACTTATATTTTTTTCACTTTATTTTTTTTAAAGATTTTTATCTACTTATTTGACAGAGAGAAAGAGAGCACAAGCTGGGGAGAGAGAAGCAGACTCCTCTCTGAGCAGAGAGCCGAATGTGGGGCTTGATCCCAGAACCCAGGATCATGACCTGAGAAGGTAGACGCTTCATCCACTGAGCCACCCAGGTGCCCCTGTCTTTTTTGCTGTGGTCATCCTTGTAATTATGAAGTGACATCTCATTGTGGTTTTTATTTTCATTTCTCTGATGGGTAATAATATTGAGAATTCTGCCTTGGGCTCCTTGGCCATTCTATATACATATGCGTTGATGAAATGTCTATTCAAATTTTTAGCTTATATTTTACTGCCTTTTTGTCTTGTTGACAAAAAGGCAGTAAAATGTGTTTTAATTAGTCAATTCGTTGACTAATTGAGCTGCAAGCTTTTACAATCTATTTGGGATGCAAGTAATTTATCATAATATGTTTTCAACATTTTTTCTTCCCATCTAGGACTTGATTTCCACTTATTAATGGTGTTCTTGAAGTTCAAAATGTTTTCATTTTTATGAATGCGAATTTGTCTTTAATCACATGTGTTCTTGGGGTTGTAGTAAGACTGCCTAACCTTAGTCCCTACTCTGCTGAAACTGGAAACTGAAGTTTCATGTGGCCCAGGAGATGCTCAAGGGCCTGCATGTGTTCACAGGCAGGAAGTTGTCCCTATGCCATCTCTCCTCTGTGCTCACTGCTACCAGGATTCAATTCCTGGGAGCCCAGATGGGGGATGTCTGACCCTGGGCCTGCGATTTCCCCAGTGGTGGACATATTTTGAGTGACCCAAGCCCAGGAAGAAGGAACAGACCTGTCTTCCCAGAAAACACCTCAAGCCTCTTCTGTATTATGTGAAATAAATGTTTTGTGAGCAAATACATCCTATAAGAAAGTTTCCAATGATCCCTTCATCACCCTAAAGTAAAATGAACAATGCTCTTCTCTGATTTTAAGATACAAAAAGTAGAAATGTAAGTTAAAAAATTGGCCTTTAAACCTTTTTTTTTTTTAAATCTTCTATATAAACAAACTCTAGGAGTGCCTGGCTCAGTCAGTTGAGCACTGGGCTCTTGATTTTGGCTCAGGTCAAGATCTCAGGGTCATGAGATGGAGTCCCTCGCCAGACTCTGTGTGGGGATGGACTCTGCTTCTCTATCTCTCTCTCTGCCCTTCCCCCAACTCACAAGTCTCTCTCTCTCTCTAAAATAAATACATAAATCTTTAAAACTTTTCTATAGGAAAACCAGGGGACCAACTGTTAAGTTTAAAGTAATCAAAAATTTCAACTGCATTACCCAAATTATTATAATGTGCCAATAATTAAGGTCAGTCACAGTGTATGTTGGTTTAATGTTAAAACTAACTAAAGAGACTTTACGAAGAATACGTGGAGGAGAATAGCTCATGTTGTGAATTTAGGAAGCATTTAAAATATGTCCTTGTGGAAGGTGGCCTCAAAAGTGACCCCAATGTCCCCTACCTGCTTGTATCCCCACCCCCTGAAATCCCCCCACGTCTTGGACATGGGCTAGGCTGAATGACCTGCTTCTAACAAATACACAGCAGAAGCACACACACAGCACTCACAGCACTGCCAAGGTAGGTGACAACATTATGTCAGCATGCCCCTGGCCCTCCCTCTCTTGAGCACTTGCTCTGGAAGAAGCCAGCGGCCATGTTGTGAGCTGCCCCACTGACATGCCACGTAGTAAGGCCCTGGTGTCTCTGGCACACAGCCAGAAAGCACCTGGGGAGTGATCAGGTCTCTAAAGGGATCCTCATCTTTGAACCAACAGGAAAAAGTCCTATCCTTTAAGTCTGTATGACTTTTGGATAAACCACATATTCAAATTAAGTGGAGTTCAATCAGACCAGGAGCGGGTGAGAGGACTTTAAGTATTGCATCATGATCCAAGCACGCTACAGGTAAGGGCTAATGAGAAGTGCTTTCAGCAGCAGCTGTCACTCCACCAACCTCTGGGGGTGTGGGTGAGCTCGGATTCTGCCACGAGGACATCACACTCAAGGCAACACCTGGCATCTTAATTATTGAAGGGCTGCACAAGGATCTCTCGTTCATGCAAACTGCACGCTTGTAATTCTTGACAACAGATGGTTAGAGGTAAGGGGTTCATTTATATTCTCTTGACCAGCAGTTGTGTAGATGAGGGCACAACTTAAGATCGAGCAATTAGACGGAGTGAGATTTCTTCTAACTTATCTCTCTTCAGTTATGTTATCAGGAATGATTCTAATGACTCCATGTGACTAGCATCATAGTAACAAAGATGGAAATATACAGGGCATCTTATAAAGCAGCGCTTCTCAAAGCACGGCATCTTTTCTTAGAAAACCAAGTGCCCTGTCTCCACCCCCAAACTGCTGGACCAGTAGAGGAAAAAGTCCCCATTGTTTTCAAGAGTGACGTTTGGTTACCAGGACATCATCAGGATAGATCAGGGTGCTGACAGAGAGGCCAGTTTCAAAGGGAAGAATTCTGTCTTTGTAGTATGAACAGTGAGGTCATGCATCTAGCAAAACAAAAACACTCCAGTAAACCAGGTTTTTAAAATAGCTTCTTTTTACATCATTATGAAAGATTTTCTGAAAGAAGTGGAAGGAGTTTGGATGGGACATTTATGACTCATGTATTTTTGTTTTGTTTTGTTTTACAGTGGGTTCAATACCACTCAGAGCACACTGGTTCTCTACGATCAGGCAGGTCCAGGAACAGCCTTCCCTGGCTCCTCTTGAGAAATGTGGTATTGTCAGAGTCTTGCCAGTGTCCAGATTGTAGAAGAGCTGAGGTGAAGGGCGTGAGGCTGAGGGCTGGTCCACCCATTCCTTGGGTTCAAGGATGAGAAGGGCAGAGCCTATGTGAAGGGCTGTGGGCACAGGGGCCGTTCTGATGGATCAGGACTTGAAGGAGCTCAAATGAGAAGTTCTCAGGAGAAGGGAAGGATTGAAACAAATTTTCCCTTCTTCCCCCAATGAAGATGTGTGTCTCTCTTCTTATTTCTTCATGTTTCTGAAAAGATTTTGAATTGTTTTTCATTTCTGCTGCAAAGGCAAATTTTCTGTCAAATAAAAATGTGAACTGAGAAAATTAATAACTAAGAGAAAAGGGGTGAGGTGGGAAGGGGTCTGCACAGAATGACCTGCAGGCTCAGGCTGACCTGCTGTTTACTCTCTCACAATTCAGTCCTGAGGGAGGTTCTGGGGCCTCGGAGGCATTTTGCTGTCCTCTCCAACTGCAGACAACTTTCATCATCTTTCCCTTCTTCTACGTACTTCAGTCCTCCCCGTGTTATGGTCAGAGACAGCCCCATTTCTAGATTTCTAGAGTGGAGTCATCTGATTGTTTCCTTTTACTCATGCCCTTTATTCAGCTGTCCTGTTTGCCTTTAACTCCCCATGGCCTGACCCCTACAGAAGCCGAGACCATGGAGGATGACATCAGGAGGAGCTTAGTGAGGACCAGGCCTAGGAAATTCCACTGGATCAAAGGAGGAGGTTTTGAGTAACACTTCAGAGAGGAACACCTGGAAAGGGCCATGAGGAGGGGGAGTATCAATGCCCTGTAAGATACTATCACTCTGGCTATTCAACATGAATATTTACAATCCCCATAGTTGTGTTATGAAAAAGGAACATATTGTACAAACACATATAGAGAATTGTTTTACTGCATTTCTACTATACGTATAAAAATTCTATTTAAAATTCTATGAGCACAATTATATATTTTAATTTTCTTTTCAGTAATGTGTATTTTAGCTCCTTAAAAGTACTTTTTCTAGGGGCACCTGGGTGGCTCAGTTGGTTAAGCATCTGACTTTTGGTTTCGGCTCATGTCATGATCTCATGGTCGTGGGATTGTGCCCCGAGTTGGACTCTGTGCTCAGAGGGGTCTGCTTCAAGTTTCTCTCTCCTTCTCCCTCTGCCACTCCAGCTCATGCTCTCTCTCTCTATCTCTCTCTTTCAAATAAAAAAATCTTAAAACCAAATGAAACCGAATAAAACAAAACCTTTTCTGGCTACTGTACACATGCCCCAAGGTTGTTAACCCAGAGAGCCACTGGCCTGAAGCCACACATGTTTGGTCTGATGCACCACTGCCTCTCAGCTCTTGTGGACTCCATTCTCCCATCTATTTTTCAGGGTCACAGATTCTAAGAGGCTTTGCCACAACATCCCAGGGTCCCAGAGTAGCCACATCACAGCATGACATCCATATGTATGGAGACAACCACAGTCCAACTCCAGAAAAAAGAGTCACAGGGCATGTATCAAGGAAGAAATAGAATTTTATGTTTGCATTTTAAGTTTAGGAACCATCAGAAGTACTTGTATTGGCACTGGCTTGTTGTCAACAGAGTAACAGGGAGACAGCAGAGAAACCCTATTTCAAAAGCTAAAGGTCTCACTAAATCCTTAAGATGTTATGAAATAAAGCTTTGATTCTGGTAAACAAAGCAGGCCCTGGAATTTTTCCTGTGCCCTGCATAATACTTTCTAGCAGATAGGGCTTACTTTTTGGTGTTGTTATTAGTTACGTTCCTTTTCCCTAGTTTTTGGTTGACTTTATTATTTTGCTTTATTTTTAAAGCTTACAAAATGAAGAGTGTAAGCTATGCAGAAGATGTAAGGGATAAAAATAAAGGAACACCCATGCATAACTCCTCTGCCTAAGAAAGAAAACTCAGCCATGTCTTCGCAGACCTTTATTGGTCCATCTCTACTCCCATCCTGTTGGTTATCCCCATTGTTCCTCCTCATAGTTTACTTGATGGGAATATACGGCTAAAGAAGATATCACTTTGAGTTGCATACTTTGAACTTTAAATAGAGGGAACCATATACTGTGTGTATTCCTTGACTTGCTTTCTGGCTCAGTATCATGTTGATAATATTAAATCTCATAAACTTTCATTGTGGTCTATGGTCATTGTTTTATTATATCTCATCATAAAATTATATTAAGCAAATGCATCCATTCTAGTTGATTGGATTGGGTCTTTCCCCCATTTTTCAAATTACAGTGAAAACAGCTATGCATCTTCTCAGGATCTTGGAGACGGGGCTGCAATTTATTTAGAGAATATACAATAGGAATGGCTGAGTCCAAAATTTGACACATCTTCACATCTACGAAGCTTCAACAAACTGTTTTCTGAGATGGCTGTGTCCTCATGAGCAGTCAAAAGGCTCTGGAAGTCCATGTTGCTATGTAGAGTTGATAGTGTTGCTCTTTTTAATTGTGTCCAACTTGGTGGTTGGGAAATGGGATCTCTCTATGTTCTAATCTTCATTTCCTTCATTACTAAGGCAGTAAATAAAGAAAAATAATTTTTTAAGTATTTTATTTATTTATTTCACACACACACACACACACACACACACACACACACACAGATCACAAGCAGGTAGAGAGACAGAGAGAGGGGGAAGCAGGCTCCCCGCTAAGCAGAGAGCCCAATGTGGGGCTCAATCCCAGGATCCTGGGATCATGACCTGAGCTGAAGGCAGAGGCTTTAACCCACTGAGCCACCCAGGCGCCCCTAAAGAAAAATAATTTTATTTAGACAAACCAAGAAGGAAAAATGGGAGGGGGCTACCTCGGATGAAGGATCAAATTGGGTGTCAACTGTGCAGAGTCATCTATGTAGACATGAGAGACGAGATGGGCTGTGCCAGGTAACCAGCTGTGGGCAGGGGGCTGCAGACAAAGGGAGTGGTTTCTAGCAGTTCCAAGAGGCAAAACCCTCTTTCCTTTTAAGTGCTGTAAGTATTCTTAGCTGGTAAATAAGAGACCTTGCCAGACAGTTTTCATCTAGATTAGGAGACTAGGGAGAAAAGGGAGAATGTAGGGAGACATACTTTGTGCCTATTTATTCTCTTAACTGGGGTGAATTACTTTGCACTGTAAGAAAAGGAAAATCACATATAAAAACAAATTTTTAAAATCCTTGAGAAGAATTAATCTGGCATGAATCATGCAATGTTTTAAGCTTAAAAGAATCATTAAGAGCTTTCTAGGTTTGGAGAAATATATACATATATATAGTCGGTCATATTTTAGATCTGCATGACTTGCCTGTGTTAAATCTAGATGAAGCATTTCTAGCCCATTGGAGATGCCCCTTCTTGTTCCCAAGTTCCGTTATATGTAGCTGCAATGGGTCATTCCCTATCACTTGAATGTTGAGTCGAACTGAGTGTCACCATTCACTCCTGGAAAAGGACTCACCTTTAATGATCAGTGGAGTCCAGAAGAGCCCAATGGGGAACCTTTCTAGTTTTTCTTAGTCATTTTGCATTCTCTTAGGAACAGATGCCGAGATGGAACCAGTCATATGAGTGATTTGCCAGGGAAATGCCTGTGGAGAATGAGGAAGCAGGAGTAAGCGTGGTAAGCATTCCTATTTCGATGCAGGTCTGATGACTGAGGAGACAGGATGAGGCAGAATTGGACAAGAAGAGCTTCGGACTTGACTGCAGTTCAGAGACAGCTTCAGCCAGGCTGATGCGGAGTCTGGAGTAAAGGCACCCTCCAGGGAGACCACACATGAGGCCAGGAGAGCCCCGCTCCACCATCCAGTCATTGGCTGAGAGAAGCCTTGGGAGAATATGGCCCCAGGATGGAGGTGAGTGGGGACCCAGAAGTCCCAGAGGTACCTAGGCTGGAGGCTGTCATTTTCCCATGCCTCTCACAACAGGTTCTTTTGAAAGGGAGAGCTGAAAAACGTATCTCCATAACTGCCTCACTAAGAAATATAAACCTATTAAACTCACCATACAAAGAAGCTCACGGTCTTTAACGTCTGCATAACAATGAAATATCACGAATGCATTGGGCTCCTAAACTACATGTGGGCCTACCAGTTATGACATCCAAGAGCATCTCACTGGTGTTCCTAATGACGTTGAAATGAAATGAGGGTTATTTGCCTGGCTCAAGGGATTATTTTTTAGAACTTTGTGTTGTTTGCAAACAAATTAAGGAAGACATTTTTTAAATTTACAAATTAAACTGATGTAGAGACATCTGTTAGTACCCTATAGCTTCAGTTCTCTATTTGTCTGTAAGCACAGTGATCCCCTTTCGTGTTCCTATCCTCAGCACTGAGTTGGTTTTCCCTAAGTAGATTTTCTTCTGCATGAGTATGTACTCATTATTTATTTGGACTTCACATAAAATGGTTGCTATCCTTGACCCAGTGGTCCCAAACCACTCACATGGATCTAGAATGTTCTGTGCCTAGGGATGCTGTCATATGATTGCAGAAGCCAGGCCTCCTGCATTGTTCATTCATTATGTGACATTCAGACCTCTCAGACTCATCTGCTTCATTATCTTATTCCTACTAACCACACAACGTTTCAAAGCAGAAGGACACAAAAATGGGATTCAGACAAAAGAGGCCCAGCTTAACCAAGAGACTGGTTCTTCCCCCTCCCTTTGTTTGCGATGTTTAGTGTATCTACTTTACAATGGGAAAGGAGTGGAATGGCTCACTTACACAGAGTAGAAGTTAGTGGAGAAGAATAATTAATTAGTGAGAGGAAGGATAACCTTGTGTTAGGTTGGCCATCTGTGTGGCAGAGGAGAATTACGAATCCCTACAGGAGGTTTGTCTAACAGAGGCCATGCAGTCGGGAAGAGCAGAGAGCCCTAGAATGACATACGTCTGTGATGCCCACCACGTGACATGCCTTCACCCAAACCTCTTTCTGTCTTACTAGAACCTCTTACTACTCAGCATGGTTGCTTGCTTAGTCCCATGGCCACCAAAAAACTTCTGGAAAGATAATAACTTTCCAGTTGGAACATAAGTATTGTTAGCTCTCCCGATGGCCCCCTTCCAGGTCCATGACTCATGCTGAGCTACCTTTGTCCTGAATGGCTCTCACTGATAACTTGACCTACCTTTGGTCCTGTCAAGGCCACTCAGCACCCTTTAACAGAAACAAAGAGTGTTCAATGAAAGTTGCAAAAAGACCAACTAAAAATAGAACCCAAGTCACTGTTGGAAGGCTAAATAATTAACTAAATAATTAGCTACTTTCAAAATCAAAGCCGACCCCCCAAAGTCAAGGAAACTCCCTGACTGACAAATGCACTAAGACAGCCACTTTCCAAGGAGACTCCTCCTCCACCACCACACACTGCCCCCTGCTCAATCTTCTGTAGAGACAGAAACTTAATGGACACAACACACTGCAGCTGCTAACACCTGAGGCTGAGAAGCTCCTTGGAAGGATGAGGCAGGAGGCTTTACCACTCAGATGGGTTTTGGAGACACCCAAATTGGCCACTGGGTCTCTTCTTGGTCTTTTGCCCAAAATTTAGCCCACAGCCTTCATAAAATTACATGTTAGCCCAAAGGAAATCTCAAAGATCTTCTCCACAAATATTGGTGGAAATGGTAATAACTAGCTCTTCTGCACAACCAGAAATAGGCACCATGTGTTCTCATTTATGGGCTTTTGTCTGATGCATGTAGAAGTTTTAGAATTAAAGCTCTTTATTTATATCTGTCTGGATGTTTTTGTGTCTACACATATGTAATAGTTTCCTGCCTTTGGATGGTATTACAAAATTACACCATAAATTTCTTAAAAGGACTTCTATTTTAATTGCTGTAATGATAAATAAACACATACAGATTGAACAGTTCTAAAATTCCCAGAAATCTGGGAAATTATCTTTTAATACTTTTATATGCTTTAAAAATATTCTTATACAAACTGACACAAGTATTTTCAAAATTCAAGTTTCCATAATTTGGGTAGGTCTTTAGCAATCAGGACTAGTTTGATATTGCCGGTTGAAACACTGGCGTTTCTAGCATCATACATTTCTATACTATTTGGGTACATTCTTCCCAAAATTACAAAGGTTTCCTGATTAAATAAACCCGCCTGTGGCTACCGCTGTTTCAGACTATCAAAAATGCAAAGTTTTCTTTAACCAAATTGAACCTTCTTCTGACCAACCTTATTTCAACAGTACTTACAATTTGTAGTATAAAAATAGTTTCCAAGCTCTTTACATAACCTAAAACCTTAAAGTTATGCTAACCTGAGTAAATGGTTTTCTTTAGATATCCAGGTCACTTATAAAGAAGAGAAAATACTGAAACTTAATTACTAAACTTAATTAATTCTATAGGCTTTTTGTCTCTAATTTTTACATGGTACAGGCTGGGATAAGATTTCAGAATTGCATTCAGGCCAGGTTATTTCTCCTGGAGAGCACACTTCTGTTCTATAGAAAGATCTGGACATATTTCCAAATAATTCCTATTCCCCAACTACCTCCTCCTCTCATCCATCCCCCTCCAAAGCCACAAAGGCACCTTTCTCCATCCTCACCATGAGAACCTACGGGGCTTCTGATGGAGAAGGCCCCAAAATGGTGGCCGCCAGGATTTTCCCAATGAGTCACAACCAGCCTCCAGCCATTTGTGAAAAGTATCATGTAAGTCTCCCCACGTGTCTGTGGCTTCAATGTGCTTGCTATGGGCCTCAGGAGGCAGTCACAGGCTCAGCTCCTGTCTCTCTGGATATGCCTGCCTCTCTAAATTTCAGGGTGGCAGCTAGTCTTGAAGCCTTGGTTCTCTGAGGAGCCCAAGAGAATCTACTGATCTCCAGTTTGTCCTGATTTTTCTTACTGTAAGGCTAAAAGTGATGACTTCTGGAAGTTGCTTCTCTTGCTGTCAACATGTTATACAACCATGTTATGTCTGCCATACTGAGCAGTGAACATCGGTACCACTGTTAACTACAGATTTTATTCTGATTTCACCAGTGTCTTCCACTAGTGTCCTTTGTCTCTCTCAGAATCCAAATAAGGATAACACATAGAATTTAGTTATGTATCAGCTTAGTCTCCTCAATCTGTGATACTCCCATAGCCCTTTCTTTTTTTATTTTTTTCAAGACTTTTTCACATTTGGAGTTCTCTCATTATGGATTTTTCTGATATTTTCTATTAATTAGGCTGGATTTATGTTTGGGGGGAAGTATAGCACAAAGGTGAGTCCCCTTTATACATCATATCAGGATGTACATGACAGAAGCTTGACTAATAACTGGGGATGGTAGCTTGATCACAGGGTTTAGATGGCACCTACCAGATTTCTCTGCTGAAAAGTTACACTTTTTCCCCTCAAATCTCTATCAGCTAGAAGCCAATCACTAAATTCAGTGCACACTCAAGGGGAATGGAATTAAACTCTACCTCTTGGTAGCAGGAATATCTGTATCTATATCAAGAATAATTTTTCTGTTATTTATTTTTTCATATGGACTCATGGACATTTATTTTATTCTTTGGAGTTTGATCCAACATAGGCTTGCTTGTGTCATTGCTCAATTTATTAAAATTTCCTGGTTTCACCTTTGCTTGAGTTTATAACTTCTTCAGTCTGTGTCTGCCCTGAATAATGCTGTATTCTTACTTCTCCCAGTGAGTGCCTGTCACTCTCTAGTTTTCAGGTTGCTTCTTCTTCCTGTGACATCAGATCTCTGCTGGGTTCACAAAAAGTAACTCATTTCCAACAATGCTCTTTCCAGCTCTCTATGTCTCTGAAATCATTTATTAGACTGATATCTGATAAATCATGATCCAAAAGCTCACATGAAAATAATGGATGTATAATTACAATATGAGTTCTGAATCACTGGTTCTGTGTGCTCTGAAATTTTCTGATCCAGGCTGGTGCCATTAGAGAAGATAAAAATAGATTATTTCTTCGTGTCACTTCAGTTCCCTCCCTTCACATCACTCCCATCTGTCCCTCACCTACAGAACCCATTAGGCACATAAGGCCCATGACTTGGCTTGTTCTATATCGATACTATCAATCATGCTCTTTGGCCTTACAGCAATAGACTCACTCCTGACTTTGTCCTCAGGAGAGAATACAGTAAATTATCAAAAAGAGAAGGTTTACATTACTCTCATAAAGTGTAGTTAACAAGCAGGGAGGACGTTCATACAACACCCCCATAAATCAGTACCTGTGCTGAGACATAACAGTAAATATCAGTGGTAATAATAATAATAATAATAACAATTGAATAAATAAAGGCTTTTAAAATGGGTACACCTCCGAGAATCTTAGAAAAAAAATGCAACATGAATTTAGGACTCAGAGAGTTTAAAGGTCAGAACAGGTCAGGAAGAGTAAAACTTATACCATTTCATAGATTTGAACAATTACTTTAGGAAAAATCCATTACATAATACACCTGTTAGATGCTGAGGAAGTAGTATGAAAAGGGACTATCTCGTCTGATATAACACTATCAAAATGTATTCTGGAAAGGGATTCAATATGGCAGCAAAGGAAGATCCTGAAGTGATCTCCCATAAACATAAACAAATCTACAGCTACATACGGATCAAATCTACAGCTACATACGGATCATTCCCCTGTGAAAAAGATCTGAAATCTGGATGACAATCAACGGATAAAAAAATGTCATTGAGACAGGTAAGAGAGGCAGAGATTTGGTCTTCACAAAAAACTCAGGCCCCAGAGCCCAGCACACAATAGGGAGGGGTCTCACCAGTCTGGTGCTTCCTCTGGAAAAGTGAGGAGCTGGTGCCTCATATCAGGCAGTCCAACCCTTGGGATCTGCACCAGAGAGATGAGTTCTCCAGAGATGTCTGGGGAAAGCCAAGGGAGATGAGGGATCCAAAGTACTATAGGAAACTGAGGTTTTCCTTCTAAAGAGCTCATGTTTGGTCTCACTCCTCCTGGGATCCTACTCAAAAGCACCACTTTTTTTTTTTGATGTGGAAAAAAAATATATTTTTTATTTCTTTTCAATGTAACAGTATTCATTGTTTTTGCACCACACCCAGTGCTCCAGGCAATACGTGCCTTCCCTAATACCCACCACCTGGTTCCCCCAACCTCCCACCCCCACCCCTTCATGACCCTCAGGTCGTTTTTCGGAGTCCATAGTCTCTCATGGCTCACCTCCCCCTTTTAAAGTGTCTAGACTGTATGGCAAGAAAATTCATTTGTTCATCTGAGGGTATCTGCCCGAGGGGCAGGGAAGAGTCAGGGGTCTCTCTGGAGACAAAGGCTCTGGCAGACACCGTTTGTGTGTTCTACACCTACCCTGCTAGCCAAGGTAGGCACATTGTGACACAGCACATTCCTGTTGCCTCACAAGAAGGGCTCGCAGAGGGACGCCTGGGTGGCTCAGTTGGTTAAGCAGCTGCCTTCGGCTCAGGTCATGATCCCAGCATCCTGGGTTTGAGACCCACATCGGGCTCCTTGCTCTGCAGGGAGCCTGCTTCTCCCTCTGACTCTGCCTTCCACTCTGTCTGACTGTGCTCGTGCTCACTCACTCTCTGACAAATAAATAAATAAAATCTTAAAAAAAAAAAAAAGAAGGGCTTGCAGACCCAGCATGGTCCCACCGCCTTGCTGAGGCTAGAGAGAGTGGGTGGTAGCAGCAATTCTTCACTCCCGCAAGGGCAGACTAGTGTGAACAATCATGGCATTTCCCTGTCCCCAATCTCAGGACTGGGATAGGGCAGCACAGCTAAAATTGATGAGTACATGCAGTCAAGGCATTTTCCTGTTTTCGTTCTGAAGCCAGAGGGCGTGCCTTGTCCCCTGCACGTACCGCACAGGGGATGCCCCTTATTTGTTTGGCTCTGGTGGCCAAGGGGGCTGGCATTCCTGAGCTCCAGGGAACTATAACAAATGCAAAGACACTTCTTGGCAGACCAGTACCCCCAGGACACTGCATAGACAGCAGGCTGAAACACAACCCCTGTTTTTCCGTGAATAAAGCCTTTTTACTTACCCTGGAGCTTCAACCTGAGGGACAAGCTTCATGTCTCCCAGACATATAGAGGCTACAGAGGTGCTCCCAGGGAATGTAAGCAGAAAGAAACCATCCTTGCTCATCCCCTTTGCCTCAATACTGCTCTACCAAACATCCCAGAAAGGAGCTTATACACTTATCTAGAGCCCTGATTTTTGAAACTGTCACCAGGGACACCTCCAGATCTCCCAATCTGGAGTCCAACTGGGATTGAAATTGTCACCCCACAAGACTATATATATTTGCACACTTTAAAAGCTTCTGCCTGAGTGTCTGACTTCCAATCAACCTAAAACAAAGTGTTAGATTAGATTCCTTTCCTTGGAACACTGACAGGTCTTGGGGACAGATCAGAAATAAATCAGGCTATTTAGACAATCACAAAGGTTAGGAGACAACCAAGAACCAGGACAAGGGTAAGGGAGAAAGTTCGTCTCCTACACATGGCAACTCTTCATCACTGGAAGAAGAAGTTGTTTTGCCAAATATATAGAAACACAGGAAGTCAAGAAAAATGAGGAAATAAAAATACGTTCCAAATAAAAGAATAAGACAAAACTTCAGAAAAACGTTAATGACATTGAGATAAGTAACCTACATGTAATGAACTCAATTTGATAGTCATAAAGATGCCCGTGGAACTCGGGAGAAGAATGGAGGAGCACAGGGAGAACTTCACCAGTAACAGGAAGTGTGTGAAAGAACCAATCAGAAGTGACAGGAATGACGAATACAATAATTAAACCAAAAACTACACTAAAGGTGTTCAGCCTGAGACTGGATGATACAGAAGATAGAGTCTCTGAGGTGGAACATAAAGCTGCCCAAACAGAGCAACAAAAAGAAAAATGAATTCAAAACATTACAGATAACTTAAGAAACTTAATGTGACATCAAGCAGCATGACACTCAAAGAGGTCCTAAAGGGTGAGGAGAATCAGAAAGGTGCAGATAACTTATTTGAAAAAATCATGGGTGAAAACTTTCCTAACCTGAGGAAGAAAACACCACACTGGGATATTCAAATCAGAAAAACAAACAAATATAAAACACCTCAAAGACCCCAACACCAAGCCACATTATAATTTGAATGTCAAAAATTAATGATAAAAAGCAGCAGCAGAACACCTGTTTATTATGTGCAGGGAAGTGTACCCAGTAGGCTACCAGCAGATTATTCAGCACACGTTTCACAGGCCAGAAGAGAGCAGTGTGATGTGTTCAGAGTACTGAGGGAGGCACCTCAGTGGCACAATTGTTTAAGAGTCCAACTTTTGGTTTCTGCTCAGGTCATGATCTCAGGGTTGTGGGATCAAGCCCCAACTTGGGCTCCCTGCTCGGTCTGCTTCAGTTTCTCTCTCTTTCATCCCTCTTCCAAAGAAATTGTTAGTGTCCGTGATCAAAGGAACGAGGCTGATGCAAAGTGAAAGTCAAGCAAAGCTTTATTTCGCGCCAAGCATTGAAAACCAAACCGACTGGTAGGGGCCATGTCTTACAAAGAGGCGATGACGACGACCCTAACGAAGCCACTCCCCAGACAAGGCCATTCTCCGGACAACGATGCTCCCCAGACAACGACCCTGACGAGGCCAACGACTACCCCAAGGACTACCCCCAACGTCTACTACTACTCCCACCCATCCAGCCTCACAAACCAACCTTTAAAGAGGCAGTTGAGCCCAGCCCACACACAGGTGGCCAATGAGATTGCAACACACAGGGAAAGCTGCACAGTCATGCTCGGTCAGCAATACGGGTGACCAGTTGAATTTCAACTGACCACAGTAAATATATGAACACTCCACTGATTGGATGTCTCCATCTGGTCTGGCCCACCCCTATATCCGGGGTTTGCAAGTAAGTTCCTCTGGCTAACGAGGCCCTCATACAGGCCCTCACATTCCCCCCTTTTCCTTGGAAATTAGTCAAATCCTTGACTTTTTAGCCAGTTCTATGTTCTCCTGTTGTAAGGGCTTATATTGAGCTTGTAAGACTAACTTTTTTTTTTAAGATTTTATTTATTTATTTGTCAGAGAGAGAGGAGCGAGAGCGAGCACAGGCAGACAGAGTGACAGGTAGAGGCAGAGGGAGAAGCAGGCTCCCTGCCAAGCAAGGAGCCCGATGTGGGACTCGATCCCAGGACGCTGGGATCATGACCTGGGCTGAAGGCAGCTGCTTAACCAACTGAGCCACCCAGGCGTGGGACTCGATCCCAGGACGCTGGGATCATGACCTGGGCTGAAGGCAGCTGCTTAACCAACTGAGCCACCCAGGCGTCCCATAAGACTAACATTTTATCGCTCTAATTTTCTTTTGTACAAATGACATAAGAGCATTTACAATGCAGGGGCCAAAAGCAACAGTAGTGCACAGTCGGCTGATGAGTTAGCCATTCACCGCTTTGTATGACCTTTTGCATTTTTCCTAATTCCATTCATCTAATTTCCTGCCTATACTTTACATAAACAGGTAACAATAGGAGCAACAATAAACTCACAAGTTTTTTAGTCTTAGCTTTAGTCCATGGTCAGCAGGGTCCGTGGGCTGCGGCTTCCATCTCTGGGGGGCGTCCTCATCCTCATCTCATTTGACATGATCCGCGTGAATCCAGGCCCTAATTCCTTCTACTTTTACTGACACGGGGGTGGTCAGGATGACAGTAAATGGTCCCTTCCAGCGAGGCTCTAAGTTTCCCACTTGATAGCGACATATCCAAACCAAGTCCTTGGGTTGGTAAGGATGTGGTTCCACCTCTGTCTCTGACCCAGTGTGGTCAGTCCGGATCCCTGCGTGGGCTTTTTTAAAAATAGACTGTAATGCCTGCAGTGACTGGAGTACAGAATTATCAGTCATTTTTGCTAGGGCAACCTCTTGTAGCCAAGGACGGGGGGGGGAGGGGTCTCCTGAACATTGTTTCAAGTGGGGTCACCTTGTTTAAATAGGGTGTACATCTTGCCTTGAGGAGGGTGAAAGGAAGGAGATCAACCGATGTTCTGGAGTCCACCAGACTCCAGAATTAGTTTTGTCAAGGTCTCTTTAAGAGTCCAGTTCATTCTCTCTACTTGCCCGGAACTCTGGGGCCAATAGGCACAATGTAGTTTCCAATTAGTGCCAATGGCCTTGGTCAATCCCTGTGAGACTGAACTCACAAATGCAGGGCCATTGTCTGACCCGATTGCAAGAGGCAGCCCAAACCTAGGAATTATTTCTTCTAGTAGCTTTTTGGCTATCACTCTTGCCATCTCATGTTTGACAGAAAAAGCCTCTACCCAGCCTGAAAAGGTATCTACAAAAACTAACATATACTTGTGCCCATATTTTCCAGGTTTCATTTCTGTAAAATCTATTTCCCAATAAATTCTGAGTTCCTTACCTCTTTCTCTTTTCCCTCTTCCCATTTTAGTTCTTCCCACATAAACTGTCTGGCATTGAGCACATCTATCAACTACATCCTGAACCATACACCCTAATTTAGAAACCTGAAACTGCTTGTCTATAAGTTCCTTGAGTTTGCGTATCCCCAAGTGACTACCCTGATGTATCTGGTCTACTAACTTCTTATCTAGTCTTCGAAGAAGAATTATTTTTCCTGCTTTAGTCTTAGCCCGGTTCCCTTCATAGTCCAATTTAACCCATTTTTGTAAATACTTTAAATCTTCTTCTAAATAGTTTGGTTTTTCTGGTAGGGCTGGAGCCGGGAGTGTAACCAGTTCTTGTACTGTTTCTCAGGCTGCTTGCTTTGCAGTTTTATCTGCTAATTGGTTTCCTTTTGAAATCAGATCAGTCACCTTTTGGTGACCTGGGTAATGCATAATGGCCACCTCTTTTGGGTCCCAAATAGCCTAAAGGAGAGCCAATATTTCTCCTCTGTTTTTAATTCCTTTTCCTTCTGCTGTTAATAGGCCCCTTTCTTTATAAATAGCCACATGTATATGGAGAGTAGCAAAAGCATACCTGCTGTCCATATAGATGTTAGCGGTTTTACTTCGGCTATCTGCAGTGCTTTGGTGAATGCAATCAGCTCCACTTCTTGCACCGATGTTCCGTGTGGCAGGGCTGCTGTCCAGAGTTCCTGTCCAAAAGAAACCACCAAAGCCCCCGCATACCTCTTTCTATTGACCATGTAGCTACTCCCATCTGTGAACAGAGTCATCTCAGCATCTGGGAGGGGAATGTCTCTGAGATCCGGCCTTATTCCTGTGACTTGGGTTAGGACCTCCCCACAGTCGTGTGGGTGATCAGCCAGCTCCTCTGGCAGCAGCGTGGCTGGATTTAGCACCGCTGGGGACTGGAAGGTCATTCTTGGTTCATTAAGGAGGAGGGCCTGATACCCCGTCACTCAGGCGTTCGTCATCCATTGGTCTGGTGGAGCCCAGAGAAGGCCCTTGATAGCCTTTTGACCCAAAGTCAATTTACTTGCACCCTTGACCAGGAGGGCCGTGGCAGCAATTATGTGGAGGCAAGGGGGAACCCAGCTGCTACTGGATCTAGTTTCTTGATAAGATAGGCTACTGGCCTTTGCCAAGGCCCCAGAGTTTGAGTCAAAACTCCTTTAGCCACCCCTGCTTTTTCATCCACATACAAGTGGAAGGGCTTGGTAACATCTGGGATGACCAATGCTGGGACACTCAGTAAGACTGTTTGTAATTCCTGAAATGCTCCTTCGGCCTCAGCTGTCCACTCTTATCATAGCGAGCCACCCTTTTGCCAGTTTGTAGAGAGGTCAGGCAATCTCTGCTAACCATGGTAGCAGAGACTACCGTAACCCACCGTCCCAAGAAACTCCCTCACTTGTCAGGACATGGTGTGGCACGGGTATCGGGTGATCACCTGTTTCCTGGACTCAGACAGTGAACGCACACCCTTGTGGAGATCAAAGCCTAGATAAGTGGAATGGCTCTGACAGAGCTGTGCTTTCTTTGCTGACACCCGATATGCTTTTTCCTGCAGAGTCTGTAAGAGAGCTCTTGTCCCCCACAAACATGACTCATAGTCCTCAGCGGCTACTAGCCAAGTTATCAACATACTGTAACCGAGTGACTCCCAGGTTGGAGGTTCTGTACTCACACAAATCCTTATGTAGGGCCTTGTCAAAAATGGTGGGTGAATTCTTGAATCCTTGGGGAAGTCTTGTCCAGGTGAGCTGGCCTTGGAAACCTTCTTGTGGGTCAGACCACTCAAAAGCAAAAAGGGGCTGAGATTCCCTTGCTAAATATATGCAGAAAAATGCATCCTTGAGATCTAAGATGGTATACACAGTTCTTTCGGGGCCCAGGAGGGAGAGTAGGGTATAGGGGTTAGGCACCGTTGGGTGGATATCTACAACCCGTTTGTTAACTTCTCGCAAGTCCTAGACAGGTCGGTACTCCCCAGTCTCAGCTTTTTTGATGGGCAACAAAGGTGTGCTCCATGGAGATTTGCAAGGAAATAGGATCCCATCTCCTCTGAGACAGTTAATGTGTTTTCTGATCCCTTCCTTTGCTCCCCGGGGGAGGGGGGACTGCCAAACGCGAACAGCCATAGCCATCGCCTTTAATTGCACCACCACTGGGTGTTGTCCCCTGGCCAAGCCAGGCGGGTTCCCTTCTGCCAAGACCTAGGGAAACTCGACCTGTAGGGTTTGGAGAAGGCTCCCCCCGTTTGTCTTCTCTGGTTTTGAGACTGGCTCATAAAGGAGGTATTCATCTACTGCTGCCATAAGCACCTGTACAGTGGGTTGTCTCAAGGTTACAGTCATGTCTCCTTCCAAGAACTGAATGCCAGCTCATAACTTGTGGAGGAGATCTCTTCCCATCAAGTTACATGGAGCATTATGAAGGGAAAAAAATCAATGTTTAACTACTCCTGAGGCCAAATTTAAAGTCCTTTCTATTGTCCATTTATGCCTCTCTGTGCCATTTGCTCCTAGTACCTAGACTTCCTCTCCAGATAGTTTCTCCATAGGTTTAAGTAATGATAAAAATTGGGCTCCTGTGTCCACCAAAAAATCAATTGATTTCCCCTCCACTTCAATTTTTACCTGAGGTTTAGAGAGGGGGTTCGAACCATGGCCCCTTCAGTCTCTGGTGGCAAGCATTGCTGTCTTCTTTTGGGGGCACTCCTTGGCCCAATGTCCTTTTTCCTTACAGTAAGCACACTGATCTGAATCTAAGTCTCCCCGCCTGCCTTCTCTGTGCTTAGGCTTTTCCTTTCATTTACTATCCCCTACCTGTCTCCTCCCCTCCTCATGTAATGCCAAAACCTTAACCAGTTTTTTTGTCTGCTTTTCATCCTTGTGTGCATCCCTGTTGTTAAACACCTTTTCTGCTATTCCCACTAACTCAGTCAGATTCTTCCCTTCAAATCCTTCAACTTTCTGAAGTTTCCTCCTTATATCTTGGGGCTGACTGACTGGCAAATGCAAGATTCATTGCCCTCTGATTTTCGGGTGCCCTAGGCTCAATCTGACTATACATTTTATAGGCTTCAATAAGCCTTTCTAGGAAAGCCCCTGGAGACTCATTCTTACCTTGAGCCACTGTACCAGTTTTAGATAAATTTATGGGTCTCCTTGCAGCTGCACGGAGGCCTGCCAGTAGAGCCTGGTGGTAGAAATGTAAGCTCTCCTTGCCTTCATTGGAGTTTGGATTCCAGTTGGGGGGTTCCCTCAGGCAGTAGTCCTCCATTCGGCAGGGATCGAGGTCCCTGCCAAGTATCTCACTTTTCACCTTATGGGTTTCTCGCATGATGTGATCCCTCTCTTCTGCGTTAAAGAGAGGCATAAGGAGCTGTTGAATATCCACCCAGGTAGGTTGGTGGATAAGAAAGACAGTCTCCAAGAGACTAATTAATATCCTGAGGGAGGACATAAAAGGATTTGTGTTGGGCCTTCCAGTTATAGATGTTAGAAGAGGAGAAAGGGATATAGGTTAGGTTAGGTGGGGGTGCCCTCTCCCATATGGTAGAGCAAACTCACGGAGAGGCAGCATTGGCGGCAACAGCACTGGTGAGGTAAAGGGAGGCAGAGGGGGATAGAGGAAAGGGGAAAGATCAGGGCGGTCTCTCTGCTTGGTGGTCCCATAGGTGGACCCCAACCACATATGAGGTGGACTGGTAAGGGCATCTCAGGACTGAGAGTCAAGTTTAGGGGACAGATGGGGACGGGGAATTCCACATCCTCCACATCCGATGGGGGGGGGGGACGGTCTTCTTCCCTGGTTCCCCCTTATCTGTCTGTTCTGGTTTTGGTCTTTGACCTGCCTTAGAGGGAGAGAGATGGTTTCATTAGCAGGGGAAGGTGGGACTTGAGCCATGACGGTGGCTCTTCTATCAGATATCACCAGGCCACAATGTACGGTATTTGGTCTTGATGTAGATTGAACACCTCACTCAGGGTAGAATAGATCTGAACCTAGGCAAACGTTCCTTCCGGCAGCCACCCTGTGGGCCACTCTAACTGGCAGAGTGTTTTTAGTGTTCCCGGGGAAACCTTGTCACCGACTGGGTGGCTTTACCTTGAAAATCCTTGAAATGTTCGAGAACAAGACCCAGGGGTGTCACAGGTCCCTTACTCTCCGCTTGTCCCATTTCTCCAAATACAACAAACAACACAACAGACAACAAAAAAACAAGGCAAAGACCACCACAGGCCCAGCAATTCCCATCCGGAGCCCACTGATGGTGGGGACTTTCTTGGTCCCTGACAAACCAGACAATGGACAAAAAAAAAAAAAAAAAGCTAGAGTGAAGACAAAAATAATATGTTTAACTAAAACTACAATAATTAGTTAAAAGATTTATATTTTTAAAAGGTTGTGACATCAAAAACATTAAACATGTGGTTCCCCACAGTATAGAACTTCAACAGTTTACATCAATGGAAAAGTCATCCACACAGAAAGTCAATAAGAAAAAAATCAGTCTTAAATGAATCATGTATACTGAGGTGAATGGATAAAGATATCACACACATCAATACTATTCAGCCATAAAAAATAATAAAATGGTGATGGTCGTGGTAACATGGAGAACCTTGAGAATACCTTGTTAAATAAAATAAGAGAAAGATAAATACCATATAGTTTCACTTGTATGTAGAATTGTGGAAAAAAAAAGAAACTCAGATTCATAGATACAGAGAAGAGATTGGTGTCTGCTGAGGGGAGGGACTTGGAGGCCTGGGAGGGCGGAGGGATAGAGCCACAGGGTGGGGCTCCCTCCCCCTCCCTCAGGAGCCCTTTGTGACCAGACACTAGCTCTGTGATGTGGGCCTGGGGCTTGTATCTGCACCTCCACACCCAGGGCTCAGTTGTCTGAGGACAGCAGTGTGGTTGGACGCTAAGTCTCAGAGCTCAGTTGTCTGAGGCAGCAGTGCGATCAGACATTAATGTCTGCTGAGGGAAGAGATGAAAAATTATCTCTTCCCTCAGCAATTCTTTTTTAATGGTTGGCTGAGCTCCAGTCCCATTATCTGGGCAGTTAATGTCATCTTTGCCCTTGTATGTGGGATAGGGCTCTTTGTATATTTAGTTTCTTATTTCCAGCCTGATCCATCCTCACCACCAGGCAAGAAACACAAAAAGAGCGGGAAGGTAAGGAACCCTCGGCCCAGACCCAGCAGAGTGTGATTCTATCTTCTTTGCTATTATTCTTTCCACTTTTCTGAGTCACTGGAGAGACTCCTGAAATGGGAAAGAATAGAATGGGTATTCTCAGAAGAGAGCAGACCACCATCCATCCAGGACAAGCCAGACTCAGCAGGGGTTAGAGGGACACGAGGATTTCTCCCTGAAGATCTCAGGCCAGAATCCAGGTGTGGTGGAGGGGTCCAGGGCAGTGTCCCAAACACAGTGACCGGTGGCCAAGGACCAGAGGCTAAAAGCTGCCTCTCTAGCGGAGGTCAGGCCCCTGAGCACTGTGTCACCAGCCACGGTCGAAGGACAGGTATTTCAGGTGAATGTTCCCCCTTCAGGGCTGATTGAGGGCAGTACTGAGCCCAGGAGGTCCCAAGCAGCAGCTAGAGTGGGGCTCTGGCCTCGGAAAGTGGGGTACTATGTGAAAAAGTCCAGTTGTGCCACCAGGTCTGGTATTATGTGTGTTTCTTGAGCAGAGGAACAGTGGCAAACTTCTCACATAGGATATCCTTCTGTACATTCTTCAAAGAGGAAAACTGGAAATATTTGTATCCATTTTGAAAAGGAAATGAGTAAAACTAAAGAAAATCACAGTCCGCCCACCCCCTTAGTTAAATGTAGGAAGTCACACTACTCATGAGCAGTGAGCACCTGCTGCTGGGCTGGGGGTCCCAGCCTCCCAATGTTCTCTTATCTCAGTACCAAGCAGAGCCACGGAAGAGAAGCAAGAGAAGCCAGAGAAGCCAGACTCTGAAAGGTGAGTGTCCACCACTCACCCCTGCGTGCCCCAGTTACACTGTGCCCCCTGCTCTGAAGCTCGGCCCCACCATCTCCCAAGACACCAGGGCCTGAGCCCATCCCTCAGGAAACAGAGCCCTGGGAGGCGGGTTGGGGGCTCCTGGGAGGGAGATCACAACCCACCCAGAGGCTTCCCAGATTCTGCACCAGAAAAAAGCCCTGAGGGGCTGGAAACGGGTGTCGCCCAGCAGGGGCCCAGGGCCTAGACTAGGGGCAGGACCTCCTGCTTCCACTGTGGACAAGCTGTTCAACTCAGCTCAGATTCCTCTGTAAAGCCATGCAGTCCTTCCTCCCCCAGCAAAGTCATGAGTGAGAAAACACTTTGGAAAAGACAAAGCGATCCCCAAAATGAACCCTGTAATCACCGTGTGGGCACATGACCTTTGACAGTGCTGTTTGGGGCTTCTAAGTCCAATCCCCCAAAGGTTTCCCCTAAAGGGACATTATACCCAGTCTCCTGTAAGACACCTGGGCCCCCGCCTTCCCCTTGACCCAGTCTCCTGTTTCCAGCTTGCAGAAATTGCCTGCACGAGCTGGAAGAGTTCCGCAGTTTAGTCTCCCTTCTGCAAAGGTAATGGATCTGCCCCCTTATCCCCTGGGTGGGCCTCCCTGAGTCTGTGGTGTGACCCCCAGGGCTGCAGGGAACCGGCCTCTGGGGCTGCTTAGGGGTGCTGGGAGGAGCCATGGGACAGATTGTGACCAAAGCCCCGGGCTGAGGGACAGCAGGAGCATTGTGATGTGGGTGTGGGGCGTGGAGGGCCATGGGGTCCTCTCCCGGCCCCAGGCTGCTGCAGGGACAGCTCACACCTCTTGTCTCCCACAGCCACCTGACAAGGGTCTCTGACCAGGGGGGCTTTCACCAGTCCTTACATCAAGCAGCCCCTGGTCATGTGTGCCAAGGGGCACCAGCTGGAGCCCATCAGCCATGCAGGGAGCCTGTGGAAGGCGCTCCTCCTGCCGTGGCCTCATCACCTGCTCGTGCTCCACTGACAGGGCCCCCTCGGCCTCTGGCCTCCACCCTCCCAGTGAGACCTCAAGAAGAGCAAACTAACTTTAAAAAAATCCTACCAGACACAGTGAGAAAGAACTTTCTTCCAAGTCATTCCAACTGGGCCTCTCTCATTCCAGCCATCTCAGGCCTTGGCCATGCCAGCTACCCCATTTTTTCCTTTTCCTGGTGGTGGGAGAGTACCAAGTCCTTGTTCTTGCCTGGCACATTACAGCAAAAATGCCAGCAAGAACACGTGTCCTGCCACCCACCAGATGCCTCATTCTGGCGTGGCCTTACTAACAGGCAGATAGAGACTCATAACCCTCCGTTTGTCAATCCGGATGTCCAGAAGCTCCTTGAACTACTAATCAACAAAAGGGTAGAACTGAAGAGTTGGAAGGAGAAAGAAAAGGTTGGGTCAGTTTTCAAACAGGGGTGCCCAGAAGACCACGTGAGCTTCTGGGGGACTCTGTGGAAGCTTCTGGGTACTGAGCAGACCACCACCACCCAGCCATCCTTCTGGAACATGAAAAACAAAGCAGAGCCACTGGCCCAACCTCAGCCGTTCTCATCTCCCAAGGTCTTGGAAGACCACTTGCAATGGAAACGCAGCCAGCTCTTCTGGGGTCTCCCCTCTCTACACAGTGAGTCCCTGGTGACCACTGCCTTGTTTTCTACCCACTCTTCTCCACTACAGTCTCCCTCTGTTTTATTCAATGGGACCTCTAATTGCTTGCCCGTTCTAAACCAGGATCAAGTATCTTCACAGTTTTCCCATGCCCCACCATTGTTCCACCGTGGGATCCAAACTCAACCCTCAACACTAACCTTGCCCCAGCCCCAAGTACCCCTTGCACCCTCTGTCCCAATAAGACCACCTTCTCTCCCATCCCAGAGGAGGACCAGTAGGGTATCTTTTGCTACATCCCAGAAAAAGACACAATCCTTCACCCCAACTAAAATGCAACATCTGGAGTGGCCCTTGTTGCCAAAGCAACAAGGAAGGGGGAAGACTTTACCCACTATGGAGGAAAGATCTCCAAAATTCTTTAGCCAAGTCCCTCCCAAGCTTCTAGAGGACCACCAGGCCTCCCGGGCCCACAGATCAGGTTCTACCTATCAAGGGGACTTTGTCATCTTTAATATGCAGAAGCCACAGCTTCAGAGGAAGCTCAGCAGGGATAAACAGCAAAGCAGCTTGCCCCACAAGGTTCAGCTGTCTCTGGAACTGAGGTGGTCTCAGGATGAATCCCCGGGAATGAGTCAGGCACAGAGAGAGCAGGGGCTCTCAAGGCCCTTTGTGTTTAAAGGTAAAAGCAGCCAAGCTACATGGAGGACCAGGTCCAGATACCACAGGAAGTATAAAGCAAGATTCAAACTAGAGAAGAACTTTGGTAAGGGTCTATGGCAGTGTCTGAAGAGGACACCAACAGGTCTCTCCAGGATCTCAGCTAGATTCCCAGTGAAGGTTCTGGGAACCAACTCTGAGAAGGAGTTTGGAAGACCCTTAATAGGGGCCTTGGAGGGTGGTCCAGGAAAATACTTAGCCAGGGGCCCAGAAAAGAAACATATAGAAAAAACTTTAAAGGTTCATTTACACAGGAAATTAGGACAGATCAATATAGGTCTGATCCCTGTGACTGTGCGTCGATCCTGGTTTGTGGCCAGCCATGCTTTTCCCAAGTCCCAACCCCACATGGCTATCAGAAATCTAGCACCCTTAAAGGATCAGGAGCTCTGCGTAAACACCTCCCATGAGCTGTCCTTCCTCTGTCCTAACACTCAGCAGAAGCTGGAAACACACATCATAAGTTTTCGAGTGAGGCGTAAGTGGGACCTACCTCTCCAAACTGTTGAGCCCATAGATCTCAAACTACTTGAAGCTCAACATTTGCCTTTTCCCCAGTCCCCCTTTCCATGCTCAGCCACCTTTGTACCTGGGGCCCCCTCAAAAGCCAAATTTTACAAGTTCTTGGGGAAACCACCTCAGCCCCATCCAGAAGAGAAGGGTATAACTGAAAAGTCTGATCCCACTTCAGGGAGTCCCCTGCCTGTTCCCTCACCCATACATGAGCAAATCCAGCAGGCCCTGGGAAGGACTTTACCTGGTGATGGCCATCAGTCCTCAAAGATGTCTTTATCAAGACAGGAGGGCAGTTCACCTTCTTGGGCCTCCATTCTCAGCCTCCCAAACAGAACCCTACACAGCAAGACTGGTATGGGGGCCAAGAAAGACAACCTGGAACCAAGTCCAAGTTTAGCAATGGCCAGGAATGAGCTAAAAGAGAGTGGGGGTCAGGCCTCACCAGACATGGTAGCAACACTGAAGATGAAGCTCAGGTCCCAATCTCCAAGGTCTGAAGGGGCCACAGAGGCTATGGAGGCCAAGAAGGCCCCTGCCTGGAAAGTTGTCTTAAGACCCAGTGGGCTGGCCAACAAACCAGCCATTTATGTGGATCTGATATCAGGATATCCAGGTGCTAGGAAAAGCCCCTCACCATCTACAGTGTTGGTTGCTCAAGATCCAGAGGAGGTAAGCCTTGAAACAAAGGTTAGTAAGGTTGAGCTCCAAGAGAAGATAGAGTCAGAGAACCAGCCTGAAGGCTCTACCACTAGTGAGCTTCCTCAAGATTCTCCCAGTGACCTCCTCCTTCCGGACTTTGCCACTTGTGTGCTTGTTGAAGACAGTGGCACCAATGTGCTCCCACCAGACTCTCACACTAATGCTGTCTTTGCTGCAGACAGCTTGACCACTCAAGAGTCACCCTCCTGTTCCCAAATGGAACGTGCCAGTGGAGAGACACCATCTTCCCCGATGTCACATAACCTTAGCTCAAGTGGATCAAGCAGTAAGGGGCAGCAAGAGCCCTGTGGACCAAAGGTTGAGGAACCAAGTGACAGCCAGAGCAACAATGAGATCACTGATGAGGGAAAGGACGAGAAGAGACCCAAACCAGAAGAGAATGAAGACAGGTGTGCAGAACCATTGGCAAGCAGGGCTTTCCAAGCTAGCAAGATAGGCCACCCTCCCCAGGTCAGAGGATCAGGAGAGAGCCTTGGGAGCAAATACCTCTGGCTCATGCCACCGGAAAAGGGACATGTTTTTCCGGAAAGCCACTTTAGACAAAGGATGAAGAACTTTCTGCAGTGCCTTAATCCCAATAAAAAGAGCAAAGGACTGGAAGGCCCCCTTCAAAAAGGCAAGCCTGCATCGGCTTCTGCCCCGAGCTGGGTACCAGTCAGAAGCAGATCGGTTATGGACAACAGGGCTGCCGAAACTCAGACGGTAGTGACAGCCGTGGGACAAATCCTGGTGGAAAAATTGGGACTCCACCAAGGAATTCGGGCCTCAGAGATGTATCAGCACAAGGAATTGCAGGCCCCAGTACATAGGCATTCTTGCCCTCACAGGGCTTTCGCCTCTACAGACCCGAAGAGAGTGATGGGAGGAATAACCTCCAATCAGCCTGGTACCTCCAAGGGCCATAGCTGCCCTAGCAAGAGCCAGCTGACCAGATACAGGAATGGTGAATGGAAAAGCCTCCCCAGGAACCTGGGGCCCCCAGGCAGACCCAGCCAGCACCAGCCAATGGTGGCAGGTGTCTCAGGTCGAGTTCATCATTATCCTACATGCAGTTTTCGAAAATATGCCTCAACCTATCAGGCAGAGAACGCTTCACACATCTTTTCTGGTCAGAAAGATTTTCCTCAAGAAAAAATCGAGTATATGCAAAGAAAGTCCATTTTTTCTCATGTTAGCACATCCTCTGTGTGCTAATGACTTCCCCATGCCACAATTTTGTCTCCTGAAAATATATGTTTGGTGTTTTTTCTCTCATGAGTGGTGCTGGACTTTGTGTGTGCCCTGCTTGGGTGGAGGGGATCAGAGTTTTCTCTCCCCAAAGGCCTGCTTTGGTTTCCAGAATGATGGGGCCTTGGAGGGCCAGGGACCTTGGGGTCCACCCTGTCCCCTTCCTCACACACCTTCCATTTCCATGACAAGGTGAACAAGACCCAGAGTGGGACCTTGCTCTGCCCATCCTCTCCTGCTTTCCTTCCACCTGAAATTTGTGTGGTTGTAGGGAGGGTCTGCTGAGGCATAAATCCCACTCAGGCTCCAGGAAGATAGAGTCCTAGATCAGAGTGGGGCCTGCAGTTGGGAGACGCAAGGCTGGCCTTGAGGGCAGAGGTGAGAAATCCTGCCCCCATCCACGTATCCTGTGGGGAGTAGAGGACGGCCATCCCAGGAGCCTTCTCACCCCCAGATAATCTCATCTTAGCTCCATGCAGCCCCTCTTACACTCGGAGCAGCAAGGGATGAGCTCTCTCCCAGCACTGAGGGTGTGTGGGATGCCACAGAGACCCCCAGGCACCAGCCTGCCCAGCCCCAGGGCACTGAAGGGGCCTTCTCACCAGCACCCCCTTCCCCTTCTGGGGGATGGGTGGGGTGTGGCTGTAGGCAGGGAGACCCTGTACTTAGGGTGGGAGGCCAGGAAGGAAGCCAAGTGTCAGGGTAAGCCCATGCCTGGTGTGACGACTGAGGACCCTTTGTGTCCCACTGCCACCTACAGGCCCAGAGGGGAGAAGTTAGAGGCCCCGGGACTGTCCCCACAGGATTTCCACCCTACTCCAGCTGCCAAGTCCAGGGGTGGGGTTGTGAAGAGGGTGGGGCGGGGGTTGTACAGAAGCCACCTGAGCTCCCACATGGAAAGCCAGGTTCCCAGAGACAGCCAGGCCTTCAGGCAGAGAAGTTAAGTTCTGCACAATTTGATAAGCTTGTAGGACTGCGGGCCCCGGGAAGACTTGTGGTCTGTGACCTTTATGTACACGTGTGGCCCAAGGATGGCTCCCAGGGGACTGGTGGGGACTCGGAGGCCAAGGGACTGGCCTGGCTCCTGGTCATGGTTACCTCAGAGCCCAGAAGGGCAGGAGGACAAGATGGGGCTTGTCCCACCACCGGCTGGAAGAAGGTGTCCAGAATGAGCGTGCAGTCCAGGAGGCTCCCCCACCGCCCGTGTGCCCCGGTCCCAGCCCAAAATCATCCTCTAGGGCCCCTCACACATAACTCACATGGTAGAGAGTCCCACAAGTCGGACGTGCACTCCACACTCCTGTTAGTAGAAGTGCCGTGGACAGGAGGCTGGTGGAACAGCCAGAAACAGGAAGGAGCAAATCCCCTTGCCCTTCTCCTGCCAGATGGTACAAGAAGGCCAGAAAGGGAAAGCCCCATGCCAAGAGACCTTGTGCAGAGACCTCTGACAGAGACCCACAAAGGCCTCCCACAGAGACTCATACAGAGACCCACACTGAGACCTCCCACAGAGACCCACACAAAGCCCACATAGATCCTACACAGAGACCTCTGACAGGGGCCAACATCAAGAGCCCTCATGAACACCATGTCCAGGGATGATCTTCAAGGCCCTCCCACACAGACCTTATGCAGAAACTCTCACAGTGAACAACACCAAGAGACTTCGCAGAGACCTGTGACAGAGATCCACACAGATTTCTCTCAGGCACACCTCAGAAACCGATCTGAATACCCACACACAGCTCTGAAGAACCCACACAGAGGCCTCCCAGTGCCCTGCAGACGCCAAAGACATACCTTGAACAGAGGCCTCACCTCCATCCTTAGGAGCCCAAGTAGCCACCCAGTGTCAGGCCCCGCTTGGATCTGAAGCCACTTAACAAACTGGCAGTGAAGTTGTGCTGTAAAGGCTTGTGTATTTTTTAATTACTTCTGAAAAAGACTTAGATTCCCCATGTAAACCTGAAAAATCCTTTCCTTCACAAATTTTCATTAGCTTGAGCTCCCACGCACAGTTTAAAGAATCAGAAATTGAAAACAAAACTTTGCCATCGTCTAATGAGGGAAGAAAACTTATTTGTTCAGTTTTAGCTACGGTTTAGTGAAATGGCCTCAGGGTTCATGTTCTTTATTTTGTTAGGGACAAGTCCCTCCACCCAGTGACTTATTCACATTGGAAATGCTGTAGGGAGGTCTACAGCCATTGGAATGTGGGATGGAGTGAACCAGCAGAGAGGTCATTGACTCAAATGTACAGACAGCATGCTCTTTGGCCCAGAGCAGCTTGTGGTAGGTTTGTGAGGCTTGCTTTATTTTTAAATCAAAGAACTCACAGTGTCAAACACATGAAGCTGTTTTAGAAATGAAACAGTTCGGCAATATATTTTTTTTAATTTTTTTTATTTTTTAAAAACATATATTTTTATCCCCAGGGGTATGGGTCTGTGAATCACCAGGTTTAAACACTTCACAGCACTCACCAAAGCACATACACTCTCCAATGCCCATAAACCCACCCCATCTCCCAACCCCCCTCCCCCCAGCAACCCTCAGTTTGTTTTGTGAGATTAAGAGTCACTTATGGTTTGTCTCCCTCCCAATCCCATCTTGTTTCATTGATTCTTCTCCTACCCACTTAAGCCCCCATGTTGCATCACCACTTCCTCATATCAGGGAGATCATATGATAGTTGTCTTTCTCTGCTTGACTAATTTCGCTAAGCATGATACGCTCTAGTTCCATCCATGTTGTCGCAAATGGCAAGATTTCATTTCTTTTGATGGCTGCATAGTATTCCATTGTGTAAATATACCACATGTTCTTGATCCATTCATCTCTTGATGGAAATCTAGGTTCTTTCCATAGTTTGGCTATTGTGGACATTGCTGCTATAAACATTCGGGTGTACGTGCCCCTTTGGATCACTACGTTGTATCTTAAGGGTACATACCCAGTAGTGCAATTGCTGGGTCATTGGGCAGTTCTATTTTCAACATTTTGAGGAACCTCCATGCTGTTTTCCAGAGTGGCTGCACCAGCTTGCATTCCCACCAACAGTGTAGGAGGGTTCCCATTTCTCCACATCCTCGCCAGCATCTGTCATTTCCTGACGTGTTGATTTTAGCCATTCTGACTGGTGTGAGGTTATATCTCATTGTGGTTTTGATTTGTATTTCCCTGATGCCGAGTGATATGGAGCACTTTTTCATGTGTCTGTTGGCCATCTGGATGTCTTCTTTGCAGAAATGTCTGTTCATGTCCTCTGCCCATTTCTTGATTGGATTATTTGTTCTTTGGGTGTTGAGTTTGCTAAGTTCTTTATAGATTTTGGACACTAGCCCTTTATCTGATATGTCATTTGCAAATATCTTCTCCCATTCTGTCAGTTATCTTTTGATTTTGTTAACTGTTTCCTTTGCTGTGCAAAAGCTTTTGATCTTGATGAAATCCCAATAGTTCATTTTTACCCTTGCTTCCCTTGCTTTTGGCGATGTTCCTAGGAAGATGTTGCTGCGGCTGAGGTCGAAGAGGTTGCTGCCTGTGTTCTCCTGAAGGATTTGGATGGATTCCTTTCGCACATTGAGGTCCTTCATCCATTTTGAGTCTATTTTTGTGTGTGGTGTAAGGAAATGGTCCAATTTCATTTTTCTGCATGCGGCTGTCCAATTTTCCAAACACCATTTATTAAAAAGGCTGTCTTTTTTCCATTGGACATTCTTTCCTGCTTTGTCGAAGATTAGTTGACCATAGAGTTGAGGGTCTATTTCTGGGCTCTCTATTCTGTTCCATTGATCTACGTGCCTGTTTTTGTGACAGTACAATGCTGTCTTGATGTTGACAGCTTTGTAAAAGAACTTGAATTACAGAATTGTGATGCCACCAACTCTGGCTATCTTTTTCAATATCCATTTGGCTATTTGAGCTCTTTTCTGGTTCCATATAAATTTTAGAATTATTTGTTCAATTTCTTTGAAAAAGATGGATGGTACTTTGATAGGAATTGCATTAAATGTGTAGATTGCTTTAGGTAGCATACACATTTTCACAATATTTATTTCCAATCCAGTAGCATGGACCATTTTTCCATTTCTTTGTGTCTTCCTCAATTTCTTTCATGAGTACTTTATAGTTTTCTGAGTATAGATTCTGTGCCTCCTTGTTTAGGTTTATTCCTAGGTATCTTATAGTTTGGGGTGCAATTGTAAATGGGATGGACTCCTTAATTTCTCTTTCTTCTGTCTTGCTGTTGGTGTAGAGAAATGCAACTGATTTCTTTGCATTGATTTTATATCCTGACACTTTACTGAATTCCTGTATAAGTTCTAGCAGTTTTGGAGTGGAGTCTTTTGGGTTTTCCACATACAGTATTATATCATTTGCGAAGAGTGATAATTTGACTTCTTTGCCGATTTGGATGCCTTTAATTTCCTTTTGTTGTCTGATTGCTGAGGCTAGGACCTCTAGTACTATGTTGAATAGCAGTGGTGATAATGGACAGCCCTGCCGTGTTCCTGACCTTAGCGGAAAAGCTTTCAGTTTTTCTCCATTGAGAATGATATTTGCGGTGGGTTTTTCATAAATGGCTTTGATGATATTGATTTATGTGCCCTCTATCCCTACACATTGAAGAGATTTGATCAGGAAGGGATGCTGTACTTTGTGAAATGCTTTTTCAGCATCTATGGAGAGTATCATATGGTTCCTGTAGTTTCTTTTATTGATGTGTTGTATCACATTGACTGATTTGCGGATGTTGAACCAACCTTGCAGCCCTGGAATAAATCTCACTTGGTCGTGGTGAATAATCCTTTTAATGTACTGTTGAATCCTATTGGCTAGTATTTTGGTGAAATTTTTGCATCTGTGTTCATCAAGGATATTGGTCGATAGCTCTCTTTTTTGATAGGATCCTTGTCTCGTTTTGGGATCAAGGTGATCCTGGCCTCATAAAATGAGTTTGGAAGCTTTCCTTCCATTGCCAATTTTTGGAACAGTTTCAGGAGAATAGGAATTAGTTCTTCTTTAAATGTTTGGTGGAATTCCCCCGGGAAGCCATCTGGCGTGGGCTTTTGTTTGTTTGGAGATTTTTAATGACCATTTCAATCTCCTTACTGGTTATGGGTTTGTTCAGGCTTTCTATTTCTTCCTGGTTCAGTTGTGGTAGTTTATATGTTTCTAGGAATGCATCCATTTCTTCCAGATTGTCAAATTTGTTTGCGTAGAGTTGCTCATACTATGTTCTTCTAATAGTTTGTATTTCTTTGGTGTTAGTTGTGATCTCTCCTCTTTCATTCATGATTTTATTTATTTGGGTCCTTTCTCTTTTCTTTTTGATAAGTCTGGTCAGGGGTTTATCAATTTTATTAATTCTTTCAAAGAACGAGCTCCTAGTTTCATTGATTTACTCTATTGTTTTTTTCATTTCTATTTCATTGATTTCTGCTCTGATCTTTATGATTTCTTTTCTCCTGCTGGGCTTAGGGTTTCTTTCTTGTTCTTTCTCCAGCTCCTTTAGGTATAGGATTAGGTTGTGTACCTGAGACCTTTCTTGTTTCTTGAGAAAGGCTTGTACCGCTATATATTTTCCTCTCAGGACTGCCTTTGTTGTGTCCCACAGATTTTGAACCGTTGTATTTTCATTATCATTTGTTTCCATGACTTTTTTCAATTCTTCTTTAATTTCCCGGTTGACCCATTCATTCTTTAGAAGGATGCTGTTTAGTCTCCATGTATTTGGGTTCTTTCCAAATTATCTTTTGTGGTTGAGTTCTAGCTTTAGAGCATTGTGGTCTGAAAATATGCAGGGAATGATCCCAAACTTTTGATACCGGTTGAGTCCTGATTTAGGACCAAGGATGTGATCTATTCTGGAGAATGTTCCATGTGCACTAGAGAAGAATGTGTATTCTGTTGATTTGGGATGAAATGTTCTGAATATATCTGTGATGTCCACCTGGCCCAGTGTGTCGTTTAAGGCCTTTATTTCCTTGCTGATCTTTTGCTTGGATGATCTGTCCATTTCAGTGAGGGGAGTGTTAAAGTCCCCTACTATTACTGTATTATTGTTGATGTGTTTCTTTGATTTTGTTATTAATTGGTTTATATAGTTGGCTGCTCCCACGTTGGGGGCATAGATATTTAAAATTGTTAGATCTTCTTGTTGGACAGATCCTTTGAGTATGATATAGTGATATAGTGTCCTTCCTCATCTCTTATTATAGTCTTTGGCTTAAAATCTAATTGATCTGATATAAGGATTGCCACTCCTGCTTTCTTCTGATGTCCATTTGCATGGTAAATTCTTTTCAACCCCTCACTTTAAATCTGGAGGTGTCTTAGGGCTTAAAATGAGTTTCTTGGAGGCAACATATAGATTTTTTTTTAATCCATTCTGATACCCTGTGTCTTTTGACAGGGGCATTTAGCCCATTAACATTCAGGGTAACTATTGAGAGATATGAATTTAGTGACATTGTATTGCCTGTAAGGTGACTGTTACTGTATATAGTCTCTGTCCCGTTCTGATCTACCACTTGTAGGCTCTCTCTTTGCTTAGAGGACCCTTTCAATATTTCCTGTAGAGCTGGTTTGGTGTTTGCAAATTCTTCAGTTTTTGTTTGTCCTGGAAGCTTTTAATCACTCCTTCTATTTTCAATGATAGTCTAGCTGGATATAGTATTCTTGGCTGCATGTTTTTCTCGTTAGTGCTCTGAAAATATCATGCCAGCTCTTTCTGGCCTGCCAGGTCTCTGTGGATAAGTCAGCTGCCAATCTAATATTTTTACCATTGTATGTTACATACTTCTTTTCCCGGGCTGCTTTCAGGATTTTCTCTTTGTCACTGAGACTTGTTAATTTTACTATTAGGTGACGGGGTGTGGGCCTATTCTTGTTGATCTTGAGGGGCGTTCTCTGAATCTCCTGAATTTTGATGCACCTTCCCTTTGCCATATTGGGGAAATTCTCCCCAATAATTCTCTCCAGTATACCTTCTGCTCCCGTCTCTCTTTCTTCTTCTTCTGGAATCCCAATTATTCTAATGTTTTGTCTTATGGTGTCACTTATCTCTCGAATTCTCCCCTCGTGGTCCAGTAGCCGTTTGTCCCTCTTTTGCTCAGCTTCTTTATTCTCTGTTATTTGGTCTTCTATATCACTAATTCATTCTTCTGCTTCATTTATCCTAGCAGTGAGAGCCTCCATTTTTTATTGCACCTCATTAATAGCTTTTTTTTTTTTTATTTCAACTTGGTTAGATTTTAGTTCTTTTATTTTTCCAGAAAGGGCTTTTATATCTCCCGAGAGTGTTTCTCTAATATCTTCCATGCCTTTTTCAAGCCCGCCTAGAACCTTGAGAATTGTCATTCTGAACTCTAGATCTGACATATTATAAATGTCTGTATTGATTAGGTCCCTAGCCTTCAGTTACTGCCTCTTGTTCTTTTTTTTTTTTGTGGTGAATTTTTCCGTCTTGTCATTTTGTCCAGATAAGAGTATATGAAGGAGCAAGTAAAATACTAAAAGGGTGGCAACAACCCCAGGAAAATATGCTTTAGCCAAATCAAAAGAGATCCTAAATGGTGAGGGGGGAGAAAGGGGATAAAAAGAGGTTCAAAAAGGAAGAAAAAAAAAGAACAGAAAAGAATTAAAAAAATAGAAAATGAATAAAGAAAACTATAAAAAAGAAAAATATATATATTAGATAAACTAGTTAAAAACGTTAAAAAAGAAAAGGGTAAAAGTTAAAAAAAAAAAAAAAAACTTTACCAGAAGGCAAGAAAAAAAAAAATGAAAAAGAAAAAAATTAAATTAACTGAAAGACTAAAAAAAGTCACAGGGTGGGACGTCTGGGTGGCTCAGTTGGTTAAGCAGCTGCCTTCGGCTCAGGTCATGATCCCAGCGTCCTGGGATCGAGTCCCACATCGGGCTCCTTGCTCAGCAGGGAGCCTGCTTCTCCCTCTGCCTCTGCCTGCCATTCTGTCTGCCTGTTCTCGCTCTCTCCCCCTCTCTCTCTGATAAATAAATAAAATCTTAAAAAAGAAAAAGTCACAGGGAGAAAGCCATGAGTTCCGTGCTTTGCTTTCTCCTCCTCTGGAATTATGCTGCTCTCCTTGGTATTGAAACCGCACTCCTTGGTAGGTTAACTTGGTCTTGGCTGGATTTCTTGTTGATCTTCTGGGGGAGGGGCCTGGTGTAGTGATTCTCAAGTTTCTTCGCCTCAGGCGGCATTGCACCGCCCTTACCAGGGGCCGGGCTGAGTAGTCCTCTCGGGTTTGCTTTCAGTAGCTTTTGTTCCCTGAGCGCTTTCCATAGAGTTCCAGAGGACGGGAATACAAATGGCGCCCTCCTGGTTTCTGCCCCGGAGGAGCCGAGAGCCCGGGGCCCCACTCCTCAGTGCGCCCTCAGAGAACAGCGCCCAATTACTCCCATCTGCCTGACCTCCGGCTTCACTCCGAGCTCACCGAGCCTGTGGCTGATTCAAGGTAACCCTGAGCTGTGAGCTTACTGTCGGCTCTTTCTCTGTAGCTGGTTTTCCTGTTATAATACCTGCAAGCTCTGCGACACTCAGACACCCCCGATCCTTTTGTGACCCTGCTGGACCTGAGGCCATGCTGACCTCGCGTGGGCTTCGGCCCGGTTTAGCCTCTGGAGTGATGTCCCTCAGTGGAACAGACTTTTAAAAGTCCTGATTTTGTGGGCCGTTGCTCCGCCGCTTGCCGGGAGCCGGCCCCTCCCCCTGAGGTCTAACTTCCATTCACTTTGGATTCACTTCTCCACCAGTCCTACCTTTCAGAAAGTGGTTGTTTTTCTGTTTCCAGAATTGCTGTTCTTCTTCTCTTCGATCTGCTGATGGATTTGCAGGTGTTTGCAATCTTTAGATAAGCTATCTAGCTGATCTCCTGCTAGCTGAAGTAGTCTCAGCCTGCTACTTCTCCCCTCAGTTCGGCAATATTTCTATTACCTTTGGTTTGTTTAGATTTACTGTTAACAACATAAAATAATTTTATCTTTTTCTTTTTGTTCCTTTTAAAATATGATAGTATCCTTAGATGATATCATGCATATGTTCAGAACATGAAAAAAATCACAAGCTAATGATCAGCTATGGTAGCTTAAACTTCTGGAGTATTCAGAAAGTTTCATATTTTACAGAATCTTAAGGCACGTTCAGTTTCTATGACTCAGGAAGTCAGGCTCTGCTTTATATTATCAGCTAAAAAAGGGCACAGTGCTTAAATAATTTTGAAATCTTAGAAAATATTCCATTTAGTTGCTGCTTGAAATATATATTACCTCAATTAAATTAGTTGGAAATTGGCATTTTAACATCTGTTAAATTTTAAAAGTATACGTTTAATCAGCATTTCATTATAATAACAAAGAGCTCACTATCTACCTAATATTTTCCAAGCTGGGCACTTAGTTGAGACTCCGTATTTCTCACTGGTCTTAAGAGTCCTGTTGCCCTGACTTGATAAGATCTAGATAACAGATCTCAAGTGTATGCCTAAATCTCTCAGGTGACCTGTTGAGGTGATGATGCCACAATATTTTCTCTCAGAAGAGAGGAAGAGCTGGTGTCAGTTCTGTGGGTATATATACGCTTTTTAATTAAGAAAAAACATAGGCAGTAAAATATTTTTTGGACCCACAGTTATTAATGTTATTAACATTTTGAAATTTGCTCCCTTGATGATACTTTCTCATGTTACTGAATCACAGGAACTATGGAAAATGGCCCTGGATAGCCTATAATGTCCAATCAGTAGTATTTAATAACCGAGACAACACATCATTTCCCTATAGATGCCTGCATCCACAATATCCCACAATCATAAAAAAAGATACTTTCTTTTTTAAGTTTAAGCTACATCTAAACCATGCTTTTAGTCAGAATAAAATTAAATTCTTGTAAGAGGTATAAAATAATGTAACTTCTAACAAAATAAATGGGAATTTTTGAAGTTTTACTGTCTTTTGAAGGAAAACATCACTGCCTCGTCTCATCCTGATAACAATAAATGAGATGACACAGCTCTTTGCTCTCAGCAATTTTATGAGTGTGTGTGTTGGTTCTGTGGATCAGATGCATTAGTATTTTTTTTAAAGATTTGTGGGACAGACTATTTTTATAGAAGCGATAAATAGGACATATGTCTTGTTAGTGTCAGTAGCCATTCTTACCCCACTTGGAATAAGGGCAAACGAGGAACCAACACAAACGTTTTCCGGGAAGTGATTCCATTACCTTGAACTTTTCTCAGTAGAAGAAAAGGTGGGAAATCTCAGGTAGGAAGCTGAGACACTTTTGCCTCACAAATAAGTACACAATTCATATGCCATTAAAACTGGGAGGGCTGCTGCAGGCTGTTGGCTGGAAGGATTTGCAGAGAGCAAATGAAGACAGACAGGTACGTTTAAGGTCTCTTGGCCATAGCCAGGACACCATTTACAAAATGTGCCCATAATATAAGTAGGAAACAGAACTTGACCAAAGCCTGCTGCGTGTCCTATCTTCCCTCAATTTACACAGCAAAGACACTGCCCTCCACCACCACCTCCCCACAGAATCCTCCCTCGTTGTCAGTCAGAAACTTACTGTGGACTTCAGATGAAGAAGTAGGTAAAGAAAGGAATAAGAGAAGAGGGGAGACAACCATTACCAACACACACACACACACACACACACACACACACACACACACACACAGGTGTTGGTCTCTGCTTTATCCCAGCCACCTAGTTAACAAATGGGGATCCCATGGCACGGAGTCTCCCCAAGCCACACAGGTACTCAGTTTCCACACCTGACTCTCATCCAGTGCTTCCTCTGCTACACGACTTGAGCAGTGTAAAAGGATCCCTTTCCTAAGTCAGACAGATGATATCCCTACAGGAAATTATTTCCACCACCACCAGATAATGGTACATATCACTTATTTCAGAGAGAAAAAAAGGAAGGAAAAGTCATCTTGCCATTTAGATAATGAAAATTTTAGAGAATAGAAACCTCTCTGGATCACAGTCTGGTTTTTCATTTGTTTGTTTTTTAAATATTTTATTTGACAGTGAGAGATAGTGAGGGAGGATAGAGAGGGAACACAAGCAGGGGAGCTGGAGAGGGAGAAGCAGGCTTCCCACCCAGCAGGGAGCCCAATGTGGGGCTTGGTCATGGGATCGAGCCAGAGCTGAAGGCAGACACTTAACGAATGACCCACCCAGGCATCCCAATGACAGTTTGTAATATTTCTCTAAAAGAAAAGAATGACAAATGGGAATTTAAATCTATTAACTTTCATGAAAATAAGTACAATGGAGTGTGTTCCACTTTTCCCTCTGGGTGGACTCCTTCCTGAGAAGTGTACCTTTGTCTGCATCTTGAATCCGCCTGCAATTCCAAGTAGTCCTCACAGATTTTGAGGATTGGAGGCAAAAGTACACAAAGTCCAGTTCCTGGAGATACCATTCTGGCTTTGCTCATCTGAGAGGCTTGGGAAGTCCATTAAGAGTGAGACAGTAAGGGCCTATTTAATGTTAAAATCTGTTTAACTGTTAGGGCCTGCTTAGCTAGAGCAACTCCATATTGCCTAGGTATCCATATTGTTGCTTACATCCACGGACTTCATTCCAGGAATAAACACCCCATTAGTTCCTGGTATCGGTTCCAGGTATCGATTCTGGGAGTAAACACCTTAACAATAGAAGCCACATACCTTGAGGTCCGTGGTAATGCCCTATAAAACCAGCTTGTGAGATGGGGATGGGGTCACGCTTTTTGGAGGTGGACCTGGCCGGTCAGTCTGACTTCTAGTGCTTGGTATAGAATAAAGTTTGCATGACTTTCACTTTGTCTCAGTCTCATTCCTTTGATAATGGGCCTGAACAGAGACCTTTTTGTGGTGGGGCTCACCAGGTGACTGGACAGGACAGTACACAGTGGTGCAAAGGAACACATTAGAACTTCCATTTGGAAACTTTTTCATCTCATTTTTAAAAAAATCCTTATATTTATATAAGCTTTGCACTGGATATAAATTATAGACTTATGATGCATGTAGTTAACTTACAAATACATAAACACACACACATAAGAGGCTACATATGCTGAAAGATTTTTATGGTAGAAATGTAGAGACCACTGACATGAACAAGATTCCTGGTCTTTTCTAAGAAGCTGATCCAGAATCCAAAACAACCATTGGTTCTGGGCTCCATCAGCCAAACCATCTATATGGCTGGTCCAGAAAGAATGAGGACCATGGAACTCCAAAAGGGCTGTTTCACCAAACTTGGCAATCTTGATCATCCCCTCATAGGCAGGGCGTGGGTGACACAGAGGTGAGTGAACCATTCTGCCCCAACTCACCTGCAAACACAGCAGAGCTGTGCACAAATAAAACCCCAAGCCTGTGGTGAGGGTTGTGATGAGGGGAAAAGAAAGGGAGGTGAGATTCAGTTAGAGTGCAGTGAAGGAACCTCATGCCTTTCCTGGACCATCAGACCTACGGGAGGTGTGGGGAAGGTGCAGAAGCCATGGGAACCCCGGACAACATTTAGCAGAGATCACACACACCATACTCAGGAGAGTCGTTAAGAATGCAATGGTTTGCATTTCCATTACATTTTTGTGAGTATCCTATTGCATTCAAGGTAAAATTTTGAAGGTATTTTCCAACGTAAAAAAATTGAAAATCCACTGGGAGATGTTATTTGCTTTGGATCATGTGAATAGTTCTGCAGACAGAAAAGAATGGATTCCTGCAGTCAAGTATATGGACACAGTGACTTGACTAGGAAGCAAGGGGGCTAAATACATTGGACCAAATTAAACAGATTGGCTATTCCTCAGGCACACAACCACTGATGGTGCTCACAAGCTGGCTTATTAAGACAGACCTCTAGCTAACAGGCCAAGCAGCTGCTGTGAGTGCACTTAAGCACAGACAGCCTGGGAAACACCCCAAGGTAAGGGCTACAAGCAAGGATGCAGCGAGGTCAGTGAATGACCCAGTTCTGGTGAAGGCAGCATCTGCGCTGGTCAGCTCTCACCATAGAGGATGATGTGAGAAGCACAAGTGGAGAAAGAGAAGTATTTCAACTTCGATGTCAGAATCAATCACCTGAATGTATCACTAGATGTAGAAAACGAACTGAACTGAGAGTCTAACTGGTTCATCCACGACGCGCTGTCTACATTACCTGCTTGTCTTCTACAGAAAGGACGTCATTATTTCACAGATTCTCTGATCCCCACCACACTGGGAGAGTCTGATATACTTGTCAAGGTGAAGCCAGACATCAGGGGACAGACTCACAGGAAGTATGAATGTCGTGCAACTCCCTGAGAGACCGGCACCAAACGAAACATTTCATGGCATGACATGATAAGATATGATATATGATGGATGTATCGACAAACAAAGGGATGGTGAAAAATACTATAAATTATAGATGTGAAAAAAAAATGACCTCTGCCATCTCAGGAGAAGTACCCTACTTTTAACTTAATTCTGCCACTCTCAAGGGCTATCATGTCTGTGTTCTTTTTATTGGGGTGACATTTTTGCCTGTACTCAGCATATGGATAATTTATCAGTGAACAAGTTCTTATTAAAACCCTTTTCAGGAATTCCTGAGTGGCTCAGTGGGTTAAGCCTCTGCCTTCAGCTCAGGTAATGATCTCAGGATCCTGGGATCGAGCCCAGCATTGGACTCTCTGCTCAGCGGGGAGCCTGCTTCCCCCTCTCTCTCTGCCTGCCTCTCCGCCTACTTGTGATTTCTCTCTGTCAAATAAATAAATAAAATCTTTTTAAAAAACCCTTTGTATTCAAATTACAAGCAGACTTTATATAATAAATGCCTTTCTATTATATAAATGTCATTTATTTTTATGATAATTTATACATTTGTATACATCTTATATATTTTTATAATAAATGTTGTTATATAATAAGTGTTTTGTGAATGTCCTCTTTGTTTTATAACATTCCACTCTGATACCAGTCCACTAGTTTTCTAGGGAATAACAGTGGGATGGTGAAAAGTCAGAGGTTGAAATCTTAAGCAAAGGGAATCAGAGGGCCCAGGCTGAGACAGTGCTTAAGAGAGAGTGCAAGAACTGAAATCATCTTGGTGGTTTTAACATTTATGAATTTTTACTATGTCAAAATAAATATAAAATTTGGGAGTGGAAGAGTTAAGGCAATCTTAGAGAATACACTCAAGCCAGCAATGCACTTACCCATTAATCTCTTTCTCCCCATACATTGAACAGGTTTTGCTAGAAGACTTGTACATTTCACTGATTTCTAGAATTCAAGAATTATATCTCCCAATAGAAGGTAAAAGCTTACCCATGTTCCCTTTACTGATGGGACGGTGGTGGGGGTATCCAGCTCTGCTAATGTCCAGAAATGGCCCTGATTCACACCAGGGCTGTGTTACTCTCCTCTTGGACATAAACGCCAAGGGGTATCACAGAACACCAACGCCAGACAAAGTTTCTCTGAGATCATGATAAAGGGGGACAAAATGAAGGTAACTCATAATTGTTTTTAAGTATAGAAACAAAGATCACCCCCAAAATACCCCCCAAAATACCAGGCACCCCATTCTCTTCATTAATATGAGTGACATCTACCTCATTACCAGTAATGGTTTCTTCTGACTATAATCTTCCCTCCTATAGATAAGATTTATTGATATCATAGAATTGCCTCTGCCTTCAGCATCCAATTAAATGTGATTAGATTCAGCATTCAATCTAAATCCAATCTAAAGTGACCCCCCACTTTTCGTCTTTCCCTCAAATCACCCAACCAAAACCCAATCCAACAGCAGATTTTTTTCTAACACCTCCTCCCCAGACACCTCCTGGTTCCCCATGGTATATGTTCTCCCTCGTTGCAATGAATAATAAGCCCAGCTTGTTCTGGATAAAACTCGTTCATAGGAGTGTTCCTGGTGGTCTCTGGCTAGAGGATGTGGACTTTGGAATGATCTCAGGGCAACCAGCTGATTATCCCTCCCAAAGGAGAACACCCCCCATTCTTCAGTCCTTCCTCCAAACACCACTCACTCCACAGCACTTCCATCCTCCCCCAGCTGAGTCAGGTCCCATGTGCTGCATTCCCCAGACCCCCTGCACTCCCTCCTGTGACAGCCACTGCCTATCATGGCAGGCTTCTTACAAGTGCATTGAAAGCTCCTTGCAGGCCCAGGGAGGAATGTCTGACCACATTGCCTGTAATTAGTCTGGGGCCTGTTGAAGCGGATCAGTAAAAGTTGGCTTATTCATGGACACATGTCGTAGAGCTTTCCAATCTCCCTGAAGACTGAATCACAACAGTGTAATCACATATTTTAAAAGGTTTCCAAGTAGCCAATATGTTTTGATAAGAATCTGTAAGATAAAACAGCATTAACAATTGAAATTTAATGATGCAAAGAAAACTCCAAATTATTGAATCTAAGTCTTTTATTTTATATGTCAAATACAAATATCCTTGTCGCTTTTGAAATTAATCACAAAACTTAAGTGTTTATAGAATACAGTTTAAAAAGCATTTTACCTTAAGGTATTACTTTATGATGACAAAAAAAATCATTTAAAAAGCTATTACCAAAGAATATATTTAAGATAATTTAAATATGCAACTTGCAACAACCACATATATTGTAAATCTACTATTCTAAAAACAAGAAACAATTATCTCTTGTTTACTTTAACATTTAATGTGCTGAAAAGTCCAGAGAACCATTGGTTTATTAATAAATTCATATAAAAAAGGGTAGTGAACAATCACACTGCATGCATTTTCCCTCTTTGAAAATTATTTTTGAATTATTGAAAGTGTTTAAAGACATTATTTGAAAGGTGTGCAAGAGAGAGGAAAATATGCCTGCATGCTTACTGCCTAACAATTTAAATTACAAATATACAGAAGCACCAACTTTTAGTTATTAGATGAATAAATTTTAGATATTTAATGCATAAAGTGGTGATTATAGTTAATAATAATGTATTATACATAGAAATTTTCTAGGAGAGTAGATCTCAAGTGTTCTCTCCACAAGAAAAGGGCAAAGACATAAGGTGATAGATATTTTAATTAGCTTAACTGTGGTATGATTTCCTGGTTTCACTTGTGAGATGATTGTGAAATCATTTCACAATATATAGGTAATTGAAAACATCACATTGTACAACCTTAATCCATACAATCGTTATTTGCCCATCATACCTCAATAAAGCTAGAAGAAAAAATGCACAGATGTATACACATACATGTATATCCATATATGTTACATGGTGTATATACATGTGTGCATTTTAGCATCCTTAAATTTGTATTATGTATTCCAGTTTTTGCTGGAAAATGCTGTTTTCATTATTCTACATAATATGGCACACTAAGGTTGATAAGCAGATATGATGCCCAAGTAACTTTTTTCTTTCTCCAGGGGTTTCTTCCAGGTCAACTTGAACTTGAGTTTGGAGAATTGCCTCCCTGCTCTACACCAACCACTGCCAGCATCCCCAGCTCATTCCAAATCCTCTGGTTCGTCAAAACTTTCATGAGCATAAAGAGAGGTTTTTTCTTGGGAAAACATTGGATAACTCTACTATTGACCACCTGTGCATTTATAATGAAGGATCAATCTGTGTGATTTGTCTATAAACTTGGAAGGGCAAAATGAATGCTTTTCCTTTTTACTCAGAATAACTAAAGGTATGAATGGATATACTATTAAAGGTAAATTTTCATTAAAAAGTGTTCACAAAAAAAGAACTAAGAGTTCTTTGTGTGTCCCTACCTCTAAGAGGTTTTCTCCTAGGATTTTCTTTGATCATTTTATAATGTTATGTTTTATAGCTAAGTTTCTGATATATTTTGAGTTAATTAGTATTAAGGGTCTGAAGTTTGGGTTGAGATTTTTTTTGAGCCTATGGATGCCCATTTTCTCCAGTATTATTTTTTAAAAGACTGGCTTTCCTCTTTCAGAAAAAAATTGTCAGAGACCATAGTGAGCGAAGAAAAAAAAAGTAAAACTGAAAGTGAAGATTTTTATTGCCTTTATAAAAAATGCTTTAAGAGATTGCCATTTCTAAACAAATAACAATTTATAGAGGTACATTAAGCAATAAATAATTGTGAAATTGAATCATGTTCAAAATTAACCTAGCATGTTTGAGAAGAAGACCTCATTAATCATATCCATTGCTATGAGATCATCACAACTTTGCGGGTATATTGGTGAATCTGAAACACAACTTGATCTCACATGGCCCTGCTGTCATCTTGGGCCCTCACTCAGGATTGTAAGGTCACCTCCACTTTTTCTGTTGCGTCTTCCTCTATCTTCAAGCCAACAATGATATGTCAAATCCCCCTGTGCCTGAAATCTCTCTGACCTTTTCTTCTTTTTACCAGACAAAGCCTGTGTAAAGAGCTCACCTGATTGGGTCTGGCCCACCTGGATAAACTCTATGTCTTAAGGTCAAGTGACTCAGAGTTTTAATTACATTTGCAAAAATTTCTTCACAGTGGTACCTAGATTAGTGTTTGATTGAATAATAAGAAGACCTGAATCTTGAAGAACTGTGTTTAGAGTTATTCCTACAATGGGGCACCTGGGTGGCTCAGTCAGTTAAGCGTCCAACTCTTGATTTTGGCACAGGTCAGGATCTTAGGGCTGTAGGATTTAACCTATTAAAGATTCTCTCACTCCCTCTCCCTTTTCCCTCCCCTTCCTCTCTAAAATAATAATAATAAAATTATTACAACCATGGCTTACATCCATACTGTTCTCCGTACTGGCTTCACTAATTTATAGTCCTACCAACAATGCATGAGTATTCCCTTTTCTCCACATCCTCACCAACAATTATTATTTCTTCTGTTTTTGATGGTAGCCATTCTAACAGGTGTGAGGAGATATCCCACTGTCATTTTGATTTGCATTTTCCTAATGGTTACTGCTGGTATGCATTTTTTTCTTGTACCTGTTAGCTATCTATATGCATCTAGAGGACTGTTGCAAGTTTGTTTGTATCTGCATGTACCTGTTGGCCATTCTCTTCCAATTCTATCTAGAACTCACTCAAGCAGGCTAGCCCACTACCAAAATACCTGCCTTAGAAATCATTCCTCCTCTCTCTCTGCCTGCTTCTCTGTGATCTCTGTCTGTCAAATAAATAAATAAATAAAATCTTTTAAAAAATGGGGTGCCTGGGTGGCTCAGTGGGTTAAAGCCTTTGCCTTTGGCTAAGGTCATGATCCCAGGGTCCTGGGATCAAGCCCCACATCGGACTCTCTGCTCAGCAGGGAGCCTGCTTCCTCCTCTCTCTCTCTGCCTGGTTCTCTGTGATTTCTGTCTGTCAAATGAATAAATAAAATCTTTTAAAAAATTAAACAATTAAAAAAAATTGGGGCTCAGTGGGTTAAAGCCTCAGCCTTCAGGTCAGGTCATGATCCCAGGGTCCTGGGATGGAGCCCCACATCAGGCTCTCTGCTCATCGGGGAGCCTGCTTCCTCCTCTCTCTCTTCCTGCCTCTCTGCCTACTTGTGATCTCTGTCAAACAAATAAATACAATCTTAAAAATAATAAAAATTTAAAATTTAAAATAAAAAAAAAAAGAAATCAGTGACCACTTTCTACATCCAAAGTTTAATTGAAAATCTTTATCTTAACAAACACTAGAGCAACAATTGACATTGATGGAAACCAAAACCTCCTCATTGGAATGATGTCTTCATTTGTCTTCTAGGCACTCTATTCTCTGATAAGTCTTCTACCTCAGGAGCCACTGTATCTATGTCTTTTTTGTTATTTTATCCCTATTTTCTCATTCTGCTTTTCTCTAACTCCTTGGAGTTAATATTGTCTCATGACTTTAGATCCAATTGGTATGCTGGTTACTCACAGGTTTGTACTTCCAGCCTGGACCTATACCCCTGAACTCCTTCTCATATGTCTAACTCCATATGTGTTGGCTCACACCAAGTGTCTAGAAGTCATCTGATCTTTCCTTATCTCCTATCCTTGCTCTTTGAATCTTTTCCCACCTCCAATCTTTCTTCTTCCAGCTAATGGCAACTCCATTCCCCTAGTAGCTTAGGCAAAAATTTTTGGTGTCATCCTTAATTTCCAACTCACATCCCACATCTCTCATATCAACCAATCCCACTGGCCCTATTTCAGAATTTTAACTGGTGTCTAGCAATGTCTAACTCCCTCTCCTGCTCTTACCCAAAACTTATCACTTTTTCCTGGGGTTTTTTCATTTCCTAACTTTTAGATGACCTCTACTGCTTATACCTTATGCTTCTACAGTTTATTCTTAAAAACCGGAAGGAGTGAGACTTCTAAAACAAGGCATACAGTGCCACCCCTCTGCTCAAAGCACCAGAAAAACTTCCCGATTCATGCAGTCAAGTCTAAAGTGTTTACTATGGCTAACCAGGCTCTCCACTCTTCCCAGCAATCCCCCTTCCTTGATCTGTGCCTTCTCTGTGTTGTCTAGTTTGTCTCTGAGCTCTTCTTTAAACGTCACAGCTTTTCACCTTATTTGCTTTGGCTCTGTCCTCACGTGCTTCTCCCAGACATTTACATGGCTCTGCCCTCACTTCCAGCTCCTCTGCTAAAAAGGCACCATGATAGTAAAAACTTCTCTAATAACCCTCTGTTTTTTTAAAAGACAATGGTCCCCACTTCCCCATTTTGCAATCTTTGCCCCCCTTTTGTTTCATTTTATTTAAAAAATTATTTTTAGAACTGGTATAGAAAGATCATGAACTCACCTCCTTCCATAAACACAACAAACCTATGGCTGCATATGCAATAATTCCCTCCTCTGAAAGAATCCTGAAAACTGTAAGGACCTATTTATCCAGAGTGACTCCATCTCAGTTAAATAGCCACTTTGTTGTTTATGCAGTAAACTTAAATTGACCCTGCCCCCCCCCCCGAGAAACTTACTTAAAGCAAGTCCAGAAACCAGTAAAATGTAGTCAGCTAAGGGGGAACCCTCTTACACTGTTGGTGGGAATGCAAGTTGGTGCAGCCACTTTGGAGAACAGTGTGGAGATTCCTCAAGAAATTAAAAATAGAGCTTCCCTATAAACCTGCAATTGCACTCCTGGGTATTTACCCCATAGATACAGATGTAGTGAAAAGAAGGGCCACCTGTACCCCAATGTTTATAGCAGCAATGGCCACGGTCACCAAACTGTGGAAAGAACCAAGATTCCCTTCAAGGGATGAATGAATAAGGAAGATGTGGTCCATATACACTATGGGGTATTGTGCCTCCATCAGAAAGGATGAATACCTAACTTTTGTAGCAACGTGGACGGGACTGGAAGAGATTATGCTAAGTGAAATAAGTCAAGCAGAGAGAGTCAATTATTATATGGTTTCACTTATTTGCGGAGCATAACAAATAATATGGAGGGCATGGGGAGATGGAGAGGAGAAGGGAGTTGTGGGAAATTGGAGGGGGAGATGAACCATGAGAGACTATGGACTCTGAAAAACAATCTGAGGGTTTTGAAGGGGTAGGGGGTGGGAGGTTGGAGGAGCCAGGTCGTGGGTATTATGGAGGCCATGCATTGCACAGAGCACTGGGTGTGGTGCAAAAACAATGACTTCTGTTACGCTGAAAAGAAATAAAAAAAAATAGTAGTCGGCATAGAATAAAGCTTTGCATAACTTTAACTTGGTTTCAGTCTCGTTCCCCTGGCCAATCAGTCTGACTTCTAATACTTGGCACAAAATAAAGCTTTAAATAACTTTCACCTTGTCTCAGTCTCGTTCCTTTGATAATGGACACTAACAAAAACTAGATGAACAGTGCCTCCACCACAAATTATAAAAGAGCTACACTGAGATAGGTAGGAGCAGCAGAGACATGCTTTCCCCAAAAACACCACAACTCCAGGCAGGGCAACACACAATCAGAAGGACCTCAAAGATATTGAACTTTTCCTGAGGGGCAAGGAACTTGTCTTCTATATCAGGCACCCCAATCCCTGGGCCCTGCACCAGAGAAATAAGCCTCCAAAACACTTGGCTTTCAGAGCGATAAGTACTAAAAAGGCCATGTGTTGTGATGAGCACTGGGTGTTTTGGGGTTTTCTTTTGCCTGATTTTTTTAACTTTTTTATTATGTTATGTTAGTTACCATACAGTACTGCATAAGTTATTGATGTAGTGTTCCATGAAGTGCTGGGTGTTATTCGTAACTAATGAATCATTGAACACTACATCAAAAACTAATGGTGTATTATACAGCGGTTAACTGAATATGCATACATAAGAAAGACACTTGGCTTTCAAAACCAATAGGGAGTATGTCCAGGATGACCACAGAACTCTAGGGAATAGACTATCCATTCTGCAAGGACTCACACAGAGATTCACTCAGCCTGGGACTGAGCATAAAAGCAGCATTTTGAAAAAACCTAGATCATATGTGGAAACTACTAATCTTAAAGTGACTTCCAGCAAGACAGAGGCCTGTTGTGACTCTTTCCAGAAATGAAAGTGCTGGTGGGCACTACTGTTGTAGTCCCACTCTACCTATTAATGCTGGTGTTGGCAGGTACCATATTGGCACTCTGACCTACTAGTGCCACTGGGGCCACCTTGCCACACACATAACACAGCACACTGCAGCCAGCCAGGAGAACCCCAGCTCTACTCTATATGCCAGCTACACCAGAGCCATCCAGGAAATCACCCTATCCCCCTGTGCTGCAGCCATGCCAAGGTCCGATGCCTCATCTATGTGCTGCCTACAAGAGACCCACTTCAAAATGAAGGCACATGCACCCATGAAAAGACATTTCATGTAAGTGAAAACCAAGAGAAGCTGTTGTAGTTAGACTCAGACAAAATAGACTTTAAAATAAAGGCTGTAACAATAGACAAAGAGGGGCATTACATAATGATAAAGTGGTCAATCCAGCAAGAAGATGCAACATTTATAAATACTTATGCACAAAATATGAGAGCGCTACAAGACAGACAGCAAATATTAACAGACCTGAAGGGAAAAATTGACACAAGAAAATATAATATAGTACAATACAAGTAGACAACTTGAACTCCCCCTTACATCAATGGATGGATCATCCAATTAGGAAATACATAGGGAAATATCAGTCTTAAACAACACATTAGACCACATGGACTTAAAAGACATGTACAGGACTTTCCACCCAAAAGTAGCAGAACATATACTCTTCTCAAGAGCATATGGGACATTCTTTAAGATGTATCACATGCTAGGCCACAAAACAAGTCTCAGTATATTGAAGAAGACTGAAATCATATCAAGCATCATTTCCAACAACAGCAGTATGAAATTAGAACTCAATTACAGGAAGAAAACTGGAAAAATTATTAATATGTGGAAATTAAACGTGCTATTGGACAACCAATTGGCAATTAAAGAAGTCAAAAGAGAAATGAAGAAATACCTAAAGACAAATGAACATAGAAATGAGACCTATCAAGGGCACCTGGTGCCTCAGTCAGTTAAGCATCTGCCTCTGGCTCAAGTCATGATATTAGGGTCCTGAGATCAAGCCCCACATCAGGGTCCCTCCTTCTCACTCTCCCTCTGCCCCTTCCCCACTTGTGCACTCACATGCATTCTATTTCTCAAATAAATAAATAAATAAAATCTTTTAAAAACTTTAGGAAAAATCGAAATGAGACATATCAAAATCTATGAGATGCAGGAAAAGCAGTTATAAGAGGGAATTTTGTAACAACCCAAGCCTACCTCAAAAATAAAGAAAAATCTCAAACAAGATCTTTTTCTAGAGAAAAAGAAAAACAAAGAGCAAACAAGGATCAAAGTTAGAAGAGGGGAAATAATAAAGACCAAAGCAGAAACAAATAAAATACAGACTATAAAGGCAATACAAAAAAAATCAATAAAACTTAGAGTTGGTTCTTTGTAAAGATAAAGAAAATTGACAAACCTTTAGGTAGACTAGCCAAGAAAAAGAGAGGGTTCAAATAGATAAAATACAAATAACAAGCAAGAAGTCATAACTAATGTCAAGAAAAATGCAAAAGATAATAAGAGACTACTAAGAAAAGAGAAGCCAAGAAACTGGACAGCCTAGAAGCAATGGATACATTCCTAGAAACATACAGTCTGAATCATAAGAAATAGAAATTCTGAACAGTTTGATTACTGGCAAGGAGATTGAATTGGTAATCAATACTTTCCAAAAACCAAACGTCCAGGACCAAGGATTTATAAGTATATCAAAAAGAGTAAAATACCTAGGAATGAATTTAATTAAGGAGGTTAAATACATGCATACTGAAAACTGTAAGACACCGATGAAAGAAACTAGAGGTGACACATATAAATGGCAAGATATTCCATTCTCATGAGTTGAGAGAATTAATATTGTAAAAATGCCCATACTACTCAAAAAAATCTGCAGATGCAAGGCAATTCCTATCAAAATTACAATGCTGTTTTTTTTTTTAAACAGAACTAGATTAAATAATTTGTATGGAGCTATGAAACACTCCAAGTAACCAAAGCAATACTGAAAAAAGAGGGACAAAGCTGCAGGTATCCCACTCCATGATTTCAAATTATACAACAAAGCTATAATAATCACAATAGTGTTGTACGGACATAAAAACAGACCCAGATATGAACAGAACAGAACAGAACAGATACCCCAGAAATAAACCCATACATACATGATCGATTTATGACAAAGGAGGCAAGGACATACAATGGGGAAAGAACAGTCCATTTATTAAATGTTTGTAAAACTGGACAGCTACATACAAAGGAAAGAAACCTGATCACTATCTTACACCATATACAAAAATCAACTCAAAATGTATTTTAAAAAATCTTGAATGTAAAGTCTAAAACCATAAAACTCTTAGAATAAAACATAGACAGTAGTATCCTCTTCGTGTAGTTTTTCTTTTTTTTAAGATTTTATTTATTTATTTATTTGACAGAGAGAAATCACAAGTAGATGGAGAGGCAGGCAGAGAGAGACAGAGGGAAGCAGGCTCCCTGCTGAGCAGAGAGCCCGATGCGGGACTCGATCCCAGCACCCTGAGATCATGACCCGAGCCAAAGGCAGCGGCCTAACCCACTAAGCCACCTAGGCGCCCCCTCTTCGTATAGTTTTTTTTTGGAGCTGACTCCAAAGGCAAGGGCAAAATAAACAAAAGTGACCACATTAAACTGAAACGTTTCTGTGCAGCAAAGGAAAACATCAACAAAAAGAAAAACAGCCTCAAGATATGGAAGAAGATAGCTGCAAATCATATATCTGATAAGGAATTAGTATAAAAAATAAATTTTTTAAACATTTATACAACTCAATAAGAACAAGAACAACAACCACCAAAATCTGATTTTTTTAAAGATTGTATTTATTTATTTGGCAGAGAGAGATCACAAGTAGGCAGAGAGACAGGCAGAGAGAAAGAGGAGGAACCAGGCTTCCTGCTGAGCAGAGAGCCTGACAAGGGACTCGATCCCAGGACCCTGAGATCATGACCTGAGCCGAAGGCAGCGGCTTAACCCACTGAGCCACCCAGGCACCCCCAAAATCTGATTTAAAATGAGCAGAGGACCTAAATAGATATCTTTCCTAAGAAATACAGGAGGCCAAGAGATGCTTGATAAGATGCTCAACATCGCTCATCAAGGAAGAAAAACCAAAACTATAATGAGGTGTCCCCTCACCTCTCAGAATGACTAGTATCAAAAATACAAGAAATAACATGCTGGTGATGATGTGGAGAAAGGAAAACCTGCTGCATTGTTGGTGGGAATGTAAACTGGTGCAGACACTATGAGATATGGTGTAGGGGTTCCTCAAAAACTGAAAAATAAACAGCCATATGATCCAGGAATTGCACTGTGGGGTGTCTATTTGAAGAAAATAAAAATACTCTTTAGAAAAGCTAGTATAATACATAGATACTGTTCTGTTCATGGCAGCCTTGTTCACAAGAGCCAGGATATGGAAACAACCCAAGCTTTCCCAACAAATGAGTGGGTAAAGTAGGTTATACTATAATATATATATATATATATATATATATATATATATATATATATATATATACATATATGTATATATATATATAAAATTGAGCATTCTCATAAAAACAAAGTCGTCCATTCTCCAAGAATATATAGCAATCCTAAATGTACATGCTCCTAGAAAAAAATCTTCAAATATATGAGATGAAAGCTAATCAATATGGAAAAAAAACACATAAATACCACAGTAGGGGAATTTAATACTCTTCACTTAATAAATGATAGAATAAGTGAGCAGAAAATCAGGTGAAGTATCTTGACTTCAAAAAGCCAGATGTGGGGCGCCTGGGTGGCTCAGGGGGTTAAAGCCTCTGCCTTCGGCTCGGGTCGTGGTCCCAGGGTCCTGGGATCAAGCCCCACATCGGGTTCTCTGCTCAGCGGGGAGCCTGCTTCCTCCCCCCTCTCTCTCTCTGCCTGCCTCTCCAACTACTTGTGATCTGTGCCTGTTAAATAAAAAAATAAAATCTTTTAAAAAAAGCCAGATGTTTTTGTGATTTCAAAAACTCAACTAGAGATTATAGTGTACCATTAATATGTTGTTTTGGCTATTTCTCAAGCATTATCTGAAGAGCAAGTGTGGTTAAGTCAGGGTCTAGAGCTGTGTGCCATTTATAAGGATTTATCTCTTGCAAGGAACACCAGGAAGAAGCTAGTGGGAATGAAAGGATGGCTCATACAGAGACAGTGGCATAGTACATTTGTATTGACCTAATTGTGGAGGTTCTTGTATCAAGACTCCCAATACAATTCATTATTTCAGCACATACATAAAATTGGGACTTAACCATTCCTTTTCTTGAACCCTATTAATGTTATGAGCCCTCTCATAAGCAAGTTTTCTTACCAGTGTAAAAGTTTTGTTTCTGATTTTTGTTTCTAAACTACAGTGAAAACTTCTTCAATCCAATTTCACACTAAAAAACAAGAAATTATAATAAATATATAAGAAATTGTTAAATGTCTCCAATAAAATAATGTTTGCACATTGAAGTGGGAAAAGCAAGGGAGAGAGGAAAGAAGATAACAGGGAATAGATATTAATATGTCTTCTTTTAAAAAAATCTAAACATGCTGGTATGTTAAGCAAAACTCAAAGTTAGAAATACATAAAAATTCGCACACATGCCATTCTGCAGCAGAGGCTGAGCACATGATAAACATGGCAGCAATCACAATACTAAAAAAATGAGAGTCTGGTTATCAAGAGCTGATGGAACTTCTGGAACCACAGAGCTCCTGACCCGTTAGCAGCTGAACCGAAGTGGGGAATCAGCATCAAATAGCAGTTTCCTGGAACCATAACTAAAATAATAATTACATAACTGTGAACTTATGCACCACAGGAGAGAACCATTTACTTGAGTTTATTAAGAAATTAAAATTCCGGTATAACTCCAGAATAAAAGTCCCTCTCTTAGGACTGACTATGGGAAGATAGTTGTACTTTACATAATTTACCTTTTAGCACATTATAAGAAATGTAGTGAAAATATCAGAGGGATTTATCAAATTTTTCATCCCTCCCAAGTAATTATTAATTATAAGTGACAGCATCAATATTTTAAAAGAACTAAAGGAGAAAACACTAGATGAAATATGTGCTTTGATTTAAAAAATCATAGAAATATTAAGGATAAAAAACATGTCTAACTATTGGAGGAACACAGCAAGTCCCATCATACGGATCAATAATCAGACTATTTAAAGAGGATGGACACATTATGATAGGAACATTCATGAACAGCTATAGCTCTAGAGGAACAAGAACAGAAGATGAGGATTCTGAGACATGGTCTCAGAACTTAATGGGACTAAGATTTGCTGAAAATATGAGACCTGGAGGAGGTGCAGTGACATATGGAAGTGAGATCTAACTTGCTAGAAAAATTAGTTGGAGAGGTCAAGAAGACTAGCACTGGTGTTCAAAGAGGCATGTGTAATGAATACAGACTCTTCTACTCTGCCTGGAGCCCTCTCCAGGGAGCTAGTTTGGCCATAGCTGTAGAAGGAGACTATATAAGGAACACCAGTGGAAGCAGGAAGTTTCACTCAATGACTGAAATGTGTGAGACCTGAGGAGGGGCATTTAGGATGGACTTTAGGGATATCTAGTCTAACTCCCAATTCCATGGGTGAGTTTACCAAGGCCTGGGAAGGAGAGAAATAAGGCAGTTGATAAGTAGCTGGGCTGTGCTATAATCTAGCTTTTCAAGTTTAGTGATAAGATCTTAAATTTCTTGAGGATAACTACCTTCCATTCTGAGAGATTTCAATTTCAAATTCAGGATTGCTTGCTCTCAGGCGATAGGTTTCCAGATGCTTAGTTTCCTGGAGACCTATATTGCTAATAAATGGACTACTACATAATTAGGCATTCAGTCAGTCCTCGTTTATTTGGCATATATCCTCATATCTCCTTTTAATGTTTCTAGGCCCCATCAAGTCTTATAATCCTAATCTAGGATAAATTTTAAAAACACACATATACATTCAGGAAGCTTCTTTCAGAAGTTTCATAAATGTCTAGGGTCTTCATTATAAAACTATATACCACAAAGTGTACAGCTTCAGAAGTCAATGGCATTTCCTTTCTCAATCCCTCTTTGTTAAGTCATGCCCTTAGGTACAATTATATCTATCACCAAACCCAGAGCTATAAAAAGTAAATTTATAATTTTTTCACACTGAAACCTATCTATAATTACCTTTTTTTTCTTTTGCCATGATGATACTCTCCAAAAATATGAAGTCCCTTGAGCTGATTGTTTCCAGAAGGCACTTTTTCTACTCCTAAATATGAATGCCAAGAACAGGTAAATCGCCCTCCTTAAGGGCCTTTATATTTTTATAATTATTTCACACTCTGCAATAATCAGTAATAGCAAAGAAAAGTTATTTCAGTTACCCTGAAATGTGCTACTAGAGTGACATATGGATGCTTGATTGACTAGGGTATGAGCACAATGTAATTTTCTGATTAATCAAAATGTATAGTCATATTTTCCAGCTAGTCAATAGAACAGGTCATAGACACTTTAAGTTTAATGAAAAATTTAAAAATTAGAAATATCCAATTAGAAAATTAGAATACCCAATGCATGGAAACCAGTAAGGTTAAACAAGTCATTATGCTTCCATGTTAAGATCAATCCTCATGGGAGTGAAGACATTGGTGCTGGAAGCCCCAAGCATCCATCTCTCAAATGGACAACAATTGTACTAGCAGAAACCATCTGAAGAAAACACTTTGCAACTCTGTAGTTTCTTTGTTAACTTGAAATGTCCAGGGGATAGTTTGCTTGGGAAATTTTGGTTAACTTGATTTATTTAAGGCATGAAGGTAATGGCAGCTACCCAGCCCCATATCAGGCAGTTGTAAAGAATATGACCCATGTTTCTGAGGAAGCTTATGGGACCAGGGTTGCCAATGATAACCTTGTCATCGAAATAGTAGGGACTTAGATTCTCATTAGGAGTTATTGCTCTGATTGATGAGATGGGGACAGGGAGGCTGGCCCCCAATACTCCAATTTCTACAGCTGAAGTGACTTCCGGGAGATTTGAAAGAGTCACATCTGTTGTTTTTGATATTAAAACAATTATAAGGGGGAATTTAGAAGGCCACACACTAAACCAAAGAAAGATGCAGCTCAGAAAAAACACCTCAGCACAGAGGTACCTTATAACATAAAAAAGCACCAAACCTTGGTTAAAGGGGGGAATGTTATTTCCAGTTTCCACATGATAAGATTCAAAATTCCAATTTTCAATTAAAAAATACCAAGGCATACAAACAAACAGGAAATTATAGCTTATTCAGAGAAGCAAAATGAACCCGAGGAAGCCCAGGTGTCAGGCTTATTGAACAAAGACTTTAGGATAGCTTCCTTAAAGATGCTCAAAAAGATAAATGAAGACATAGACAAAGAGGAAAATAATATGTGGGGAAAAAAAAGATAAATTTATTTTTAAAAAGAACCAAAAAAGGGGCACCTGGGTCGTTCAGTGTGTTAAAGCCTCTGCCTTCAGCTCAGGTCATAATCCCAGGGTCCTGGGATTGAGCCCCACATTGGGCTGTCTGCTCCATAGAGAGCCTGCTTCCTCCTCTTTCTCTTCCTGCCTCCCTGCCTCCTTTTGATCTCTTTCTCTGTCAAATAAAATCTTCAAAAAAAAAAAAAAAAAGAACCAAAAAATGTCTAAAGCTGAAAAGTATAATAACTGAAATGAAAAATACATCAAAAGGATTCAAAAACAGATTTGTGCACGTGGAAGAAAGAGTTGGTAGGCTTAAATAATTGAAATTATCAAGTCTGCAGAACAGAAAGAAAAAAAAAGAATGAAAAAAAATTTAACAGGGTCTAAGGGACCTCTAAAACACTATTAAGTGGACCAACATAGGCATTGTGGGAATGCCATCAGGAGAAGAGGGATAGAAAGGAGCAGAGTGGTGCCTGGGTGGCTCAGTTGGTTAAGTGCTGCCTTCAGCTTGGGTCATGTTCTTGAGGTCCTGGGATCAAGCCCCTTGCTGGGCTCCCTGCTCAGCAGAGAGTTTGCTTCTCTCTCTTCCTCTGCCTTCCCCCCATGCTTGCACTCTTTCTCTCTTTCTCTCTGTTTTATCACTCAAATAAATAAATAAATAAATAAATAAATAAATTTTAAAGGGAAGAAACAGAAACTAATTTGAAGAAATAATGTCAAAAGACTTCCAAAATTTAAAGGATTGAAATTATAATAAATTAGTCTACACATTCAAGAAGTTCAACAAACTCTAAGTTGAGTAAAATAAAGATACTCGTCCAACTACACATTGTAAACAAAATGTTAAAAGATAAAGCCAAAGAAATGATCTTAAAAGCAACAAGGAAGAGGTGACTCATCACACACAGGAGATCCCCAACAAGATTATCAGTCAATTTCTCATTTGTGGAGCATAAGAAATAACACGGAGGACATGGGGAGACAGAGAGAAGAGAGTTGGGGTAAATTCGAAGGGGAGATGAGCCATGAGAGACTATGGACTCTGAAAAACAACCTGAGAGTTTTGAAGGGGTGGGGGGTGGGAGGTTGGGGGAACCAGGTGGTGGGTATTAAGGAGGGCATGTATTGCATGGAGCACTGGGTGTGGTGCATAAACAATGAATTCTGTTACACTGAAATTAAATTAAATTAAATTAATAAATAAATGAGCACTAGTGTAAAAAAAAAAAAAAAAGAAAATCTTGGAGACCAGAATTAGGTGGTTTGCTCTACCCAATATGCTTAAAGGAAGAAAAAACAAAGACAAACAAAACTGTCAACAGAAAACTTTATATCCAGCAAAATTGTCTTTCAAAAATTATGAAGAAATGGCATTCTCAGATTTTAAAACACTAAGGGAGTTCATTACCACTACACCTTCCCTGCAATACATGCTAAAAATAGCCCCTTAAGTTGAAAAGAAAGGAAAATAGTAACAGGGAGCCATATTAAAAAAAAAGGGTAAAGGTAAGACATGAGCATTGGAAAAGCGATTATTATTATAATGTTGGATTATAATATAAGCCAACTTTCTATTTTCTTTAGCATAAAAAAGACAAATGTACATAAAATAATCACTGATTTATATTATGCAGCACACAATGTATAAAGATGTAATCTATGACAATAGTAACAGAAAATGAGGGTGTAGCTGTATAGGGGAGGAGTTTTCTATGCTATGGAAGGAAGTTGGCATCAATTCAAATTATATTATTAAAACTTTTAGCATGTTAAATGTAACAATCATAGTAACTACCAAGAAATTATGTATACAGCATACATATAAAGAATTGAGAAGAGAATCAAAGTATTTCACCACACACACACACAGACACACACACACACAATTAACTAAAATGAAGACAGTAATGGAGAAAAATGAGGAATAAAAAGACTACAAGCATGTGGGAAACATTTGTTTGTCAGAAAATGGCAGAGATAATTCCCTCCTTATGAGTGATTAAGTGTAAATAGATTACACTCTTCAATCAAAAAATAAGAAACTGGCAGAAAGGATAAAAACATATGATCCAACCATATGCTGTCTACCAGAGACTCACATTATTTCTAAGACAAAAATAGGTTGAAAGTAAAAGGATGGAAAAATATGGTCCACACAAATAGTGACCAAAATAGAGGTTCAGTGGACCTACTAATTTCAAAGAAAATGGATTTCCATTCTTAAAAATTTAAAAGAGGCAAAGGAGTAAATTATACATTTATAAAAGGTAGAATAGTTCAAGGAAAATAAAAGTTATAAATATTTATGCACCTGATAACAAAACCTCAGATATGAAAAACTCAAAAATGAAGCAAAAAATAATAATAATTAATAATAACATGAAATGGAGGAATATCAGAAGTTTTACAATAATGGTTTCAATAATGGATTGATCAGTCAGACATAAGAAAAATTAAGAAATTAAAGTACATAAGCAGCACAATAAATCAACTAAATTAAAAAAAGATATACAGAATAGTCTACCCAACAGCAGCAGAAGAGAGGTTCCCTTTTAAGTGTACATGGGACATTCCATGGGACAGATCACACGTTAAACCATAAAACAAGTCTCAATAGATTTTAAAAGGCAGTTATCATACAAAGTATCTCCTCCAACCACAACAGGATGAAGGTTGAAATACATAACAGAAGGAGAACAAGAAAAGCTATCAATATGTGGAAATTCAGGAACACACTCCTAGAGAAGCAATCACAAGGATAATTAGAAAACATTTATAGATCAATGAAAATGAAAACACAACTTACCAAAGTTAAGAGCTGTGACAGAGGAAGTGCTCAGAAGGAAATCAATAGGTGTAAATGTCTGTTTTAAAAAATAAATAAGGTCTCCAATCAATAACACAACTTCACAACATAAGGAATTAGATACGGGAAAGCAAGCTAAACTCAGAGCTAGCAGGTGGAGGGGGAGGAGCAAGATGGTGGAGGAGTAGGGGACCCAAATTTGTTTTGCTCCCAAGAACTCAGCTAGATAGTTATCAAATCATTCTGAACACCTAGAAAGTCAATAGGAGATTGAAGAGAAGAAGAGCAGCAACTTTAGGAACAGAAAAGTGACCACTCACTGGAAGGTAGGACATGCCAAGAAGGGACTCTAAGGCTATATATGAGAGGAGAGACCATGGAGTGGGGAGGGAGTCTCTGTCAGATGGCTACCGGCAAGTGGTGGAGCAGTGGAGTATGAAATCAGGAATTTTAGAAGTCTGCTCTGCTGAGGGACATCACTCCAATGACTAAGCAGGGGGTGGAATTCTCGCGAGGGCAGTGTGGTCTCAGGATCCATGGGGGTCACAGAAGACCAGGGATATATGAGTGTAGCAGAGCTCCCAGGTTTGGAGCAGGGAAGATGGCAGCAGAGATGGAGCCGAGCATTGGGCTCTCAGCTGGGGTTGCCAGAAAACCATGATCCTGGCACAGTTGGGCAACTGCTCTTTGAGCAGAAACCCCACAAGTGGCAGATCCAGAAAAACCTCTTCCTTCTTTCTCTGGGATGAGCAGTGCAGGTGTGGTGCAAAGGAATCTGCTTGGTTTGGAGACTCCAAACAAGGCCATGCACCAGAGAAAGAAGCACTTGGTCACAGGCCGGGTGAGCTCAGAGTGCGGCCAGAGACCAGGGAGATGGGACGAATTGATGGCTTTTCTCTCACAGTGCACTGAGGAGTGGGTCCCCAAGCTCTCAGCTCCTCCAGCCAGAAACTAGGTGGCCACCATTTTCATTCCCGTCCTCCAAAGTGGTACAGAAAGCACTCAGGAAACAAAAGCTCCTGAGAGTGAACCGGAGCAGATTACTTAGCCCAGCCCCTGGCAAGAGTGGTGCAATTCCACCTTAGGCAAAGACATTTGAGAATCACAGCAACAGTTCCCTACCCCAGAGGATCAGCAAGAACATCCAGCCAAGACCAAGTTCTCCGACCAAAATGAGAACTGCAGAAATTCAGACGAAGGGGAAGATAACACATAGAATTCATGTCTTTTTCCCCATGATTCTTTAGTCTTTCAAAGTTAATTTTTTTAAATTTTCTTATTTTTTCTTTTTCTTTTAAAAAAATTTTTCCTCTTTCTTATTTTAACCAAATCTTATCATTAATACCATTTTAAAAAATTTTTATTATTTTTCGTTTTTGCAGTCATATTCTATCCCTTCATTGTATTTAACCTCATTTTTTGTGTATATATATATAAAACATATTATATATATTTTGTATCTATATATAATAAAAATAAATATTAAAAATATAAAATATTTTAATAAATATATTTAATAAATTTTAAAAATATTAAAAATATTAAAAATAAATAAATTATATATATATGTTTTTCTTTTTAACTCTAGTGTATCACTTTGTTCTAGTACTATGCATGATCACTTTCTCTCCCTTTTTAAAATTTTTTTCTTTATTTTTTCAACCAACTTCTTATCAATTCATTTTTTATAATCTTTTTAAATTTTACATTTACAGTCATATTCCATCCCTTCATTGTATTTACCCTTTGTGTGTGTGTGTGTGTGTATTTTTCTTTGGAAGGCAGTTACATCTAACAGACCAAAATACACCCAAAATCTAGTGTGTGGCTTTGTTCTATTCACCACCCTGATCATATTCCCCCCCGCCCAATTTTCCAACAGTTCTGCAACAGGTCTCTTCTGATTCATTTAGTTTATATTTTTCCTGGATTGTTTTTACCCTTTTAGAATTTCATTTTCTCATTCATCTATGCTTCTCTGGACAAATAACAAAACAGAAAAACTCACCTTAAAATTAAAAAAAAAGAACAAGAGACAATACCAACTGCCAGGGACCTAATTGATACAGACATTAGTAAGATGTTGGAGCTAGAGTTCACAATGACGACTATAAATATACTAGCTGGGCTTGAAAAAAACATAGAAGATACTAGAGAATCCCTTTCTGGAGAAATTAAAAAACTTTAATCAAGACAAGTTGAAATTTAAAAAGCTATTAATGAGGTACCATAAAATATGGAGGCTTTTACTGCTAGGATAAATGAGGCAGAAGAAAGAATTAGTGATATAGAAGAACAAATGATGGAAAATAAAGAAACTGAGCAAAAGAGAGACAAACAACTACTGGATCATGAGGGGAGAATTCAAGAGATAAATGATGCCATAAGATGAAATAAAAGTACAATTGGGACCCCAGAAGAAGAAAAAAGAGAGAGGGGGGCAGAGGCATATTGTAGCAAATTATAGTGGAGAACTTCCCTATTTGAGGGAAGGAATCGAGCAACAAAATACAAGAGGCACAGAGAACCCCCCTCAAAATCAATAAAAATAGATCAATACCCTCTCATCTAATAGAAAAACTTACAAGTCTCAAAGACAAAAAAAAAAAAAATCTTGAAAGCAGCTAAGTACATGAGGTCTGTAACCAAAATGGCAGAAATATTAGATTGGCAGCAGACCTATTCACAGAGAACTGGCAGGCCTATAAAGACTGGCATGATATATTCAGAGCACTACATGAGAAAAATATGCAGCCAAGAATACTATACTCAGTTAGGATTTCATTGAAAACAGGAGAAGAGAGAAAGAGCTTCCAGGACAAATAAAAACTAAAAGAATTTGCAAACATCAAACCAGTCCTACAGGAAATATTCAAAGGGATCCTCCAAACAAAAAGAGAGCCTAAAAGAAACATAGACCAGAAAGGAACAGATACCATACACAGTAACACTCACTTTACAGGCAATGGCACTAAATTCACATCGTTCAATAGTTACCCTGAACGTAAATGGCTAAATGCCTAATCAAAAGACACAGGGTATCAGAATGGATAAAAAACAAGATCCATCAATATGCTGTCTGCAAGAAACTCATTTTTTACCCAAAGACACTTCCAGATTTAAAGTGAAGAGGTCAAAAACCATTTTCCATGCCATTGGACATCAAAAGAAAGTTGGGGTGGCAATCTTTCATGTCAGAAAAATTAGATTTTAAACCAAAGACTATAAGAGATGAGGAAGGACACTATATCATGCTTAAAGGGTCTGTCCAAGAAGAAGTTCTAACAATTCTAAATATCTATGTCCCCAACATGGGGTCAGCCAATTATATAGGCCAATTAACAACAAATAAATACATTCACAGATAATCAAATAATCAAAGAAACATTCACAATAATACAATACTAGTAGGGGATGTTAAAATCCCCCACACTGCAATGGACAGATCATCTACACAAAAGATCAACAAGGAAATAAAGGCTTTAAATGACACACTGGACCATATGGACATCACAGATATATTCAGAACACTCCATCCCAAAGCAATAGAATGCACATTCTCCTCTAGTGCACATGGAACATTCTCCAGAATAGATTACATCCTGGGTCACAAATTAGGTCTTAACCAGTACCAAAACATTGGGATCATTTCCTGCATAATTTCACACCACAGCTTTGAAACTTGAACTCAATCACAAGAGGGAAATTAGAAAGAACTCAAATACATGGGGGCTAAAGAGCATCCTACTAAAGAATGAATGGGTCAACCAGTAAATTAAAAAAGTATTAGGGGCACCTGGGTGGCTCAGTGTGTTATGCCTCTGCTTTGGCTTAGGTCATGATACCAGGGTCTTGGGATCAAGTCCCATATCAGGCTCGGGAGACTGCTTCCCACCCCACCCCCTGCTTCTCTGCCTACCTGTGCTCTATCTCTCTCTGTCAAATAAATAAATAAAATCGTTAAAAAAATAAAGAAATATTTTTAAAAATTGTGGAAACAAATGAAAATGGAAACACAACTGTTCAAAATCTGTGGGACACAACAAAGGTGATCCTAAGAGGAAAGTATATAGCAATACAAGGCTGTCTCAAGAAATAGGAAAAGGTCTCAAATACACAACCTAACCCTACACCTGAAAGAGCTGGAGAAAGAACAGCAAAGAAAGCCTAAATCCAGCAGGAAAAGAGACATAATAAAGATCAGAGCAGAAACCAATGAAATAGAAACCAAAAGAATAGTAGAAGAAATCAATGAAACTATGAGCTGGTTCTTTGGAATAATTAATAAGATTGATAAACCCCTGGCCAGACCTATCAGAAAGAAGAGGGAAAGGACCCAAATTAATAAAGTCATGAAGGAAAGAGGAGAGATCGCAACCAATACCAAAGAAATACAAACAATTATAAGAACATAGTATAAGCAACTACATGTCAGCAAATTAGACATCTGGAAGAAATGGATACATTTAGAGACATATAAACTACCCAGACTGATCCAGTAAGAAATAGAAAACATGAACAGACCTATAACCAATAAGTAGACTGAAGCAGTAATCAAATATCTCCCAACAAACAAGAGATGGGAGACGGGCCAGACAGCTTCCCAGGGGAATTCTACCAAACATGTAAAGGAGAATTAATGTCTATTCTCCTGAAACTGTTCCAAAAAAAAAAAAAAAAGGAAAGAAATGGAAGGATAACGTCCAAACTCATTTTATGAGGCCAGAATTACCTTGATCCTAAAACCAGACAAAGACCCCATCAAAAAAGAAAATTACAGATAGGGGGGAGGAGTCAAGATGGCGGAGAAGTAGCAAGCTGAGACTGCTTCAGCTAGCCGGAGATCAGCTAGATAGCTTATCTAAAGATTGCAAACACCTGAAAATCCATCGGCAGATCGAAGAGAAAAAGAACAGCAATTCTGGAAACAGAAAAACAACCACTTTCTGAAAGGTAGGACCGGCGGAGAAGTGAATCCAAAGCGACGGGAAGATAGACCCCGGGGGAGGGGCCGGCTCCCGGCAAGCAGCGGAGCAACCGCACACAAAATCAGGACTTTTTAAAAGTCTGTTTCGCTGAGGGACATCGCTCCAGAGGCTAAACCGGGGCGAAGCCCACGCGGGGTCAGCGTGGCCTCAGGTCCCGCAGGGTCACAGAAGGATCGGGGGTGTCTGAGTGTCGCAGAGCTTGCGGGTATTGGAACAGGAAAGCTGGCTGCAGAGACAGAGCCGACAGTAAGCTCACAGCTCGGTGTTACCTTGAACCAGTCGCAGGCTCGGTGAGCTCGGAGTACGGCCGGAGGTCAGGCAGATGGGAGTGACTGGGCGCTGTTCTCTGAGGGCGCACTGTGGAGTGGGGCCCTGGGCTCTCGGCTCCTCCTGGTCGGAGACCAGGAGGCCGCCATCTGTATTCCTGTCCTCCGGAACTCTACGGAAAGCGCTCAGGGAACAAAAGCTCCTGAAAGCAAACCCGAGTGGATTACTCACCCCGGCCCCGGGTAAGGGCGGTGTAATTCCGCCTGGGGCAAAGACACTTGAGAATCACTACAACAGGCCCCTCCCCCAGAAGATCAACAAGAAATCCAGCCGAGACCAAGTTCACCTACCAAGGAGTGCGGTTTCAATACCAAGGAGAGCAGCAGAATTCCAGAGGAGGAGAAAGCCAAGCACGGAACTCATGGCTTTTTTCCTGTGATTTTTTTTTAGTCTTGCAGTTAATTTAATTTTTTCTTTTTCATTTTTTTTTTTTCTTCTCGCCTTCGGGTAAAATTTTTTTTTTTTTTAACTGTTACCTTTTTCTTTTTTAACGATTTTTTACTAGTTTATCTAATATATATATTTTTTCTTTTTTACATTTTTCTCAGGTGTTTTCTTTCTTTTAAAAATTTTTTTCTTTTCTTTTTTTTCCTTTTCTTTGTTCTTTTTTTTCCCTTTCTTCCTTTTTGAACCTCTTTTTATCCCCTTTCTCCCCACTTATGATTTTGGATCTCTTCTAATTTGGTTAAAGCATATTTTCCTGGGGTTGTTGCCACCCTTTTAGTATTTTACTTGCCCCTTCATTTACTCTTATCTGGCCAAAATGACAAGACGTAAAAATTCAACACAAAAAAAAAGAACAAGAGGCAGTACCAAAGGCTAGGGACCTAATCAATACAGACATCGGTAATATGTCAGATCTAGAGTTCAGAATGACAATTCTCAAGGTTCTAGCCGGGCTCGAAAAAGGCATGGAAGATATTAGAGAAACACTCTCGAGAGATATAAAAGCCCTTTCTGGAGAAATAAAAAAACTAAAATCTAACCAAGTTGAAATCAAAAAAGCTATTAATGAGGTGCAATAAAAAATGGAGGCTCTCACTGCTAGGATAAATGAGGTAGAAGAAAGAATTTGTGATATAGAAGACCAAATGACAGAGAATAAAGAAGCTGAGCAAAAGAGGGACAAACAGCTACTGGACCACGAGGGGAGAATTCGAGAGATAAGTGACACCATAAGATAAAACAACATTAGAATAATTGGGATTCCAGAAGAAGAAGAAAGAGAGAGGGGAGCAGAAGGTATACAGGAGAAAATTATTGGGGAGAATTTCCCCAATATGTCAAAGGGAACGAGCATCAAAATTCAGGAGGTTCAGAGAACGCCCCTCAAAATCAATAAGAATAGGCCCACACCCCATCACCTAATAGTAAAATTTACAAGTCTTAGTGACAAAGAGAAAATCCTGAAAGCAGCCCCGGAAAAGAAGTCTGTAACATACAATGGTAAAAATATTAGATTGGCAGCTGACTTATCCACAGAGACCTGGCAGGCCAGAAAGAGCTGGCATGATATTTTCAGAGCACTAAACGAGAAAAACATGCAGCCCAGAATACTATATCCAGCTAGGCTATCATTGAAAATAGAAGGAGAGATTAAAAGCTTCCAGGACAAACAACAACTGAAAGAATTTGCAAATACCAAACCAGCTCTACAGGAAATATTGAAAGGGGTCCTCTAAGCAAAGAGAGACCCTACAAGTGGTAGATCAGAAAGGAACAGAGACTATATACAGTAACAGTCACCTTACAGGCAATACAATGTCACTAAATTCATATCTCTCAATAGTTACCCTGAATGTGAATGGGCTAAATGCCCCAATCAAAAGACACAGGGTATCAGAATGGATAAAAAACCAAAACCCATCTATATGTTGCCTCCAAGAAACTCATTTTAAGCCCGAAGACACCTCCAGATTTAAAGTGAGGGGGTGGAACAGAATTTACCATGCTAATGGACATCAGAAGAAAGCAGGAGTGGCAATCCTTATATCAGATCAATTAGATTTTAAGCCAAAGACTATAATAAGAGATAAGGAAGGACACTATATCATACTCAAAGGGTCTGTCCAACAAGAAGATTTAACAATTTTAAATATCTATGCCCCCAACGTGGGAGCAGCCAACTATATAAACCAATTAATAACAAAATCAAAGAAACACATCAACAATAATACAATAATAGTAGGGGACTTTAACACTCCCCTCACTGAAATGGACAGGTCATCCAAGCAAAAGATCAGCAAGGAAATAAAGGCCTTAAACGACACACTGGACCAGATGGACATCACAGATATATTCAGAACATTTCATCCCAAATCAACAGAATACACATTCTTCTCTAGTGTACATGGAACATTCTCCAGAATAGATCACATCCTAGGTCCTAAATCAGGACTCAACCGGTATCAAAAGATTGGGATCATTCCCTGCATATTTTCAGACCACAATGCTCTAAAGCTAGAACTCAACCACAAAAGGAAGTTTGGAAAGAACCCAAATACATGGAGACTAAACAGTATCCTTCTAAAGAATGAATGGGTCAACCGGGAAATTAAAGAAGAATTGAAAAAAATCATGGAAACAAATGATAATGAAAATACAACGGTTCAAAATCTTGGGACACAACAAAGGCAGTCCTGGGAGGAAAATATATAGCGGTACAAGCCTTTCTCAAGAAACAAGAAAGGTCTCAGGTACACAACCTAACCCTACACCTAAAGGAGCTGGAGAAAGAACAAGAAAGAAACCCTAAGCCCAGCAGGAGAAGAGAAATCATAAAGATCAGAGCAGAAATCAATGAAATAGAAACAAAAAAAAAAACAATAGAATTAATCAACGAAACTAGGAGCTGGTTCTTTGAAAGAATTAATAAAATTGATAAACCCCTGGCCCGACTTATCAAAAAGAAAAGAGAAAGGACCCAAATAAATAAAATCATGAATGAAAGAGGAGAGATCACAACTAACACCAAAGATATACAAACTATTAGAAGAACATACTATGAGCAACTCTACGCCAACAAATTTGACAATCTGGAAGAAATGGATGCATTCCTAGAAACATATAAACTACCACAACTGAACCAGGAAGAAGTAGAAAGCCTGAACAGACCCATAACCAGTAAGGATATTGAAGCAGTCATTAAAACTCTCCAAACAAACAAAAGCCCAGGGCCAGACGGCTTCCCGGGGGAATTCTACCAAACATATAAAGAAGAACTAATTCCTATTCTCCTGAAACTGTTCCAAAAAATAGAAATGGAAGGAAAACTTCCAAACTCATTTTATGAGGCCAGCATCACCTTGATCCCAAAACCAGACAAGGATCCCACCAAAAAAGAGAGCTATAGACCGATATCCTTGATGAACACAGATGTGAAAATACTCAACAAAATACTAGCCAATAGGATTCAACAGCCAATAGGATTATTCACCACGACCAAGTGGGATTGATTCCAGGGCTGCAAGGTTGGTTCAACATCCGCAAATCAGTCAATGTGATACAACACATCAATAAAAGAAAGAACAAGAACCATATGATACTCTCAATAGATGCTGAAAAAGCATTTGACAAAGTACAGCATCCCTTCCTGATCAAAACTCTTCAAAGTGTAGGGATAGAGGGCACATACCTCAATATCATCAAAGCCATCTATGTAAAACCCACCGCAAATATCATTCTCAATGGAGAAAAACTGAAAGCTTTTCCACTAAGGTCAGGAACACAGCAGGGATGTCCATTATCACCACTGCTATTCAACATAGTACTAGAGGTCCTAGCCTCAGCAATCAGACAACAAAAGGAAATTAAAGGCATCCAAATCAGCAAAGAAGAAGTCAAATTATCACTCTTCACAGATGATCTGATACTATATGTGGAAAACCCAAAAGACTCCACTCCAAAACTGCTAGAACTTATACAGGAATTCAGTAAAGTGTCAAGATATAAAATCAATGCACAGAAATCAGTTGCATTTCTCTACACCAACAGCAAGACAGAAGAAAGAGATATTAAGGAGTCAATCCCATTTACAATTGCATCCTAAACCATAAGATACCTAGGAATAAACCTAACCAAAGAGACACAGAATCTATACTCAGAAAACTATAAAGTACTCATGAAAGAAATTGAGGAAGACACAAAGAAATGGAAAAATGTTCCATGCTCCTGGATTGGAAGAATAAATATTGTGGAAATGTCTATGCTACCTAAAGCAATCTACACATTTAATGCAATTCCTATCAAAGTACCATCCATCTTTTTCAAAGAAATGGAACAAATAATGCTAAAATTTATATGGAACCAGAAAAGACCTCGAATAGCCAAAGGGATATTGAAAAAGAAAGCCAACGTTGGTGGCATCACAATTCCGGACTTCAAGCTCTATTACATAGCTGTCATCATCAAGACAGCATGGTACTGGCACAAAAACAGACACATAGATCAATGGAACAGAATAGAGAGCCCAGAAATAGACCCTCAACTCTATGGTCAACTCATCTTCGACAAAGCAGGAAAGAATGTCCAATGGAAAAAAGACAGCCTCTTCAATAAATGGTGCTGGGAAAATTGGACAGCCACATGCAGAAAAATGAAATTGGACCATTTCCTTACACCACACACAAAAATGGACTCAAAATGGATGAGGGACCTCAATGTGCGAAAGGAATCCATCAAAATCCTTGAGGAGAACACAGGCAGCAACCTCTTCGACCTCTGCCGCAGCAACATCTTCCTAGGAACAACGCAAAAGGCAAGGGAAGCAAGGGAAAAAATGAACTATTGGGATTTCATCAAGATCAAAAGCTTTTGCACAGCAAAGGAAACAGTTAACAAAATCAAAAGACAACTGACAGAATGGGAGAAGATATTTGCAAACGACATATCAGATAAAGGACTAGTGTCCAGAATCTATAAAGAACTTAGCAAACTCAACACCCAAAGAACAAATAATCCAATCAAGAAATGGGCAGAGGACATGAACAGACATTTCTGCAAAGAAGACATCCAGATGGCCAACAGACACATGAAAAAGTGCTCCATATCACTCGGCATCAGGGAAATACAAATCAAAACCACAATGAGATATCACCTCACACCAGTCAGAATGGCTAAAATAAACAAGTCAGGAAATGACAGATGCTGGCGAGGATGTGGAGAAAGGGGAACCCTCCTACATTGTTGGTGGGAATGCAAGATGGTGCAGCCACTCTGGAAAACAGCATGGAGGTTCCTCAAAATGTTGAAAATAGAACTGCCCTATGACCCAGCAATTGCACTATTGGGTATTTACCCTAAAGATACAAACGTAGTGATCCAAAGGGGCACATGCACCCGAATGTTTATAGCAGCAATGTCCACAATAGCCAAACTATGGAAAGAACCTAGATGTCCATCAACAGATGAATGGATCACGAAGATGTGGTATATATACACAATGGAATACTATGCAGCCATCAAAAGAAATGAAATCTTGCCATTTGCGACAACATGGATGGAACTAGAGCGAATCATGCTTAGCGAAATAAGTCAAGCAGAGAAAGACAACTATCATATGATCTCCCTGATATGAGGAAGTGGTGATGCAACATGGAGGCTTAAGTGGGTAGGAGAAGAATAAAAGAAACAAGATGGGATTGGGAGGGAGACAAACCATAAGTGACTCTTAATCTCACAAAACAAACTGAGGGTTGCTGGGGGGAGGGGGTTTGGGAGAAGAGGGTGGGATTATGGACATTGGGGAGGGTATGTGCTTTGGTGAGTGCTGTGAAGTGTGTAAACCTGGTGATTCACAGACCTATACCCCTGGGGATAAAAATATATGTTTATAAAAAATAAAAAATTAAAAAAAATAAAGAAAATTACAGACCAATATCCCTAATGGACATGGATGCAGAAATTCTCACCAAAATACTAGCCAGTAGGTTCCAATAGTACATTAAAAGGATTATTCACCACAACCAAGTGGTATTTATTCCTGGGCTGCAAGGCTGGTTCAACATCCACAAATCAATCAATGTGAAACAATACATTAATAAAAGAAAGAACAAGAACCACATGATACTCTCAATAGATGCAGAAAAAGCATTTGACAAAGTACTGCATCCTTTCTTGATCAAAGCTCTTCAAATTGTAGGGACAGAAGGTACATACCTCAGTATCATAAAGGCATCTATGAAAAACCCACAGCAAATATCATCCTCAATAGAGAAAAACTGAGAACTTTTCCCCTAAGGTCAGGAACATGGAAGGGATGTCTACTATCACCACTACTATTCAACATAGTAGTAGAAGTCCTAGCCTCAGCAATAAGACAACAAAAAGAAATAAAAGACATCTGAATCTGCAAAGAGGTTAACCTCTCACTCTTCACAGATATGATACTTTATGTGGAAAACCCAAAAGACTCCATCCCAAAACTATTAGAACTCATACAGGAATTCAGCAAGGTGTCAGGATATAAAATCAATGCAGAGAAATCAGTTGCATTTCTAAACAACAAGACAGAAGAAAGAGAAATTAAGGAGTTTATCTCATTTACAATTACACCCAAAACCATAAGAATACCTAGGAATAAATCTTACCAAAGAGGCAAAGAATCTGTACTCATAAAAGTACAAAATACTCATGAAAGCAATTGAGGATGAGGCAAAGAAATAGAAAACGTTCCATGCTCATGCATTGGAAGAACAAATACTGTGAAAAAGTCTATGGTACCTAGAGAAATCTACACATTTAATGCAGTCCCTACCAAAATACCATCAACCTTTTTCAAAGAAATGGGAACAAATAATCCTAGAATTTATAGGAAACCAGAAAAGACCCCAAGTAGCCAGAGGAATATTGAAAAAGAAAAGCAAAGCTAGTGGCATCACAATTCTGCACTTCAAGCTCTATTGCAAAGCTGTAATCCTGAAGACAGTATGGTACTGGCACAAAAACAGACACACCGATCAATGCAACAGAATAGAGAGCCCAGGAATGGACCTTCAACTCTAAGGTCAACTAATTTTTGACAAATCAGGAAAGAATCTCCAATGGAAAAAAGACAGTGTCTTCAACAAATGATATTGGGAAAATTGGACAGCCACATGCAGAAGAATGAAACTGGACCATTTCCTTATACTACCCACAAAAATAGACTCAAAATGTATGAAATACCTCAATGTGAGAAGGAATCCATCAAAATCCTTGAGGAGAACACAGACAGAAACCTCTCTGACCTCAGCCACAGCAATTTCTTCCTAGAAACATAGCCAAATGCAAGGGAAGCAAGGGCACAAATGAACTATTGGGACTTCATCAGGATCAAAAGCTTTTGCAAAAGCAAAGTAAACAGTAAACAAAATAAAAAAATAACTGATAGAATGGGAGAAGATATTTGCAAATGGCGTATTGGGTAAAGGGCTTGTATCCAAAATCTATAGAGAACTTAACAAACTCACACTTACAGAACAAGTAATCCAATTAAGAAATGGGAAGAAGACATGAACAGACATTTCAGCAAAGAAGACATCCAGATTGCCAACAGAAACATGAAAAAGTGCTCAACATCACTCAGCTTTAGGGAACCACACCGCACACTTGCTAAAATTAACAAGTCAGGAAATGTCAGGTGTCGGCGAGGACACAGAGAAAGGGAAACCCTCCTACACGATTGGTGGGAATGCAAGGTGGTGCAGCCATTCTGGAAAACAGCATGGAATTTCCTCAAAAAAATTGAAAATAGAGCTACCTTATGACCCAGAAATTGCACTACTTCATATTACTCTAAAGATATAAATGTAGTGATCCGAAGGGGCAAAGGCACCCGAGTTTATAGCAGCAATGTCCACAATAGCCAAACTATGGAAAGAGCCTAGATGTCCATCAACAGATGAATGGGTAAAGAACATGTTATATATATATATAGAGAGAGATAGATATAGATATAGATGATATAGATATAGATATATAGATACACACACAGATATTATACAGCCATCAAAAATGAAATATTACTATTTGCAATGATGTGGATGGAACTAGAGGGTATTATGCTAAGCAAAATAAGTCAATGAGAGAGTAACAATTATCATATGCTCTCACTGATTTGAGGAATTTGAGAAATAAGACAGAGAATCATAGGGGAAGGTAGGGAAAAATGAAACAAAATGAAACCAGAGAGGGAGACAAACCTTACGAGACTCTTGGTCTCAGGAAACAAATAAGGGTTCCTGGAGTGAAGGGGGGGTGGGAGTAATGGGTGGCTGGGGGATGGACATTGGGGAGGGTATGTGCTATGGTGAGTGCTGTGAATTACATAAGACTGATGAATCACAGACCTGTAACCTGAAACAAATAATACATTATATGTTAATTTTTGTAAAATTCTAGCAGATGGAAATAAATAATGAAGTTTAGAGCAGACATAAGTAAAATAGAGAAATAAAATAATAAGAAAAATAATCAATGAAACCTAAAATTGGTTCTTAGAAAACACTAACAAGTTTGACAAACCCTTAGGAGATTGACAGAGTATAAAGAAGAAGAAGAAGAAGAAGAAGAAGAAGAAGAAGAAGAAGAAGAAGAAGAAGGAGGAGGAGGAGGAGGAGGAGGAGGAGGAGGAGGAGGAGGAGGAGGAGGAGGAGGAGGAGAATAAGAAGGAGAAGAACAAGAACAACAAGAAGAAGAACAAGAAGGAGGAGGAGGAGGAGGAAAAAGAAGAAGAAGGAGAAGAAGAAGGAGGAGGAGGAGGAGGAGAATAAGAAGGAGAAGAACAAGAACAACAAGAAGAAGAACAAGAAGGAGGAGGAGGAGGAGGAAAAAGAAGAAGAAGGAGAAGAAGAAGGAGGAGGAGGAGGAGGAGGAGGAAGAGGAGGAGGAGGAGGAGGAAATTAAAAAAAAAGAAGAAGAAGAAACACAAATGAAATCCATCACAATGACAGTCATGGGGTACCTGGGTGGCCCAGTCTATTTAATGTCTGCCTTTGGCTTGGGTCATGATCTCAGGGTCCTGGGATCCAGCCCCGCATCAGGCTCCTTGCTCAGTGGGGAGTTACCCTGCTTGTGTGCTCCCTTTCTCTGTTAAAAACACAAATAAATTATATAACTAAATAAATAAATACTTTCCTTCCCAGTTGGAATGATGGTAAGCTTTGGCAGTAGAGCGCTCTGGAGTGCTCTAAAGAGACATTGCAAGAAGAAGGGGTTTCCCCTCCCAGTTATTGTATGCTCTTTCACCAGCCTAACTCTAACAGTGCCTACAGTCGTGCCCCATGTCCCTGGTTATGTGTGCCTACAAGCTTCAGCTCACCGGGACTCCAGAATTATTGCTGCTTTCCTCATGGTTTGAGGCCAGCTCTAGCTGGGATGATCCCACAAACCCCTCTGCCATCTAGGGGTCTGGAACTACACCTTTATTTTTTGTATTTTTTTTTCAGTGTTCCAAGATTCATTGTTTATGCACCACACCCAGTGCTCCATGCAATACATGTCCTCCTTAATACCCACTACAAGGTTCACCCAACCACCCACCCCTCTCCCTCTAACACCCTCAGCTTCTTTCTCAGAGTCTACAGTCTTTCATGGCTTTTCCTCTCCCTTCAATTTCCCCCAACTCACTTCTCAATCTCCCAATGTCCTCTGTGTTATTTCTTATGCTCCACAAATAAGCAAAACCATATGATAACTGACTCTCTCTGCTTGACTTATTTCACTTAGCATAATCTCCTCCAGTCCCATCCATGTTGCTATAAAAGTTGGGTATTCATCTTTTCTGATGGGGGCATAATACTCCATTGTATATATGTATCACATCGTCCTTATCCATTCATCTGTTGAAGGGCAGCTTGGCTCTTTCCACAGTTTGGCGACTGTGGCCATTGCTGCTATGAACATTGGGGTACAGAAGGTCCCTCTTTTCACTCTGTCTGTATCTTTGGGGTAAATACGCAATAGTGCAATTGCAGGGTCACAGGGAAGCTCTATTTTTAATATCTTAAGGAATCGCTGCACTGTTTTACAAAGTGGTTGCACCAACTGGCGTTCCCAGCAACAGTGTTAGAAGGTTCCCCTTTCTCCACATCCTATCCAACACACGTTATTTCCTGTTTTGTTAATTTTGGCCATTTTAACTGCTTTAAGGTGCTATCTTGGTGGGTTTTTTAAAAGATTTTATTTATTTTTTCGACAGAGAGAGATCACAAGTAAGCAGAGAGGCAGGCAGAGAGAGAGAGAGGGGAGGAAGCAGGATCCCTGCCAAGGAGAGAGCCAGATGTGGGGCTTGATCCCAGGACACTGGGATCATGACCTGAGCCGAAGGCAGAGGCTTTAACCCTCTGAGCCACCAGGAGCCCCTCCCGGTGTGGTTTTGATTTGAATCTTCCTGATGCCTAATGATGATGAACATTTTTTCATGTGTCTGTTAGCCATTTGTATGTCTTCTTTGGAGAACGGCATCTTATTCAACAAAGCCCAGATTCCCCTTCCAAGTTTGTACTTCCTTGGGTCCTCTCCCATAAGCCCTAAAGTACCATTTAAGGTTCTTCTTCCACCTCTAGAATTACTCTCCTATACCAGCTTAATACTTCTGTATAGTATCCCAAGTTTAAAAACTATGGTTTCTTTCTCCTGATAGCACTCAACTTGATAGCAAGAGTAGTTCCAGAAGATGGACCCATACAGAGGGGATCAGTGAGTTAGCTTTCTCGTGCCTTCAGGCTCAGTGCAGTGCTGAGCTCCTACCTCATGGAAGACAAGGTACTAGTAATCCATGGCATGCAGGGCATAAAATTTAACCAAGCCACACTAATTATCTGTGTTGAATGATGAAAAAGCACCAAGTGACACATACACTTTGGGAGCCCAAGTGGCTGCTGCCCTTGACTAGTACAGCAGTGTTGATGGCTGCAGTGTGGGATGAATAATTTTTAGTGTAATTAAATTTTTATAGAGAGAAAAAAACACGCTCAGGTCTTTTAAGTCTCAGATGACAGCCTGAGAACCAGAGGGGTTTCCACATAACCCTTAAAAAATACCTATTTTTTGCAGCCACAGGATTGACATTGCTGCAAATTAAACACAATTCTCGTGTTCTGAGTAACACAACAGTGGAATTCACAGTTTCACCCATAGTCCTCCCAGGGAGTAGTAAGGGCAGACATCACCCTGTTCCTTATCAGATGGGGAAAATACTCAGCCTTTTACCATTAAGTATGATGTTATCTGCAAGTCTTTTTGTAGATCTTGTTCATCAGCTTGAAGATATTACCCTGTATTCCTACTTGTTGACAGACCTGCTGTTGATTATTGTGAAATGGTTGTTCTGCATCATTTCATATAATCATCTAGTTTTTTCTTAGACTGTTAACACAGTAGATTACATTGATCCATCTTTGTAAGCACAAAGGAGAACAGCTAAGCCAGAAGAAGAGGGAAGGAAAAATTAATAGAAATAAGAGTGGAAATCAATGAGGGAGAAAACACACATATAGTTTTAACACTGCAAAAGTTAATTCTGAGAAAGACCAGAACATGAATAAATCCAGTGGTATTTGCTCAATTTTTCTTGTACTCCATAAACCTTCTACCAAGGGACATAGTCAGTCTGGATCTGAAAGAAGAGACACCCCCCCATCATACATGGGGCTCACAAAAGTACATACTGCCCCTTGCCTCATACTGTTTTCCATCCCACAATGTATTATTTTAGAATCAATTAATTATGGAAAATTAAGTTGCAACTCATTCATTCTGGGTTTATAAATACAAATTAGAATGTCTCAGCCACCCAAAGTAATTAGTTGTGGAGCTAGAAATATAATCCATTCCTCAAACATTCATCAGCAGGCATCACAACATTGAAGACATTCTCTTAGCTCACAACCTCTTTCCAGGGCACTCTTCCTGGTTCTAGTTTCAGCAGCTATGGCACATTTTTTTTTTATCTCTAATAACTGTGTCACTTAACATAAATCCTCCAACAATAACAACAACAACAACAAGGTAAATAAAAACATAAATTTAGTATATCAACAAAGCTTTTAAGTACAAAGCTATTTACTGTATTTTCCAAACCTGAACTATAATGCTGTTCAAATTAGTATGGTTTCTAGAATGAAAACTTACCTTTCTGAAGCCACTTAACTGATAGAACAAGAAAAAATGACTTTTAATTCAATAAGAGCTGTCAACAAATGGAATGTTGTTAGTCCAATGTATAACTCAAAGCATGTGTTTTGCAACTTAATTTCCGCCAGTCAGCATGGTGCATGAAGTTGACATTCAGTGTTCTGAAAACACAAACATGAAAACTTTGCCTTTGTAATAACTGTCACATTTGTCGCATTTGTCACAAAGAGTTACAGACACACATATACGCACAAACACACTTACTTACACAAGTACACTCACATATGCATGAACGTGCATGCAAATACATACAAGTACAAATAAGGAACATACACATGCATAAACACATACACACATAAGCACACAAACACACCCACTTACACACCTACACCCCCATTTATATACATGCATGCATTTACACATATACACACCAACTTACACACAGATACCCATGCATGCATACACATACCTACACACAAACACGCATACCTACAGTCATACATACACATACCCAACCACACTATAGAGTGTGTGCACGAGATCCAAAAAGCCATTTTTAAAAGTGGGTTTAGAAAATATGAAAGCATCATAATAAATCTAATAAATGCTGCATAAAACCAAATAAAATGTGAACCATGCTTATTCGGGCAACAGAACCTTTAGCAAAAGAAATGTCCTTGAAAATTTTGTGCTTATTATTAACCACGGGTACAAATGTACCCTATTATATTTAGCTCAAATATTCTCATTTGTAAATCTGCTCCATTTCACCCCAGCCTCTTTTCCTATTCCTTCTCTGCCCTAATTTTCTCTTCTCCTCCCATCATGTGATGCTCCAACCCTGACTTGAAAGTAACATAAATTTAATGCTGAAAGTAACCAGCATCCTATAGGCTGATTGGAATTGCTGGGCTATTAGTAGGAATAAAAATGGCTCAATAATTTCTAGTATTCCAGTCTCGTTAATGTCACCCCAGGTGTAGGGAGAGATAAAGAATATTCAATATCTTCATTGTAATAATATGGAAACAATCTACTGTGTTTTGATTCATCATTGGAAACAAGCAGACAATTCCATTAGAGGCAAGCTTGAGAAACATTAGGAAAATGTTTTTGAATACTTCCTCCTGTTCCTTTTTGAGGGAGCAGGCTCTGTTTAAGGAGATAGACTGCTGCCCCAGAGCCCCGTCTTAATTGACTTCAGCAAAGACCATCCCTGGCTTGTCATGGTTCCCTCCACTCTGTAAAAGAAGCAGACCCTAGGGCGAGGAGACACAGAGAGCACCAGGCTGGGCCACTGCATGCCACCACTGGACAACCAGTGATTGGGAAAAATGGCTAATTGCTCTAATAATCAACAATCCTTAGTCCCTTGTGTTCCAGACATACCTCACTGTGAACTGAGATGCGACAAGGAAATGCACAATATTAGCTTCCTTAAGAGGGATGGCCTTGGGCCTGGACACAAATGCACTGTCTTATGTCATTCTGCATCAACCCACAGCACTCAGAGCAGACCCCTGAGCAATTAAAAGACACGAGTAATCTTATTTTTAATTTGAAAATTCTAAAATTCTACCCGTGTAGTATGACTAATAAATTGGAAAAAGAAACAAACATATTCTTTTTTTCCCCAATACTGCAATGTTCTAGAATAATTTTTAAAAGAAAAATTCCTCCCTCTTTGGAATCTTAAATAGACGGTACACTCCTATAACCACTCTTTATCATGTAAGTTGACAAGACATTTATCAGCTTGAGTTGAAATAACAGCCTGCTCTAAATTCAGACTTGAACACAGGTGAAAAGCTCGACTTTGGGGCCATTCATGTTGGAGATTGAATTCAAGTAGAGCAGAAGTGGCAGATGTGTGGTGGGGGGGAAGATAGAAGTGAGCAACAAGTCCTAGCAATGCAGAGGAAGAAGAAGCTCCCACATGTCTTGCCCTGTGCCCTCTATCCTCCTCCAACACACCTAGACCAACTGAATGCCACCATTTTGCACCCAGATGACTCATCCATCCCACAACTTCCTCCTTGGTCAATGATTGGTGCCACTGCTATCACATTCACCCAAGTCACGGGTACCCTCTTCTTTATGTGACCTTTTCATATTCTTAGCAATCCTACATGCAAGTCAGTTTTATTGATAATTCAGGATGAACATGGAACTTGGTGGCTGCCCAACAATTTCTAGGGATGATTCATATTCTCAGTTAATTTTTTGTGTATGTATTCTATAAACATTCTACCTACTGGGAAAAAAAAAAAAACAGGAATAATCCCCAAGCCGTTTGTTGGCTATCTGATGGTCTCCACTGAGGAATGTACATAGGCACAGTCATCTGCTTTGTGAGGGTCATGGGACTTGATCCCTCATCTAGGCAGAAACATATCACCCCAATTTCAGAGAGACTGTAACAGTATTTAGAGACCTTTCCTTCTGACAGCATAAATTGGTAGTCAGATAGAAAGAAGTGGTGATGAACATGTTCATTTTTTTTTAAGGATTGAATAAAATGGCTTATGACAACAGCCATTTGGGACACAAAGAAAAAGTTCAGATGACTGTCATCATCTTACAAATGAAATGTCAACATCTCATCAATTGATTAAATAAAAAACACAGATTTGAAGCAGTTTCCATGCAGTTGTGAGAATACAGTCATTCTCTAAAATGTGATAGAGAGAAGATGGCTTCTTCTCCATCTAGGATATGCACCACAAGCCTTCCTGGCAGCCCTTTCCAGGGATCTGTGGGCAGCTCTCCCACTGCCCCACAGCCCTAAATCCAGAGAAATCACATCTAGAGTAAGAATGAATTTTTATTTTCAAGATTTCCTTATTAATTCTGGGTCTCTTCTGATTCCATACAAATTTTAGGATTATTTGCTCCAGCCCTTTGAAAAACACCAGTGGAATTTTTATCGAAATGATATTAAAAGTATAGATTGCTCTAGGCAGTATAGACATTTTAACCATGTTTATTCTTCTGATCCAAGAGCATGGAATGGTCTTCCATCTTTTTGTGACTTCTTCAACTTCTTTCATGAGTAAAACTGGTGGCATCATGTTACCTGATTTCAAGCTTTACTACAAAGCTGTAATCACCAAGACAGCATGATACTGGCATAAAAACAGACACATAGACCAGTGGGACAGAGTAGAGAGCCCAGATATGGACCCTCAACTCTATGGTCAAATAATCTTCAACAAAGATGTTGATGTGGATGTTCCTCAAGAAATTAAAAATAGAGCTTCCCTATAACCTGCAATTGCACTCCTGTGTATTTACCCCAAAGATACAGATGTAGTGAAAAGAAGGGCCATATGTACCCCAATGTTTATAGCAGCAATGGCCATGGTCGCCAAACTGTGGAAAGAACCAAGATGCCCTTCAACAGACGAAAGGATAAGGAGGATGTAGTCCATATACACTATGGAGTATTGTGCCTCCATCAGAAAGGATGAATACCCAAGTTTTGTATCAACATGGATGGGACTGGAGGAGATTATGCTGAGTAAAATAAGTCAAGCAGAAAGAGTCAAGTATCATATGGTTTCACTTATTTGTGGAGCATAACAAATAATGTGGGGGACATAAGGAGATGGAGAGGAGATGGGAGTTGAGGGAAATTGGAGGGGGGGGGGTGAACCATGAGAGACTATGGACTCTGAAAAACAACCTTAGGGTTTTGAAGGGGCAGGGAGTGGGAAGTTGGGGGAGCCAGGTGGTGGGTATTAAGGAGGGCACGTATTGCATGGAGCACTGGGTGTGGTGCAAAAACAATGAATTCTTTTATGCTGAAAAGAAATTTTAAATAAATAAATAAATAAATAAATAAATAAATAAAAATAGGGCTACCTGAAAAAAAAAAAAGAATGAATTTTGATCAATTTTACCATTTCCTTACTCCATTCAGCCACTTCTTTGTTGAGCCCTTCCAAAGGCTGAACCATATGTATGGAGGACTATGGCATTAGCACAAACAACCAAATTATCATTTATTCAAGGTGACAAAGATTTTCCTCCAATACATTGGTTTAAGCAAAATTATTTCCACAAAGAACATTCATCCACTGTTTCATTCTTTGGAAGTACTCTGTACTAATGAAATCGCCTCTAGCTTCACTGAGATAACATTTAGTTCTGGACATCATATAGTTGTCACTCAGCACCTGGGGCAACCCAGGCACTGGAGAAGACAAGAGAAGAAGAAAAGATTTGTAGGGTATGGACAGAATGAAACCGAAGTAGCACTATTGTCACATTCATGATCCTGCATTTTTCTAGCAACCTTTTTTCTAATAACTTGAAGCTTTTCATGAATATTTGCTGCAGAAACACCATGAGATACGGTTTATGAATTGAGAAGAGGTCAGGATCATTCTAACCCCAAGATTCCACCTGAGCTTTGGCTCCTGATCCCCTGACAGATAACTGTATGAGAAGGAAAGGGGTAGCAGCCATGCACTGAGCACCTCAGAAGCCCACATGTTTCCTCCAGGATCACCTCAGTTAACCTCTCCCCTGTGAGGCAGCTTCTGGGAGCATTTTATGGAGGTTCCCATGGGTCAACAAAATGACCCAAAGCATTCTGCCTTGATGATATTGGAAGACTAATGAGCTCCAAGTGAATGCCTATTTCCTTCTCCATTCATGCCTACCCCTCAAATGAAATATAAGAGGGGTTCCTGGATTTTTCAGTTGGTTCAACGTTTGACTCTTGGTTTCATGTAGGTTCATAATCTCAGGCTCATGGGATTGAGCCCCACATCAGGCTCCTTGCTCAGCCTGGTGTCTGCTTAAGATTCTCACTCTCCTTCTGCCTCCTCCTACCACTCATGCTTGTGCTCTCTCTCTCTTTCTCTCTCTCTCAAATCAATAAATAAACAAAACCAGGAAGGAAGGCAGAGAGGGAGGGAGGGACACCAAACTGCCATTTGGGGAAGGCGGAAGGCAGACAGGCCAAAATGACAATGCTCTTGGCATTATAGAACAGTGACTTATAAGGCAAAGAATTCTGAAGTAGATGCCAATTCCAGAAGAATTAGAGGGACCTGAGAGAACACCCACACTGACCAGCCTAAGGTGATCTGGACACGTTTGTGCCATGGGTCAATGTGGAAAAATGGTATCACAATGTTGAAACATGGTATTTTGGTACCAAAGGCACGGACTAGTGACTCCTTTCCACCCCTCAACAGCTCTGCATGTCCATAAGCCCCTCACACAACAGTTGCATAAAGAACTTGCAAAATTTCCACAATAAACTGAGAAATCTGGAATTGATGAGATGATTTACTATCAAGCAGAAATAGGATTTCATGATGGAAAATGAAATATTTTTAAAATTTACACTTTTGTCTTCTTTGGTAGATCTTTCAGATTGCCACTATGAAACCTTAAAATGGCTTTAGACATTATTTTCAAAACAGGAATGTTTTTAAAGCATTGTTGAAATAGAATTGATTTTTTCCAGCTGCCAAAGGAAAGTATATGATCTTCTCCTTATCCCTTTGTTTTTCTGTTTTCACCTTGAAAACTGGAACCCCCTCCTCTTGAAGACTAAAGCATTGTACTGACCAAAGCAGAAATCATTAAAAAAAAAACCTCATCCTTTTTAATATTATAAGCTTATGGCTATTATAACCTTTTTTTTTTTTTTTTTGGCTTGTCAGAAAGCTTTCCTGTGTTATTCCATGTCCTCGGATGTAGGAACAGGATATTGTATCAAACAGCCCCACAAGGAGACAGGACATTCATTACCAAGATAGGAAAAACCCTGGCCTAATTATCAATTAATCCCAGTCCATCTTTGTTCTAGAAAAGCAGGAGGCTGTAAAGGTCAGAGAGCATGGGTAAAGTGGATGACACTCCCAGGCTGACATGAGCTTACTGGTCCCCATCATTTCCATTATTTGGCAGATCCTCTAAAATAGTTTTCCTTTTGTTTTTCCAATATTCACACCATAGTTAAAGAAAGGATAATCAGTGCCAAAGTTTTCATTTGTTTTAGTTAAGACCAAAATCGGGAACAAATCTAACATTTGAATAATATTTTGTTCTTCCTTTCTTTTTTTTTTTAGTATAAATACTATATTTATTAAATATCTTTACAGTTTATTTAAATGTATTTACAGAACTATTCCTGCATAAGTTATATTTCAGACATCCAATTCAGGTCATTGCCTCTTGAGTAAGACAAATAATGATAGTCTCAACAGAAAAAAGCAGCTCATTAGTATGCACAAATTAAAATTTGTTTCAGTATTTAGCCATCTTTGCCACAAACTACCTGCTAAAAGTTAAAATTTTGACATGGACACTGCCATTTTTTAGTTGAGAAATTCAATTTTGCAAAGAATTTTTTTAAATGAATAGAATCCAAATGCTTTTCTGCTTCATAGTTTCAATTTTATAAGCAGATTTGGGGGATTTTTTTGATCTTGTGAAATTTGTTAACTGCAAAAATGTGATAGTTTCTAGGGAAATTGGATGCTATAGCTTCTAACAAAGATAGCTGGCATAAGGTGACAAGGAACCATGAACTTATTCAAAAGTACAAACATTTACAGTTCTAGCCAATCTTGTTTACAATCTCCAAAATGATCAAAACTGACTCCATGAATTCCCACAATTCTGCCTTGTTACTCGATGTGTAGGTTGGTGGTACTAAAGGTGGTCCTGAAGGCGACTGTTCTATCTGGAACAAATGCAGCTGCTAGAAGAGGACACTCTCCTATCATGCAAAGCTTGAAATCTGGTTTCTACTCTAGACACAGCCCACCCCCCCAGACATGCATACCTGGAATGGATTCTTTTGTGATTTAGTACGTATCAACCATGTCAAGCCAGTACAGTAATTCAGGACAAATAACTTGTCTCCCATACCCCCATTTCTTCTTTCAGTTTTTAAGAGCCCAATGGACTCTACTGCATTATCCAATCAGTGAATTTTTTTTGTGCGCAGGCAGCTTAAGTTCACAGGAAGAAATAAGGTTCTGATATGTTTAGAGTGCACATTTTAAAACAGAATAAAATAAAAATTTCAAGCATGTGATAAAAATATTGATTTTTATGATACAGTATTGTTTTATAAATATAGATGGAAAAGCTATAAACTTTACTGGTCTTTGGTGCATCCAGAGAGGGATAATTTGCCATTTGTAAATTAGAAATCCAAATTCTTTTTGTTATAAAAGTCCATTACATGAGGCAAATGTGTGTGTTTTATTCTGCTTGATTTAAAATGCAATTAACACACATCAAGTTCAGAATCCGACCCACCAAGTGGTATATCGCAGTCACACCCCACAGAGACTTAGGTTCTGTGACCTGGAAAATTCCAGTATGGGTCCAGCATAGCCTCTAACTACTGGGAGTGGAAGGCGTGTTACTTGTTAAGCAGCACTCCAACTGACCACCCCCCCATCACTCCCTGGCAGTCATAAAATTAATTGTGTCACACACAAAGGACAGGGCAAAAAGAAAAGCGAGAAAATATTCTGTGTCACTAATCTATAGGCGAGGTCCAAAGTCAGCTCCATTGTGAAACTCAAATTCTTTTCCAACTATTTTTGTATCACTGACACCAACATTGTTGATTTCTAATGGTCATTTCTCAAAAAAGACGAAGTTGATTAAATGAGTCATGTAAAACATCACCAATCTAGCTTTATAAAGATTGTGTTTGATGGGTTAAATGAGAGCAGAGAAAAGCCAGTGACTTGACCAGCACTGCTCTTACAAGGAATTAAATGTAGGCATTGGAAAATTAATGCAAAATATATCCAGATCATAAGGCTACATACCTCTGACCAGAAATAATTAAAAGCCCAAACAAAAGAACTGAAATTGTCAGCCCAAATATAAATGTATTCCTTCTAACAAAACCCTTCTGGATGCAACTTTCTTTACTTTTTAAATACACAGAGACTGCAAACAGTTTGTGCAAAATAAATACCCCGCCACTTGCCACTCACGCTTCCATGTTTTATCGGAGCACGATGGGTACTCTTTATTTAAACAGAATGTAACTCCACCCAGCCCTCCCTGCCCAGTCCCCTATCTCTTCTACCAAAGAATTCTGTTTTGTCAAGTTAGGGTAGTTAAGGCATTCTGACATGTAATTAAAGGTGATTCAAAATAGATATCTAACATTATGCCAATTTAGGAATAGTAGATAAATTACTGAATGGCTTACAAATGAATAACTCATTCTTATTATAAATGGAATGCCTGTTACAAGCATGATGCATTGAAATATAGTAATGACATGTACATGGTACATGTTAAACAATTTTAAATAAAACAAAAGCTTGACAGTTACTCAAATATACAGTACAAATTCACAAAACAAAAATCTTTTAAAACAAGTTGAGGTAACCTCAAACATAAGTTTTAATGCAATAAACCAGTGAATAAGTATCTCCTTTAGAGAAAGACACTTTCCGTATTCTCCTCCAGTAGATTCTCATCAGGTTTAATTGCATTCTCATCTATACACCAATGTTACTTGACTTATAAATAAAACATAGCTTTAATTTAAGGATTTCTAAGTATATATACTTTTCTACCACCAAGTTAATGAAGGAAAAAAACTGACCCAAAAATATATATCTTTACAGCAGTTGACTTGTACATAAACCTTAAAAATAAGTTTGAGCTTGCAGATAAAGGGAAAACTGAATGCAGGGTAGTTTTATAAGAAAACTATACACTGCAAGATGGCTATTCGGAAACTGTAAACATTAAGCTTGATTCGGACCCCTGAATTTCTGTGTAGGGCAAATGCAAATGTCAGATCATCACCAGGAGTTTTCCTCGTGGGCTCTTGTGCTGCTGCCACTGCCCACAGTACTCTTTTCACACGGACTCCCTGAATTTGGTGCCTGCTCTACGGAAAGCAAGGCTAGTAATGAAAGATCTGAGAGGGAGACTATGAGTAGCATGAACATCAAAACCCAACCAGATTCAAAGTTACAGCTGTCCACTCTCAACCTATTAGGCCTGTGGGCCTAGAGCTCCCACATAGGGATCTCTTATCAGAAAGCTGGGAGGAATTTCAGCCATAACATTAAAATTCCTAGGATTTGAGGAGTTTTATAATCTTGGGTAATATTTCCATTGAAAAAATCTGGTAGGGAGGCTCCCCAAGGCCTCCTGCAGAGGAGGCAGCCTTGGGGCCACAAGCCTATAATTTGGACTTATCAATAAACTGCCAGAACTTTCCTCATAGGAGTGCAATTAAGCATCTTTTAAAAACCAGAAAAATATTTGCATCCATAGAACTAAACTAAATTTTTCTTCCAATTTTTAACGAAAAAGCTCCTGGGATGATGATTTCACAATCCAGAGCAATGTTTTAGAGCAGAATTATAAGCCCCTGAAAAATAGGAGTTTATAATGAAAACATAAAGCCACACCAATTATCATAACAAAGACTGTATAGTACATGTGTAACATTTCTTTTGATGATAATGTATGTTTCTAGTAGATGTACCATAACATACATTTTGTGTTAGACTTTTAAAATCCCCTTTACACACTGTAATTTTGAATTCACTCATTTTCAATACTTAAACCATTTTTAAAACACAATAGCCATTCTGGCATTGAAAACCTTCATTCCATCATAGAAACGACAGTAAGAAGTGAAGGTCAATCTTCAAATCTTGATTCTCTTCAAAGTTGCTGGCAGATACGAGCTAGTGAACGACAGTAGTGGTTCTCCACAAAGATCTCAACCAGGTCTCAAAAAGACAGGCAAAGGCTTACATCACTGGCCATCAAGATCAGTGGCAAAGAAACAGTTCTGCCAGCAGGATCAGCACACATGGCAGGGGAGAATTTGGGAAGATGAAAGGAAAGGCCAGAGTTGACACCTAGGCGAGTCAGTCTGTATACTCAGCCACTAATGAAAGAAGGACGGTGATGTCATCAGGCTTTCCACCTCTCACATTCAATCCGTTGTCACATACAAACTGTGCAAAAGGTGACATATAAATTGGGTCATAGGCCAGCTCATGGGCTTGCTCAGCAATGCTTCTTGCCGTCTACTGTATACTTTCATAATTTGAATTCTTTATTTTATTTATTTTTTTTTTTAGCTCCTGAAGAATCATATAATCAGGCATGTTGTCAAAAAGTCCATCTGTTGCCATCAGAATAATGTCTCCTAACTGGACATCAAAAGATGTGCTATCAGCAGCATCCGGGCTGTCACTCAGGACGACTCCTTCGGCTTCAGGTGGTGCAATTGAGAGCTGGAATGGAGTGTTGAAGTAATGCTGCTGCTCATCTGATCGGTGCACAACCTCACCACCCCTGACAACCAGAAAGCCTGAATCACCCAGGTTTGCTGTGTGTAAGCGGTGACTAGTTCTGTCCAGCACCACGATGCAGGCAGTACTGCTACCAAGCAAAGATACTTTATTTTGCAGCAACTCACAGTAGCTTGTGGTGAGGATTCCGATGGGATTACTTGGGACGAAGCGTCCGTATTAAGTCCCTGAGAACTGGGATGGATCAACTCCATAGTGTCTCCACCCTCCTTCACCATCTGCAACCCCGAGCACGTCTGCCGAGCGGTGCCGGGCCACGAAGCACGCGCCGTCCCCGTAGCACGCGCCCTTCTTGAGAAGGCCCTTGCGGAAGTCTTTGCTGAAGCCGCAGCCGGCCGTCACCAGCTCGTAGTCACCGCCACCGCCGCCAGCGGCCCTGGGGTCGGTCTGCGCGAGGCCGCCGAGCACAGCGCGGGCCACCAGCCGCCCATAAGAGAGGACCTAGAACATCGCCGCTGCTGCCCGCCCCCCCCAGGAGGCGGGGGGGCCCGGGGAGCAGGAGGACGCGGAGGCCGGGAGCCCGCTTGCTCCTCAGCCGCAGCAGCGCCGCCGCCGGGGCGCTCCTCCGGGCGGCGCAGAGTCGCCGCCGCCGCCCTTGCCCGACGCGCGGGGCCTCGCACACGCTCCACCGCGCGCACCGGAGCCAGAGCGAGGTCAGAGCCGGCGGCTCCTCCACCTCAGCCCAGGTGGGGTCCCGGCTGCAGCCACCGCTGCCGCCGCCATCTTCGGCTCCACTAGCGTGTTCCGGGACTTCCTTTCTTTTTTTAATTCAAATGATATTTATACAAATATTCTCCCATGGAAGGTGATTATTTCTGCCCATAATCTGGATCATTTACACATTTCAAAACGAATAAATGGAATCTTAGCTTTAAGAAAAGTCTTGGGTTTAAATCCAAACACTGATGACCACCTAATGGTAGCGACATAAGCCACAGAAACTCTCTGAGTTGTGTTTATTCTTCCACAGAATAATATGATACTGCCTATTATAAAGCTCTATGAGGACAGGTAACTTGGGCCATTTTGTTCACTACCATATGACTGGTGTCAAGAATTGTGCCTGATGTATGGTAGGCACTAAATCAATAATAGTTGAATGTATAGAACAAACAGCAACCATAATAATATGATCACCTTTGTATGATTTATTATACTAGGCTAGTTGATCAGCAATAGTATTTAACTCTCCATTATTCAGAAAAATTTTTTACCCGGAAGAGAGTGAAGTAAATTGTGCTTCTGCCACTGGAGAATTTGGAGGGAATGACTTCCAGGGAACCAAGACCCTGGGATCACATAGCCCACATGAAAATCTATCCCGAGGAAGTAAGTACTGTTCACATCATCTTTTCCAGTTGTCAAATAACCGAGAGCCACTCCTCAGGGAATGATCCCCAAGCCCATTCTAGTAAAGCGGTCAGGACACAGGGCTTGAAGCAATGTCCAAATCACCCAACGTGTGGCCAAAACCATAACTGAAATGTCTTCCCAATTTCAGGGTAGAATTACTTATAAAGATGGAAAGAAGAGAGCACAGAGACATCCTCAGGAGAAACAAACAAACAAAGAATGAAGCCATGAGGTGGGTCTTGCTGGGTCTAGGAGTTTATAGGTAGAAACATGGCGCCCCTTGAATGAGTTTTGTCCAGCATCTTACCGCTTCTTGAAACTTCTGTCAGTTCTCTAGCTCATACAGAGAGTAGTGGTTCAGAATGTGCAGTGGACTCAGGAATCAACAGAAATCATGGCCCCAACCCCTCACCAAAGAACAAGGCAGCAGGTACCAGCACCTTGAAAAGTCTAAAATGCCTTCCTGAAATGCAGCAGGATGACAGCTTGGAATCAGCTTTTGATGGTGCATATTCTTCTATACATGTTGTTTTGCGGGCATTCTATTTGTAAAACATTGGGATAAGGATCAATGAAAAGATATGATGAGTAGACCAAATCAATAGACCAAGAACCCCGGTTCTGTCACCGGCCTGAACCCCTGAACTAGGAAATTTCTAGTAGAAAGTTCTGCCTAGATATCAATGTTGCCTGTGAGAACAGAAATGCATTTGAGGAAGACTCATCACCCAGATGAATCAGAAAGTGCCAGAAGTGACCAATAGTTCCCTCAGCCTCATTATAATGTTAAAATCTGCTCCTGAATAGTCATCCCTGACCCTAACAAAAGGGGCCTGCTTTCCCTTGTTTGGGGCTTTGGAAATGATTCCCAGGATCTCTCTGTTAGTACAAATAAAGGCAACCTGGTGAGGCATGAAGACTCTGCCTGTATCTCACTGGAGAGCAGATTCACCCTTACCCTTGTTCCCAGAACAAAGCCTGGGGAGCTGCACTGAGTGTTACAGGATGATGGTAAGTCTCCTGGCTCCCAGGAGAAGTTCTGCCTACAGGTGCCACATTGCCAAGCACTTCTCTTACTCCAAAACTTGGAGCAGCTCTGGCCTGGTTGATTTTTAGGAGGTCTTTTTACTCTATATACCTCCGAGGGACCCAGACTCTCTGCACAAGTGAGATAAAAGGGAATAACAAAAACAAAAACAGGAGCCTCTGTCTCCTGAAAAACTGCTATTCCTGGTGCCTGCCTTTATCCCCCGAAGATGAGAGAACCCAGTCACTGGGGCACCTTGCAAAGTAAAGTGCTTTCTGGGATGCCTGGCTGGCTCAGTCCATTTTTTTTTATTATTATTATTATTTCTTTTTAATTTCTTTTCTTTTTTGTGTGATTCAAAATTTTTTTAAAATTTCTTTTCAGCGTAATAGTATTCATTGTTTTTGCACCACACCAGGTTCTCCATGCAATACATGCCCTCCTTAATACCCACCACCTGGTTCCCCCAAGCTCCCACCTCCCGCCCTTTCAAAACCCTCGGGCTGTTTTTCAGAGTCCATAGTCTTTCATGGTTCACCTCCCCTTCCAATTTCCCTCAACTCCCTTCTCCTCTCCATCTCCCCATGTCCTCCATGTTATTTGTTATGCTCCACAAAGAAGTGAAACCCTATGATAACTGACTCTCTCTGCTTGGCTTATTTCACTCAGCATAATCTCTTCGAGCCCTGTCCATGTTGCTACAAAAGTAGCAACAAAAGTTGGGTATTCATCCTTTCTGATGAAGGCATAATACTGCACAATGGCTCAGTCCATTAAGTGACTGCTTTCAACTCATGTCATGATCCCAGTGTCCTGGGATCAAATCTCACATTGAGCCTCCTTGCTCAACAGGGAGCCTGCTTCCCCCTCTGCCTCTGCCTGCCGCTCTGTCTGCCTGCACTCTCTCTCTCTTTCTCTCTCTCTGACAAGTAAATAAATAAAATATTTTTTAAAAGAGAAGTAAAGTGCCTTCTATTTTTATAGAAATATTTGAAAGACATTTACCCTTCTAAGTTCCCTTCTGCTCTCTCCCCACATTCTCTTCCATGCTCAGGGTGTCCACCCCCAGGTGCACATGTTCCAGAAACAGAAGTGAGGGGAGCCAACCCCCCTGTGTCCACAGTGCTGCAGGTCGGACCCAGATTATGCCTTCGTGCATGAAGAAACTGATCACCCAGCCATGTTCACATGAATCCTGATGAAAGCCAGGATTCCCTTCAAACCTGAAAAATGTTTTTCTAAGTTTTTTTTTATTATTTTTTAAGTTACTTTTATTGTTTTAGTAATCTCTACACCTAATATGGGGGGTTCAAATCCACACCCCGGGGTCAAGAGTTGCATGCTTTTCTGGTTGAACCAGCCAGGCGTCCCTAGTGTTTCCTCTTATCAGGCACCTCGTTTTATCGCTGTGTGCATGGCCCACTTTTGCAAGGAAAGACAATTCTTTCTTGATTACCATATAGTAAATCTTTGTACTTCTTCTGTCAATGGGGTTTAACTCATACCAACCTTCCAAGGCAAATACTATTATTTCTGTTTTAAATATGCAGAGGCTAAGACTTGGGAGATTAAGGGAGTTGTCTCTGGATACTCCAGTGATGAAGAAGAGAACCAGGTCTTTCCAGTTCTGAAAACCCTCAATCTTTCACTACACAGGCAGCACAGGCATTAATCTACTAAATGATCTAGAACAAACACAACTAAGCCAGGACCGAAAAGGGCTTATAAATGGACTAAATAAATATCTCATCTATATTGTACAGTCATAATTGGTAGAAAAAGGGTTTTTAAAGTCACAGGAATAGAACTTCCAAAAATAACAAACTCATAAAGCCAGGTGAGAATTTTAAGGAAAGTTTTCCTAGCCAATGTACATTGTTATTTGAAGTTTTTTTTTTTTTTCTTCTTCTTCTGAAGAAATCTCATTCGGTCTTTTAATTAGTGGCAAACAAGATAAAAGATCATCATAAAGACATCATACACCCTGTCCCTTCAAACTTTAAATCCAGAAGTGTTTTTATTTTAATAAGCAAAGTGAATAATATTGACATTCTTAATTACACTGAAGGAAGTGAAGGCAAGTCCATTAATTAGCTCTAGAGCTTTATCTACTTTAGAGTTGATGAAATAACTCATAAAATAATCTAACACATCTTTAAAGAACTTTAGAAATACATGTCTGGCACTGGCAGAAAGACACTCACTAAAGGGCTAGTACAGAGCAGCTTTGCTCTGGACCTCCGGGTGCAGCTGGAGTTGAAGATCCTGATCTGTTACCAGTAAGAGCACTCCATGAAGTAATCTAAGAAAGTGCAGAGCAAACAGTTCTAGGGACAAGCAAAAAGGAAAGAAAACACCATGTCTTAGCAAATCTTATGATATTTACCAAGGGAGATCTTTTATTTTATTGGTATTCCATAACCACCTGGTCCATTAAGTCTCCACTGCATCTATTAACTCCAGAGGAGGCAAAATCCCATCTGGGACAGAAAAAACAATGAAAGCAAGACATATTTTCTGTCCTTAGAAACCCCTCTCCCCTGGAGAGGCCACTTGTCAACGTACTTTCCAATGTAACAAGAGGTGGTTGCTTGCTAAGGAGGGTCAAGAACTTCTCATTTAAGGAGATTCTATGTTAGAAATGATAACCCATGGATCCCAGCTGTGTCCAAGGCTCAAGATCACTCAGACCAATTGTTCATGGTATAAACTGTTATCAGTGAATCCTTCAATAGCCACCAGCACCAACAGACACAAATAGAAATGCTCACCATGAGACACATTAGAATTTTCACTGCAGCCTGTTTTGGAATAGGCAAAAATTGGAAACTATGAAATGCCCATCAGAAGCATAAAGGAAAATAAACTGTGAATGCAAAGTGAGCAATAAGGCAGCAGTTAGCATGCATGAAGAAACCGCAGACATAACATTGTGTGAAAAAAGTCCATGACAAACGAGGACATGCTTCACAATGCCACTTTTAAAGGACAAGAATGGGAAAGCAAGCTATACACTGCTCAAGGACAAAAGGACAATCCGAGGAGGAGCCAAGAACTTGCACAGATACTGTTCCAAAGAAGACTTACAGATGGCAAAAAGCACACAGAAAGAGGTTCCACATCATTATTATTCATTAGGGAAATACAAATCAAAACCACAATGAGATACCACTACACACCTACTAGGATGGCTATAATCAAAACAATGGAAAGTCACAACTGTTGGCAAAGATGCCAAGAAATCAACACCATCACCCACTGCTAGTGGGAATGTGAAAATGTTCAGTCGGTGTGGAAAACAGTTTGGTGGTTCGTCAAAAATTTGCATGTAGAATTACTGCAGTTCTATTCCTAAGGCACATACCCTAAATGGCTGAACACAGGCATGTAAATAAAAGCTTTCATATGGAGATAATGGCAACGCTATTTACAATAATCAAAAGGCAGGAACAACTCCCCCAAAGAGGTTGGAAGTACTATTCTTAATATCAGTCAAAAGCAAACACCTGTGAGATTTGGAATTCTGCTTTACTCCCAGTATTCTGGGGTCAGCAAACTGTACTCTCCTGCATACACAACAAAAATCTGTGCATATGATGCTTATCCCCTCAGCACATAGTGAAATTAGGACATCAGATGAATTTATAATTTTCCTATTTCAAACATCTAAATCTCACAACCTAAGAGAGTCTGACAACATATTTTAGGCTTCCAGTTATACTGATCTCATAAAAGGGATGCTTTTCCATTTTCCCAGGTATCTTCTCCAACCTCGTCCTCCACTGGCCTGATGCTGATGCATCATGTGCATACATTAGCTTCTTAGGGGGTCCCCAGTACATGCAAACTGCTAGAGAGAGCATCTGCTTCTCGATCCTTCCTAAATCTCCACCACTGACACCTTTACTTCGACCCCAATGGTTAAACCACATAAAGTGTATGACACCTAAAGGGCATGTGGGCAGTCTCTACCTTACATGTCACTCACGGTCCTCCCTTCTTCAAATCAGAGGTCTGTTTTGTCACTTTAAAAAATGTAATAGTGAATCCAAGAAGGCCTGATGGGATTTTGTTGAGCACAATAAGACAGTGTCTAGAACCCAAGAGCCCTGCTGACTCTCCCCTGCTGCTTGGCTGTGCCTCTGCTCGCTCTCAGAGCTGAACTCAGGCAACGTGTCCCCACATCTCCCCTGCAGTTCTTCTGTTCCATGCTACTGTCACAGCGGGGGTGTGGGGTTCAGCTTCCTGAAGTACCCTGTTCTGATAAAGACAGAAAGGACACTGATGAGTACTAAGGGCAACATGTCTATTTATCACAGAGCAGGAAACACTTGCCTTCGTAAGAAGAAGCCCACTTATTACATGGGGATCCCTTTCAAATATATGCAGGAGTTGAGGGTTTTAAGGGCGTCTTCCATTTCCCTATCTCTGAAATGATGATGAAGGCGTGAGGTACTTATAGTCTCTTTAGTGTCTCCCAGGCAGTGGTCTGAGCTAGGAACTCATTGAGGGTGATAGATTCACACAGCACTTTCTTGGCACCCACAATAGTAAAATCATTTATTTTTTTATATAGCTTTCCTCTACTTGACACAATCCAAATATACTGACTTCCTACAGAGATCTCCCAACTCTGAACATGCTAGTTTTATCAATAAATGTGTTTATAATAGCATTGTAACTCCACAGAACTCATTAATATTATTAATAACTTAACCTTTTCACCTCACAGGCTCAGTACAAAACTCTTCACATGTGGATTGTTAAAATACATAATGACAACGATAATGAGAAGCGTATTCCTCATTCCCAAATTACTACCTGCTCCAAGGACCAGCTTTTGAAGACTTCTGAGGAATGTAACACTTTTTTTTTTAAGATTTTATTTATTTATTTGACAGAGAGAGATCACAAGTAGACAGAGAGGCAGGCAGAGAGAAGGAGGGAAGCAGACTCCCTGCTGAACAGAGAGCCCGATGCGGGACTCGATCCCAGGACCCTGAGATCATGACCTGAGCCGAAGGCAGCAGCTTAACCCACTGAGCCAGCCAGGTGCCCCAGAATGTAACACTTCTTATATTTGATAACAATTTCAAAGGCATCAGCCAAAATTATGAGTCATATGTAATCAAGTTTGATCAACTCCCTGAAACACATGAGAGAGACTATGTGGAGACCCTCATCAGATACTTGAAGGTATGTGACCAATGGGAAAATCAGTTGTTTTGATTTGCACAACAGAATGTGCATTTGGGTTCCCTCAACAGGAGAGATGGGGGGAAAGTCATTGGAATGAAGTGTTTTTTTTTTTAAATATCCTGATTGAATGAAGAAAGACAACTATCAAATGATCTCCCTGATATGAGGAAGTGGAGATGCAATGTGGGGGGTTTGAGGGGTAGGAAAAGAATAAATGAAACAAGATAGGATCGGGAGGGAGACAAACCATAAGAGACTCTTAATGTCACAAAACAAACTGAGGGGGGCAGGGGGTAAGGGGTTGGGAAAGGGTGGTGGATTATGGACACTGGGGAAGGTATGTGCTATGGTGAGTGCTGTGAAGTGTGTAAACCTAGCGATTCACGGACCTGTACCCCTGGGGATAAATATACATTATATGTTTATTTAAAAATTAAAAAATTTAAAAAATAATAATAAATTTTTTAACTCTTAAAATTTTTTTTTAATTTCCTGATTGAAGAAAATCTGTTTTGCTTTTCTTTATAACTTAAACTGGCTATAGTATTTCAAGCATAATGCATACCCTTACTATTGAACAAAAGATGGTTATACTAAAACAAACCGACAAACGACCTTCAAATGCTCTTCTTAGCCCATTTTATCACACTTGCTTCTGCTGGAAAAGAGGGAAAGTTCAGATGACACACTCAAACCATCCATTAGGAGACCCAGCCTGAATAGTATCCTATCACCCCATAATGGCTATGAACAGACAGACACCTTTGCCATTCTGCCCAACACAAGGTCAATGGACAGGGTTCTGAGACAGCCCTCCCTGATTGCCCTTGGCAGACTGAGGCAGTTTTTCTATTCTGTGAGTGATTGCAGCATTACCCGGATAAAAGGGTAGTCTAAGTCCAAATTCTTGGGTGAAAGTCTTGAATAATTTGCAGCTCCTGCCATGAGCTCACACCCAATCTATCATATGCCATTAACACAGCTGTCTGTCTGTGGATCCTGGCAACAGGTAGCAAGAACACACTGAGTGCAGGGAGAAACCTAGCCCCCATCCCCACACAAAATCCTCAACAAGATGGACAGGGCAATTAGATTCTGTCACAAAGACTCCAAAGTAAGCACAGCAGCTCTGCTGTTAGCAACTTAGTGCTGACCCAACCAAGCCTCCACTCTTTTTTCCCCACACTCCTCCCTTTCTTTTATAACCTCTCTCTCACCTTTCTTCTACCAAATGTTTGAGTAAAATTATCCCCCTCTTTGTTCCATTGCAAATAACCCCACTTGGAAATGAGCTGAAGACAAAAAACCACCCAAACAATAGAAGGATGGAAAAGGGCAAGACCTGTATTCAAGCCAGTGAGGAACAATGGCCAACACTCATTCAGAATTATCTATGAAGTGTTTCCTGCCAAATAACCTGGACATCTAGCTCACGGAGTAAGAGTTCCTGTGTTTGAGCTAGTGGGGTCACAACCACTAATCAACTCCCATTATGTGTGAAAGATTACCACATATTCTCTTTCATCACAGTTCTGTTTCATTTAAGAGTAGCCTTCCCACAAAACTTGCAAAGGGATTCTGCCACTGAATTGTACACCTGAAATGGATTAATTGTATGACGTGTGAATTATATCTCAAAAAAAAAAAAAAGAGAAAAAAGTAAGAGAGAGAGAGAGACTCAGATTGCTGTCTGCCACCTATCTCCAGGTGACAGGAAGTGGATTTTTAGAGGGAGGTGATCAAGGCTTTCCCCAGTGTGCAGGAAAGAAAATATAGCCACATGACTGTTTCTCCCCATCATTCATTTTATCAGTGAAAGGCATGACAGCACTTCCTTAGTGAGGTGCTGAGCCCTGCGGAGGTCTGTAACCAAGAGAAGGAGGAGGGAATAAGATAGAATGACCAGATGTTTAAAGCACTGTCAAAAGGAAAAAAAAGTGATCTAAAGTGATCATTATGACAGGACACATCTCCCAGGAAAATGCCTATCACAAAGAGCTTGCATGGGGGCAGAAAAGGAGTTCTGGCTTGAAGCCACAATGAAAGGTCTATAGCAGTAATTCTCAGACAGAAGGGAGATAGAATTAAAGGTGAGCCCAACACCCAACACTGAGGTAAGAATGTGCCAGGTAGTACAGGGGTGGGCAAGTGCCTGCATCAGCAAGAAATGGGGGATTCGCTGGTGATAGAGGCTGAGCGGTTGGTTGGGTAGGATGTGAGGGTTCTCAAATGTCACGCTCAGGACAGCAACTGCCTCTGGCATCACGGATAAACACCTTGGAGGCTGGCAGCTTGAGTAGTGCATCAGCACATCTGATATCTTGCCCGTATAAACAGCACCCAAGCAACGGGTCTCGGAGGAAAAAATAATGTGATTAGATATGTGCTTTAGAAGGACAACCCCCCGAACAAAGCATAGCATGGTGGAGCACAGAAAACTGTAGCAACATTAACAGTTTGGGGGCCCCCAGGGAAGTTTTGATACCTCCATAGAGTGGAAATGTCAAGGCAGTCATTAAAAATCATGATCTTCAAAAAAATGTAATGTGACTTGGGAAAAGAACATGTACACAATATTAAAAGAAAAAAGCAGAATACTGAGCTCTATTAGATGTTTCCAATTTTATTTTTTTAATTACTCAGGATAAACATAATAAAGAGGTTAGTAATAAATACACCATATAGAGTTCCACTTCCAGGACGACTGTGAGAAGCTCCAAGGACCCACTCCCCAGTGAAGCCAGCAAAGCTGGTGGAAAAAGGATTTTAAAAGTAAAGATATCTAGAAATTGTCCTCAGGGTGGTAGCAAATGAAGAAACTTTGATTCAAGAAAACTTTTTAAAATGGTGTATGAATATTATGGCATTTGAGCCACAAACTATTCTTTCCCTCATTACCAGAATCGCCAGATGGGCTTAGCAGAAGGTCTTCTGCAGATGGGCATAGCCAAGAAGATAGGGTCCCTTCTCCCTCTGCTCTCAATCAAGGCTTAGTGTATCTCATCAAGAGGGATAGGCAACCCACATTCCTCATTTCCTTCAACCCCAAGTTAAAAGGGTTATATTCCTGCTAAGTGTAGCCAAGAGGCCATGACCTCCCTTCTCTGACACAGCCTCTCCCCACAAAATGGAGGCTCCAGTGAAAGCATGGCAGACTGAGAATCCTGGGGCCCTAGCCACCCTCACTACAGCTCACCTGGGGACCAGCTTTCATGCTTCTGAGAGGCAAGCTGAAATGACCAGAGTCTACTGTCTCACCTGGTGCCCAGTGTGGCTCAGAGAGTTTTTCTAGGGTGAGCAGAAGTCCATAAGAAAAGCGAGCTCCAGAATTCTCCACAAAGGGTGTGGGCAATTCAAGTGAAAGGAGCTCAAGACAGTAGTCTCTCTTAGCTCATATTGACAAGCTGAGCCATTGACCAGCTCGTTTACCAAAGACCCAGGGAAAGAGGCCATTGAGAGCCCTCCTAGGGTTCAAACAGATGCTAAAGACTAGCCTAAAAATCTACCTCTGCCCAGATGTAATTGAATCAGACAGTTGAAGAGGTGATGCCCAGCACACTGGGGAAAAAAGTAGATAAATCACAAGGTAACTAACGGGACCATGGGTATGGTGGGTATGGGTATGATTGGGCAGATGAGTAACACGAAAATGCAGCAGACAGCTTAACAGTGATGATGGAGAGACAAAACTACACCACCCCAGGGTGACTGTCTACATGTCCAGCTGCACCATCTGAGGAAACCTGCTGCTTCACACTGTGGAAGAAAAAGACTTCAGAACAGCCAACCAAGTCACACAACAAATAAGACAAGTTAATAACAACAAGCCTGGAAACATGGAGGGGACTCAGTACCCACAGTTGCTACAATATATTATCCAAAATGTCCAGTTTTCGACAGTAACAACAAATATAAGTGCGAAGAAATAGGGATAGGAACACATATTTGGGCAAAAAAAAAAAAAAAAAAAAACAGGCAACAGAAATTGCCTTTGAGTAGGGTAACGCCAGATTTAATACACAAAATTTTCAAAATAGCCATGAAAAAATACATTCAAAAACGGATGTGAATCATACTTAAAGAAGGAAATCACAGTATGAAGACCTCAACTCACCAATAGAGAATGCCAATCCAGAGGCAAAAATTGTTTAGAAAAAAAATGAAAATTCTGGTGTTGAAAGTACCATAAATAAAATTATAAATTCATTGGTTGGGCTCAGCAGTAGATTTGAACTGGTAGAAGAAATAATCAGAAATCTTGAGTATAGATAGATAGATAGATAGATAGATAGATAGATAGATAATAGAGATTCTATAATCTGAGAAATAGAGCAGAAATTGAATGCAGAAAAATGAACAGCACCTCAGAGAAACTTGGGACACCATTAAGTATGCCAACATGGCCTGAGCTAAAACCAGAGTCAGACTCTCAACTGAAGGTGTCACCCAGGCAGCCCAGCCATCTGTGATTTCTGTCCACAGTCTCTGTAAGGCTCATCCCATGCTTCAGTGCTGCAGCTGCACTCCGTTTTTCCATGGAAGCTTTCGGTTTGAGGTGCCCCAATTGGCACCTCCATGAGTCCTTGTGTTTAGGCTCTGCAGGTCTCACTGGGTGTTGTTGTTACTGCCTTTATTACACAGATGGTTGCCTCATGAAATAGTTTCAGGTATTATTCTTGCAGTCTCTTCTAAGTGTTGACATAAATCTCAAGTATTGTTGCATATGTTCCAATGTTTCCATTGGAAACAGAGAGTATAATCTTAAGAGCATAAGAGAAAATCAGGCAGACACACAAACATCAGTAATTTTTTTTGCTCTGAGTTCTGCCTCCCAAGACATGTGGTCCTTTTTAGGGATTCCAACACAAGCTTGTAGATCAGATTCAAGAGATTGGAAAACCTGGTGAATTTTGTGTGCAATTGTAGGTGATTGTGTGCGGATAAGTGAAGTTCACTTTTATGTGCTACATTCTGTGACTTTCATCTGATCTCAAAAAGATTCATAACCTGGAAAGACCAAGAATTGTAGCTCTATAATGAACTCTATAATAAACCCTTCTATTTATAAACACATCAAGTTATTTAGAAAGAGAGAATGGTTGAATTTCTTATTTAAAAGAGTCTTAGAGGGGTGCCCCAGTGGCTCAGTGATATAAGCCTCTGCCTTCGTCTCAGGTCATGATCCCAGGGTCCTGGGCTCGAGCCCCATGTCAGAGTCTCTGCTCAGCAGGGAACCTGCTTCCCTCTCTCTCTCTTTGCCTGCCTCTCTGCCTACTTCTGCCTGCTTGTGATTTCTCTCTCTCTCTCTGTCAAATAAATAAATAAATAAATAATCTTTTAAAAATAAAAATAAAAAAGTTAAAGAGTCTTAGAAAACAGTTTGACTATCTTTGTAGTTTTATGGAAGGAATCCAATTTTCTTTGCTGGGTGTTCCAATACTAAGCATAAATCTTTTTCCACAGACACTTTAAGGACCTGAGAGCACTCAGGTAATAAAAAATTTTCTACCTTGAGAGCAACAGAAGGCTGTAGGTGTAGTCTTAGTTCCTTGGTGGTAACTAAGACCAAATCTTCAGAAGCACAACTCCATGATCTATAGTCACATGAATACTTTAATATCTTCCCCATATAGTTCAGAACTGGTACATTGCAGGGAGTAAATGATTGTCATTGTGTTTTATGACATGTCCTCTCTTAATTTGCTCATTATGAATTTGATTTTTGGTCTTTGTAGATGTCTTATTTCTCTCTTTTCTCTGATCATTTGTCCTGAATGTAGGCCATTCTATTTTTCTCTTTGTACATCTGCCACCTTTGATTCTTCCTTTTCTCGTTTCCAAGTCTCATTTCCCTAATCACTGTGTCTCCTGCCTTGATCATGAGATCTGTTATTCTCAAGAGACTTTAGGCATCTTCTCTTTTGTTCTGTCCGAAGGCTGGAAGAGGCTCTTGGTTGTTGTTTTTGGTGTGTGTGTGTGTGTGTGTGTGTGTGTGTGTGTGTGTGTTTCTAAACTGCACAGTCATAGAATGAGAATCTAGAAAGAGGTCTGTGAAACTCTGTGCTTGTTTTCTTTTTTTAAGGATTAAATTTTCTCGTGTTTCTTTGAGGGTTTTTTTTTTCCCCCCAATTTAGAACTATCCGAAGGAGAGTCCATCCTGCCCAACATGCTTCCTAAGTCTGCAGGAGTTCAGTAAGTGATTGTTGACTGGCTCACTGATTCTTTAAGAGCAACCTTAGTAACAGAAAATTAATCTTGACATCTAACCTAGAATTGTTTCTACTTCAATTCTTTTCCCTCTAATTACTTTGAGTACTTTCCTTCTCAACAATCTAGTACATGGAGCTTTATTCCCCACTATCTCATTCCCCTTTATTTCTGTTCAGTTAAATATTCAAGTGCCTCATAAGCCCATCATGTGATTTATGTGCTTTGCTTTTTATTTTTATTCTGTTCTCTGTTCTGAAGACTTGTCTTTACAAACCATAAATCTCTGGTTCCCTGAGGATCAGCTGACATACTGACATGGTATTAGGGATTGAAATCTCAAGGAAGCAGAAGAGAGGGAAAGCAGGGAAGGAGAGAGATCATGTAGGGAAGGGAGCACTGATCATCACACCAACCCGTGGCAGCAAGTGCAGCCAGTGCTCAATCATGGAGGGTCATTTCAGAGATGCTAGTCATACCACCAGTTCTTGGGACAGTACGGGGCTGCAGGCGGGAAAAGAAGGATTTATCTCTTTTTTCTCACTCTCCAATTTTCCAGTAAGAGCACCCAGTGGTTACTGCAGCCGCAAGAGCTCAGAGCTCCCATGGCTCTGGATCCAGCCCTGCTTGTACTCAGTGAAGTGATCTCTCTTACACAGCTGGCACCACAGTGCAGAGCCTCCCCACCTCTGCTGATTGATTATGGTGACAATATCCGCAACCTGGACCATCACTCTGGGGACTGCAGAAGCCATGACAAGTCAATTTCCTCAGCAAGCAGAACCAGTGCCCATTAACTGGGCCCCATGTAATACCCTTTATAGAGAAAAATAGCTTATTATATCCTGGCATGCTGCTCCTATCATCTTCCATGAGGAGCCAAACACATTCTTCAGTATCAATAGTGTGTGTGTTTTTTTAACCTCACCCACACACCTCTCTTCAGAGAGAACCCTCTTCCCTCTCATAGCTCTGGCTCCATCCCTACCTCTCAAAATCATCTTCTTTGAAGTCCATGGTATTCACCTACACTTTCCTTTCTCCTTTAATCTGTGCTGGCTTTCTGAGATTAAATGCTGAAAGGTTTTGTGGTGTTTCTTAACTATCTTCTCCACACTCCCCCTGCCCTGTGCCCTGCTCTGCCCCTGAGGGATCAGACCTTGACTGCCTGCCAAACATGCCATAAATCAGCCTATAACTGTTGGACACTTGGGGCCACTTACCATATTTCACTCTTATAAATAATGCTTAAAATTTGGATCTCTCTATGGTTGTTTCCTTAGGTATGTTCCTAACAAAGAAAGTACTATGCAACTGGAAGGTTTAATTGATACTGAACTTTCTCTCAAAGAGTACTAAAGTGTGTGTTTATTGACATTCTTAAAAATATGAATGACCTTGCCCAAGTATTTAATAAAATAGAAGGATAATATATATTATAGTGATATATAACAAATGCTATATAATGCAAAAATATAAGGGATCTTATTCATTCATTCATTGCCTGACCTTTATTTTTCAGAGTTTTCTGTAATAAACATAACTACAAGGAGACCTATTTTGTAAATGACATTTAGACACATAGCAAGCAACCTATATGTGTAAAATTTAATATCATATGTACACTTCACAAAAACACTAAATGTTTGCATCATAGACAAGAAAAACAGTGAATTTCACATTACTTACTGGGATTCAGAGCATTATGAACTCTCTGTGCATTGGGAGAGATAAGTTTTATGACCTGATTTTCTTTTGTGGTGCTTAAGAAAAGTCCATAAAGATTCTCCTTCCTGAAAATTTACTCTTTTGGGGTGATGAAGCTACCTTCTGTGTAATTTCAGAATTCTCTTGATAAACTATGCTTACTGCATGAATCATCCAACAGATGTGCTAGTACTTAGAAGCTGGCAATGAATATGGATCCTATGGATTTAAATTCTTAAGTTTTTAAATATGGGATTTTTAGTTTATATTTACCTTCCAGCACAGAGGTATATACCAGATGTTTACCATAGTTCCATTCTATTTTGCTTTCTCTAATCTCTACCAATATTTTAACACAAAATTGCATCCAAATAATTTGGAAATATTTTAATCATATTAGACCTATGTGTTAAGAAAAATATAAGTCATGGGGCGCCTGGGTGGCTCAGTGGGGTAAGCTGCTGTCTTCGGCTCAGGTCATGATCTCAGGGTCCTGGGATCAAGCCCCGCATCGGGCTCTCTGCTCAGCAGGGAGCCTGCTTCCTCCTCTCTCTCTGCTCTCTCTCTGCCTGCCTCTCTGCCTGTTTGTAATATCTGTAAAATAAATAAAATCTTTTAAAAAAAAGAAAAGAAAAAGAAAAAGAAAAATATAAGTCATAAAAAACAAAAGTGTTGGAGCACCTGGGTGGCTCAGTCATTATGCATCTGCCTTCAGGTCATGATCAAAGAGTCCAGGGATGGAGCCCTGCGTGGAGCTCCCTGCTCAGCAGGAAGCCTGCTTCCCCCCTCCCTCTTCCCTCCTTGTGTTCCCTCTCTCTCTTTCTCTCTCTCTCTGTCAAATAAATAAATAAAATCTTAAGCAACAACAAAAAAAAGTGTTCCCTAAGATATTTGTCATGAATGCATAAGCGTAAATATGACAAATCTGAAGGCTTTGTTATCAAACAGGTCATAATACAATCAGATAAGTTCTTGGACAATTCCTGGAAGACATTCAATCATAAATTATTTTTTAAATTTACTAGTGAGGGGGAAGGGAGTCAAGATGGCAGAGAAGTAGCAGGCTGAGACTACTTCAGCTAGGCGGAGATCAGCTAGATAGCTTATCTAAAGATTGCAAACACCTGAAAATCCATTGGCAGATCGAAGAGAAGAAGAACAGCAATTCCGGAAACAGAAAAACAACCACTTTCTGAAAGGTAGGACCGGCGGAGAAGTGAATCCAAAGCCACGGGAAGATAGACCCCAGGGGGAGGAGCCGGCTCCCAGCAAGCAGCGGAGCAACGGCGCACAAAATCAGGACTTTTAAAAGTCTGTTCTGCTGAGGGACATCGCTCCAGAGGCTAAACCGGGCCGAAGCCCACGCGGGGTCAGCGTGGCCTCAGGTCCCGCAGGGTCACAGAAGGATCGGGGGTGTCTGAGTGTCACAGAGCTTGCGGGTATTGGAACGGGAAAGCCGGCTACGGAGACAGAGCCGACAGTAAGCTCGCAGCTCGGGGTTACCTTGAACCGGTCACAGGCTCGGTGAGCTCGGAGTACGGCCGGAGGTCAGGCAGACGGGAGTGACTGGGCGCTGTTCTCTGAGGGCGCACTGAGGAGTGGGGCCCTGGGCTCTCGGCTCCTCCGGGCTGGAGACCAGGAGGCCGCCATTTGTATACCCGTCCTCCAGAACTCTATGGAAAGCGCTCAGGGAACAAAAGCTCCTGAAAGCAAACCCGAGCGGATTACTCACCCCGGCCCCTGGTAAGGGTGGTACAATACTGCCTGGGGCAAAGACACTTGAGAATCACTACAACAGGCCCCTCCCCCAGAAGATCAACAGGAAATCCAGCCGAGACCAAGTTCACCTACCAAGGAGTGTGGTTTCAATACCAAGGAGAGCAGCAAAATTCCAGAGGAAGAGAAAGCAAAGCACGGAACTCATGGCTTTTTCCCTGTGATTTTTTTAGTCTTGCAGTTAATTTAATTTTTTTCTTTTTCGTTTTTTTTTCTTGTCTTCTGGTAAAGTTTTTTTGTAACATTTAGCTTTTTCTTTTTTAACGTTTTTTAACTAGTTTATCTAATATATATATATATTTTTATATATTTTTCTTTATTAATTTTATTTTATTTTAATTCTTTTATTTTCTTTTTTTTTCTTCCTTTTTGAACCTCTTTTTATCCCCTTTCTCCCCGCTCACCATTTAGGATCTCTCTGATTTGGTTAAAGCATATTTTCCTGGGGTTGTTGCCACACTTTTAGTATTTTACTTGCTCCTTCATATACTCTTATCTGGACAAAATGACAAGATGGAAAATTCACCACAAAAAAAAAGAACAAGAGGCAGTAACTGAAGGCTAGGGACCTAATCAATACAGACATTGGTAATATGTCAGATCTAGAGTTCAGAATGACAATTCTCAAGGTTCTAGCCAGGCTCAAAAAAGGCATGGAAGATATTAGAGAAACCCTCTCGGGAGATATAAATGCCCTTTCTGGAGAAATAAAAGAACTAAAATCTAACCAAGTTTAAATTAAAAAAAAAAGCTATTAATGAGGTGTAATCAAAAATGGAGGCTCTCACTGCTAGGATAAATGAAGCAAAGAAAGAATTAGTGATATAGAAGACCAAATGGCAGAGAATAAAGAAGCTGAGCAAAAGAGGGACAAACAGCTACTGGACCACGAGGGGAGAATTCAAGAGATAAGTGACACCATAAGACAAAACAACATTATAATAATTGGGATTCCAGAAGAAGAAGAAAGAGAGAGGGAAGCAGAAGGTATACTGGAGAGAATTATTGGGGAGAATTTCCCCAATATGGCAAAGGGAACGAGCATCAAAATTCAGGAGTTTCAGAGAATGCCCCTCAAAATCAATAAGAATAGGCCCACAACCTGTCACCTAATAGTAAAATTAACAAGTCTCAGTGACAAAGAGAAAATCCTGAAAGCAGCCCGGGAAAAGAAGTCTGTAACATACAATGGTAAAATATTAGATTGGCAGCTGACTTATCCAGAGACATGGCAGGCCAGAAAGAGCTGGCATGATATTTTCAGAGCACTAAATGAGAAAAACATGCAGCCAAGAATACTATATCCAGCTAGGCTATCATTGAAAATAGAAGGAGAGATTAAAAGCTTCCAGGACAAACAAAAAATGAAAGAATTTGCAAACACCAAACCAGCTCTACAGGAAATATTGAAAGGGTCCTCTAAGCAAAGAGAGAGCCTACACGTGGTAGATCAGAAAGGAACAGAGACCAAATACAGTAACAGTCACCTTACAGGCAATACAATGGCACTAAATTCATATCTCTCAATAGTTACCCTGAATGTTAATGGGCTAAATGCCCCAATCAAAAGACACAGGGTATAAGAATGGATAAAATAAAAACAAAACCCATTTATAAGTGGCCTCCAAGAAACTCATTTTAAGCCCGAAGACACCTCCAGACTTAAAGTGAGGGGTGGAAAAGGATTTACCATGCTAATGGACATCAGAAGAAAGCAGGAGTGGCAATCCTTATATCACATCAATTATATTTTAAGCCAAAGACTATAATAAGAGAGGAGGAAGGACACTATATCATACTCAAAGGGTCTGTCCAACAAGAAGATCTAACAATTATAAATATCTATGCCCCCAACGTGGGAGCAGCCAACTATATAAACCAATTAATAACAAAATCAAAGAAACACATCAACAATAATACAATAATAGTAGGGGACTTTAACACTCACTGAAATGGACAGATCATCCAAGCAAATCAGCAAAGAAATGAAAGCCTTAAACGACACACTGGACCAGATGGACATCACAGATATATTCAGAACATTTCATCCCAAAACAACAGAATACACATTCTTCTCTAGTGCGCATGGAACATTCTCCAGAATAGATCACATCCTAGGTCCTAAATCAGGACTCAAACGGTATCAAAAGATTGGGATCATTCCCTGCATATTTTCAGACCACAATGCTCTAAAGCTAGAACTCAACCACAAAAGGCAGTTTGAAAAGAACCCAAATACATTGGAGACTAAACAGCATCCTTCTAAAGAATGAATGGGTCAACTGGGAAATTAAAGAAGAATTGAAAAAAATCATGGAAACAAATGACAATGAAAATACAATGGTTCAAAATCTGTGGGACACAACAAAGGCAGTCCTGAGAGGAAAATATATAGCGGTACAAGCCTTTCTCAAGAAACAAGAAAGGTCTCAGGTACACAACCTAACCCTCCAACTAAAGGAGCTGGAGAAAGAACAAGAAAGAAACCCAAAGCCAAGCAGGAGAAGAGAAATCATAATGATCAGTGCAGAAATCAATGAAATAGAAACCAAAAAGACAATAGAGCAAATCAACGAAACTAGGCGCTGGTTCTCTGAAAGAATTAATAAAATTGATAAACCCCTGGCCCGACTTATCAAAAAGAAAAGAGAAAGGACCCAAATAAATAAAATCATGAATGAAAGAGGAGAGATCACAACTAACACCAAAGAAATACAAACTATTAGAAGAACATACTATGAGCAACTCTACGCCAACAAATTTGACAATCTGGAAGAAATGGATGCATTCCTAGAAACATATAAACTACCACAACTGAACCAGGAAGAAGTAGAAAGCCTGAACAGACCCATAACCAGTAAGGATATTGAAACAGTCATTAAAAATCTCCAAACAAACAAAAGCCCAGGGCCAGACAGCTTCCCGGGGGAATTCTACAAACATTTAAAGAAGAACTAATTCCTATTCTCCTGAAACTGTTCCAAAAAATAGAAATGGAAGGAAAACTTCCAAAATCATTTTATGAGGCCAGCATCACCTTGATCCCAAAACTAGACAAGGATCCCATAAAAAAAGAGTGCTATAGACCAATATCCGTGATGAAGACAGATGCAAAAATTCTCACCAAAATACTAGCCAATAGGATTAAACAGTACATTAAAAGGATTATTCACCACGACCAAGTGGGATTTATTCCAGGGCTGCAGGGTTGGTTCAACATCCGCAAATCAGTCAATGTGATACAACACATCAATAAAAGAAAGAACAAGAACCATATGATTCTCTCCATAGATGCTGAAAAAGCATTTGACAAAGTACAGCATCCCTTCCTGATCAAAACTCTTCAAAGTGTAGGGATAGAGGACACATAAATCAATATCATCAAAGCCATTTATGAAAAACCCACCGCAAATATCATTCTCAATGGAGAAAAACTGAAAGCTTTTCCTCTAAGGTCAGGAACACGGCAGGGATGTCCATTATCACCACTGCTATTCAACATAGTACTAGAGGTCCTAGCCTCAGCAATCAGACAACAAAAGGAAATTAAAGGCATCCAAATTGGCAAAGAAGAAGTCAAATTATTACTCTTCGCAGATGATATGATACTATATGTGGAAAACCCAAAAGACTCCACTCCAAAACTGCTAGAACTTATACAGGAATTCAGTAAAGTGTCAGGATATAAAATCAATGCACAGAAATCAGTTGAATTTCTCTACACCAACAGCAAGACAGAAGAAAGAGAAATTAAGGAGTCAATCCCATTTACAATTGCACCCAAAACCATAAGATACCTAGGAATAAACCTAACCAAAGAGGCACAGAATCTATACTCAGAAAACTATAAAGTACTCATGAAAGAAATTGAGGAAGACACAAAGAAATGGAAAAATGTTCCATGCTCCTGGATTGGAAGAATAAATATTGTGAAAATGTCTATGCTACCTAAAGCAATCTACACATTTAATGCAATTCCTATCAAAGTACCATCCATCTTTTTCAAAGAAATGGAACAAATAATTCTAAAATTTATATGGAACTAGAAAAGACCTCGAATAGCCAAAGGAATATTGAAAAAGAAATCCAATGTTGGCGGCATCACAATTCCAGACTTCAAGCTCTATTACAAAGCTGTCATCATCAAGACAGCATGGTACTGGCACAAAAACAGACACATAGATCAATGGAACAGAATAGAGAGCCCAGAAATAGACCCTCAACTCTACAGTCAACTAATCTTCGACAATGCAGGAAAGAATGTCCAATGGAAAAAAGACAGCCTCTTCAATAAATGGTGCTGGGAAAATTGGACAGCCACATGCAGAAAAATGAAATTGGACCATTTCCTTACACCACACACAAAAAATAGACTCAAAATGGATGAAAGACCTCAATGTGTGAAAGGAATCCATCAAAATCCTTGAGAAAACACAGGCAGCAACCTCTTTGACCTCAGGCGCAGCAACATCTTCCTAGGAACAACGCCAAAGGCAAGGGAAGCAAGGGCAAAATCAACTATTGGGATTTCATCAAGATCAAAAGCTTTTGCACAGCAAAGGAAACAGTTAACAAAATCAAAAGACAACTGACAGAATGGGAGAAGATATTTGCAAACGACATATCAGATAAAGGACTAGTGTCCAGAATCTATAAAGAACTTAGCAAACTCAACACCCAAAGAACAAATAATCCAATCAAGAAATGGGCAGAGGACATGAACAGACATTTCTGCAAAGAAGACATCCAGATGGCCAACAGACACATGAAAAAGTGCTCCATATCACTCGGCATCAGGGAAATACAAATCAAAACCACAATGAGATATCACCTCACACCAGTCAGAATGGCTAAAATCAACAAGTCAGGAAATGACAGATGCTGGCGAGGATGCGGAGAAAGGGGAACCCTCCTACACTGTTGGTGGGAATGCAAGCTGGTGCAGCCTCTCTGGAAAACAGCATGGAGGTTCCTCAAAATGTTGAAAATAGAACTGCCCAATGACCCAGCAATTGCACTACTGGGTATTTACCCTAAAGATACAAACGTAGTGATCCAAAGGGGCACATGCACCCGAATGTTTATAGCAGCAATGTCCACAATAGCCAAACTATGGAAAGAACCTAGATTTCCATCAAGAGATGAATGTATGAAGAAGACGTGTTATATTTACACAATGGAATACTATGCAGCCATCAAAAGAAATGAAATTTGCCATTTGCGACAACATGGATGGAACTAGAGCGTATCATGCTTAGCGAAATAAGTCAAGCAGAGAAAGACAACTATCATATGATCTCCCTGATAAGAGGAAGTGGTGATGCAACATGGGAGCTTAAGTGGGTAGGAGAAGAATAAATGAAACAAGATGGAATTGGGAGGGAGACAAACCATAAGTGACTCTTAATCTCACAAAACAAACTGAGGTTTGCTGGGGGGAGGGGTTTTGGGAGAAGGGGGTGGGATTATGGACATTGGGGAGCGTATGTGCTTTGGTGAGTGCTGTGAAGTGTGTAAACCTGGTGAACACAGACCTGTACCCCTGGGGATAAAAATATATGTTTATAAAAAATAAAAAATTAAAAAAAAAATTACTGGTGAGGGACACCTGGGTCACTCAGTCAGTTAAGCATCTGCCTTCAGCTCAGGTTATGATCAGTGTCCTGGGATAGAGCCCCACATTGGGCTCCCTGCTTGTGCTTTCTCTCTCTTTCTCTCTCTCTCTCATTCATTTTCTCTTTCACAAATAAATAAAAATCTTTTTAAAAATAATTATTAGCAACTCCCCACTTTACCCAAAAGTTTAATGTTTAATAGTAAATTGTTCATCCTTTCTTCTTTCCTCTTAAGCCACCATATTATCTTCGACTAACTTTCTTCCAAATTTTCTGAGTGAATGTAAAAAGTAAAAGCTTTTGTCAGAGGTAAGACTTATTTTTTTTAATAATTTATTTAATAACATAAAACAAAGGATTTGTAGTAACTTATTCTGGCAGCAAATTAAGTCTTGTTACCAGGCTCTCTCTTTTCTAATAATAAGAATATATTAATGTTCCTACACAATGGATTAAGTAAATTTGCATCAAAACAATGCTAAAATCTGGTTTTAAAGTGGTGGAGTAATAGAAAAAAATTCTCAATAGTCTGTATTTTTTTTTAATTTTTATTTTTTAAAACAGGCACATAGACCAGTGGAACAGAGTAGAGAGCTCAGATATGGACCCTCAACTCTATAGTCAAATAATCTTTGACAAAGCAGGAAAAAAGATACAGTGGAAAAAAGACAGTCTCTTCAATAAATTGTGCTGAGAAAAATAGACAGCTATGTGTAGAAGAATGAAACTCGACCATTCTCTTACACCACACACAAGGATAAACTCGAAATGGACAAAAGGCCTCAACATGAGGCAGGAATCCATCAGATTCCTAGAGGAGAACATAGGGAGTAACCTCCTCAACATTGGCCACAGAAACTCTTTCCAGATATGTCTCCAAAGGCAAAGGAAACAAAAGTGAAAATGAATTTTTGGGACTTCATCAAGATCAAAAGATTCTCCACAGCAAAGGAAAGAGTCAACAAAACAAAGAGGCACCCCATAGAATGGAAGAAGATATTTGCAAATGATACTACAGACAAACGGCTGATATCAAGGATCCATAATGAACTCCTCAAACTCAACACACACAAAATAGATAATCGTGTCAAAAGATGGACAGAAGACATGAAGAGACACTTCTCCAATGAAGACATACAAATGGCTATCAGATAAATGAAAAAATGTTCATCATCACTGGCCATCAGAGACATTCAAGTCAAAACCACATCAAGAGATCACCTTACACAGTTAGATTGGCCAGAATTAACAAGACAGTTAACAACATGTGTTGAAGAGGATGTGGAGAAAGGGGAACCCTCTTACACTGTTGGTGGGAATGCAAGTTGGTGCAGCCACTTTGGAAAACAGTGTGGATGTTCCTCAAAAAATTAAAACTAGAGCTACCCTATAACCCTGCAATTGCACTATTGGGTATTTACCCCAAAGATGCAGATGTAGTGAACAGAAGGGCCATCTGTACCCCAATGTTCATAGCAGCATTGGTCACAGTCACCAAACAGTAGAAAGAACAAAGATGCCCTTCAACAGACAAAAGGATAAGGAAGATGTGGTCCATATATACAATGGAGTATTATGCCTCCATCAGAAATGATGAATACCCAACTTTTGTATCAACATCGACAGGACTGGAGGAGATTATGCTGAGGGAAATAAGTCAAGCAGAGAGAGTCAATTACCATATGGTTTCACTCCACAAATATGTGGAGCATAAGGAATAACACAGAGGACATGGGGAGATGGAGAGAGAAGGGAGTTTGGGGGAAATTGGAGGGGGAGATGAACCACGAGAGACTGTGGACTCTGAAAAACAATCTGAGGACTTTGGAGGGGTGGTGGGTATTACGAAGTGCACATATTGCATGGAGCACTGGGCGTGGTGCATAAACAATGAATTCTGGAACACTTAAAAGAAATTTAAAGAAAGAAAAAAAGAGAATAAAAAGTCTGCATTTTCAAATGTAAAAATTTTAATCTAAGTAATAGTTGTTTATAAAAAATAATTCTGTAAGGCATAGAGGCTTGTTGCAAATAATGAATTTTCAGATTAATAATATATCTGAATATCTTCTAATATCTAAAGTAATAATATTCTACATTAAAAGCTTCCTTGGGGACGCCTGGGTGGCTCAGTTGGTTAAGCAGCTGCCTTCGGCTCAGGTCATGATCCCGGCGTCCTGGGATCGAGTCCCACATCGGGCTCCTTGCTCAGCGGGGAGCCTGCTTCTCCCTCTGCCTCTGCCTGCCATTCTGTCTGCCATTCTGTCTGCCTGTGCTCGCTCTCCCCACCCCCGATAAATAAATAAAATCTTAAAAAAAAAAAAAAAAAAAGCTTCCTTGGGCTAAAATATTTCCTGGACCTACCTGATGTGCTCTTAGAGTTTTATGAGAGAAATCATAGGTTCTTGAGCTATCATTAAGGAAATGATAACAAAGAAAATGTTTGAGTTTTCTCTTTTTCCTGGATCTTTTGATTACTGAATTTGCCATAATAAGTTAGCAGCATTGTTGGGTATATGTTTGTACATGCTAATGTTATTGAGACAGGCTTAGTTTCAATTGTGGTAACTTTTTTCTCTGATGAATAAAAAGGAGGAAATTTTAAATAAATAAATACATAAAGTGATAGAGTAAGATGATACTGCCTCTTCTCCCACAAATGCATTCCATATAAGAGAGAATAGGACATAGAAGATATATACTAGATGAAATAAGTCAGATAGATAAAAACAAATAGCAGACAAATAGGAAGACAAATATGAGTTCACTATATGTGGGATCCCAAAAAAATTAACAAATGAATGAAAGCAGAATCAATCCTATAAATACAGAGAACAAACCGATGGTTGCCACATGGAAGGGGGTAGGAGGATGAGCAAAATGGGTGAAGGCTTCCAGTTATGGAATGAATACATCATGAGAATGAAAAGTAAAGCATCAGTAATATAATCAATGATATTGTAATAGCGTCATATGGTGACAAGTGGTAGCTACACTTGCAATAAGCATAATACAGTGTAAGCATAACATAACATTATATGTTGAATCTCTATGTTGTGCATTTGACACTAATGTACTGTTGTGTCTCAACTATACTACAATTTTTAGAAAGGGAATAAGAAGCAGAAATATATATCTATCTTCAAAAAATAGAACCATCTCAACTGAAGCACAAAACATGAGGATTAGCTACCACACATGGTGAAAATCAAACAAGAGAATGAAAAGAACATTCACCATCTGTAACCCAATGTTCATAGCAGCCATGGCCATGGTCGCCAAACTGTGGAAAGAACCAAGATGCCCTTCAATGGACGAATGGATAAGGAAGATATGGTCCATATACACTATGGAGTATTATGCCTCCATCAGAAAGGATGAATAACCAACTTTTGTAGCAACATGGACGGGACTGGGAGAGATTATGCTGAGTGAAATAAGCCAAGCAGAGAGAGTCAATTATCATATGGTTTCATTTATTTGTGGAGCATAACAAATAGCATGAAGGACATGGGGTGTTAGAGAGGAGAAGGGAGTTGAGGGAAATTGGAAGGGGAGGTGAACCATGAGAGACTATGGACTCTGAAAAACAATCTGAGGGTTTTGAAGGGGCAGGGGGTGGGAGGTTGGGGGAACCAGGTGGTAGGTATTAGAGAGGGCATGGATTGCATGGAGCACTGGGTGTGGTGCAAAAATAATGAATACTGCTATGCTGAAAATAAATAAAAGAGAAAAAAAAGACAAAAAAAAGAAAGAAAGAAAGAAAAGAAAAGAACATTCACCTCAGAGACATAGAGTTAGAAAGCTATTGTTCCATTCTTAAAAGACAAAACCTGAACAAACTCCATATCAGTGACTTTCTTGACCGCATCAGAAATGGTATTTTCATGGCAAGCAAACAACTCAAAAACTGGAAAAGACAAATGCCTGAAGTAGAAACAGGACTCACTTAGTCTTCTCTGAGACATATAATGCAGAGCTCCATATAATCCAGAGGAAAGGCCTCAAAATCATAAGTCTCAGATGTTAGTAGGTACACACTGGAAACAAAGGAACAAAGTGGGGAAAGTAAAAGATACTCTACCCATGTGGAAGGACAAAGAATATTTGTGAAGACTGGGACTACTGCCAAGGACTGAGGATGAAAGCAGCAAGAGATGCAAAAAGACCACCTCTCCAGGAAGTATAACACAGGAAGGACCCACAGTCAAGCACAGAGACAAAAACAAGGTCATTCAAGGCATTTTTCTTGGTGTGAATAAGAACAACAACCATCAATTTCAAGCTGAAGTGAGAAGACACTGAATGGTAAGTCAAGGCCATACAAATAGCTCTGGTAATGGTAAATATGTAGGCCAATATAAAAGTTAGCAGTATTGTATTTTTAGTTTACAATTTCAGTTTATAATTGTTCATTTTAATTCCTACATATTTAAAAGACAAATGCATAAAACAATGATTATAAATATATCTAAATCAGTGTACAATGTATAAAAATGTAATTTTAGACAACAACAACATAAAGGAGAAGACAGCACAGGATCAGAGATTTTTTAATCTGTTGAAACTAAACTGGCATCAATTCAAATTAGAGCATTTCATGTCTATAGTGTTAATTGTAATTCCAGTGGTAACCACTAAAAATTACCTAAAAATGTATAGAAGTTGAAATGAGAAGGAAATCAATATGATACACTACAAAAAGAAAAATCAATTAAATCCCCCAAAAACAGCCATCATAGAAAATGAGGTATAGAAAAGGAAAAAGACATAGAGAAAGTAAATAACAAAATGACAGGAGTTAAGTCCTTTATTAATATAAATATAAATAGATTAAATTCATTAATCAAATTTAAGGATTGGCTCAGTGTATTTTTTAATTATTAAATATGCACTTCTTACAATAGATTCACTTGATATTAAAAGATACAAATATATTGAAAGTGAAAGTATGGAAAATAGGGCGCCTGGGTGGCTCAGTGGGTTAAGCCGCTGTTTTCGGCTCAGGTCATGATCTCAGAGTCCTGGGATCGAGTCCCGCATTGGGCTCTCTGCTCAGCGGAGAGCCTGCTTCCCTCTCTCTCTCTCTCTCTGCCTGCCTCTCCATCTACTTGTGATTTCTCTCTGTCAAATAAATAAATAAAATCTTTAAAAAAAAAAAAAAAGAAAGTATGGAAAATATACTTCATGCAAATAGTCACCATAAGCAGGAATTAATGAAATACAGGATGGAAAACAGAAAGGACTAATGAAACCAGAACTTGACTTTTGAAAGGATCAACAAAATTGACAAACCTTTTAGCTAGACTAAGAAAAAGAGATAAACATCAAGTAACTGAAATAGGAAATTAAAATGGGGTCATTACATCTGAACTTACAAAAATAAAATATGATTATAAGAGAATAATGTGAACAACTGTACACTAACACACTGGATAACTTAGATGAAATAGAAAAATTGCTAGAAACACACACTACCAAGACTGACTAAAGAAGAAATCGAAAATCAGAATAAATATGTAACAAGCAGAGATTGATCAGTAATCAAGTGCTGATCCATTCTGCAATGTCAATGAACACTGAAATCAAGCTAAGTGAAAGAAATGAGTCACAAAAGTTACATTTTGTGTACTTCCATTTATGCAAAATATCCAGAATAAGTAAAGACAGACACAGAAAACATAATTATGGTCTTTAAGCACTGAGGAGCAGGGAGATAGGAGAATGCTTAATAGGTATGAGATTGCTTTTTTGAGTGATAGAAATATTTTTGAACTAGACAGAGATATTAGTTGTACAACACTGTGAATGGACTATATTCCTCTGAATTTTTTGCTTTAAAATCACTTTACATTTTATGATTTAATTTTTATCCATTAAAAACACATAAGCAAAACTCATAAATCTCAAAGAAAAGGTGTAAAAACATAGTTTTAGGTAGAGATTTAAGTATTCCTCACTCACTAATTGATAGAAAAAAAAAGTCAGAAAATCAAATATGTTATGGGTGAACTGAACAGCACTTAGAACCAGCTTGAGCAATGGATGCTCACAGAACATTCCCTCTAAGAATAGAACCCAAGTTATCTCAAATGCACATGAAAGACCACATTCTGGACTACAAATCATAACAAGTCTGAAGTAATAAAATTTAAATCACAAAAAGTACATTCTCAGTTGATAATATAATTAATAATAATAGAACAGTAGCTGATATATAGGAAGAAAGTTTCTGCCAACCCTTTTAGGGTCTCCAGGTAGGTCTAAAAATTAAACTATCAAGGACAGATTAAGAGAAGAGCATGCAAATTTATTTAATAAAATGTTTTGCATGGCACAGAATATTTCATAAGGAAATTAAGACCCAAAGAAGAGTTAGGGCTCAGTATCTTTGCTTAGATGAGAAAGCAACCCAAGTGAAAAAGATGTGAGATATGTATCTAGATGTATAGATATATATAAAATCAATATTACTCAGCCATAAAGAAGAATGGAATCTTGCCATTTGCAACAACATGGATAGATATAGAGGTATAATGCTAAGTCAGTTAGAGAAAGACAAAAATACATATGATTTCATTCATTCATTATTTAAGAAACAAAATAAATGAATAAAGAAAAAATGAAACAAAAAGACTCAAATACAGAAAAACAAACTGGTGGTTGTCAGAGAGGAAATTCATGGGGAATGAGTAATATAAAGGGAATTAAGAGCACACTTATCCTCGGGCACCTGGGTGGTTCAGTGGGTCTGCATCTGGCTCTCTGCTCAGCAGGGAGCCTGCTTCCCCCCTCTCTCTGCCTACTTGTGATCTCTGTCTGCCAAATAAATAAATAAATAATCTTTAAAAATAAAAAAGACACACTTACCCTGATGGGCACTAAGAAATGTATAGAATTATTGAATCATATTGTACACCTGAAATGGATATAAACTACATGTTAATTGTACTTCAATTTAAATAATAGACATAAAAATGAAAACAAATATAATAACAAAAGCAAAATCGCAAAATTCGCTTTCAGACAGAGACACCAGAGAAAAATAATTCCTGTGATTCTCTGCAACTATTGACCAGAAAATCACGCATGTGCCACGTTGGATCCCTTCCTCCTGACTGCCCCCCAGCTGCCCTGGCTCTGCCCTAAATCAGCTGGGCTCAAGAGCACAGTAGCCACAGTGAGCACCACTCATTGCTATCAGGCAGCACACACGCCGCCACACACCCTCAAGCACAGTCAAATCTGAAACCACGCAGTGATTAAATCTGGAGGGGCAGGCAATCATCCTCTGAGATGACTCGCAAGCATCGGACAAGCAGATCAACCAGTGACAGTATGTCCGATAACAGCTGTCCTCCTGTGATTTCAGAAATATTTTTAAATACTAACGTAATAAAAATAATAAGAAAAAATTAAAAATTAACTCTCAGAACTATTGTCAAATGACCAATGGGATCTTCTGTGACAGAACCCCAGGTCTGGGCCCGTGTTGTGTTGATGATATTTCTTGTCACCACTCTCCCCATTGAAGAACAGTGGCCATCGACACCCAACAAATACACTCGTTGTACAGCCTGAAGAAGACACACCAGACAAAAGAAAAGGCTGTCCTAAGACTGTCTTTGTGAGCCCCTAATCGGTGCATTTTCATTCGCTCCAGTGACAGGACAGATGACTTTATAGAACCAGATAACATGGGTAATGATCACTCACTCTCACTCTCATATTTTACCAAAACTAAGGTTGTGCCTGATGCACAAAATAGACACAGCCAACTACCTTTAGCACACAATGTCGCGTCTGGTGACACAAGGTAACTCCTGCTCAGTGCTGCTGTTAGAGCATGGCTCCCATGAGGATGTTGAGGATGGCTACTCCAAACTTCGGGTCCTCTGGAATCATGCCATGTCTCCACTCCTGGTGTCTTCCAGCTCCAAATACAAAACAGGTTGGCTGGTCCCCCCAGGAACCAGTCCCTAAACTTCCATGGAGCTTTAGACTCTATTGGATTCCCTAAAAGCAACAGGTCCAGTACCATCCTCTGTCAGCCTTCTAGGTGGAAGCCATTCTTTGGAACATAAACATTATGAAAAGAGAGGTCTCTGTGGAGTAGATGTCACACATCGCAGGACACTTTGTCGACATTCAGGGCAGACATGAAGGGCTCAGGAGCAGGCAGCTATTGCGCTCACTGGATTTTCACTCAGAACAAGTTAGTTGAGTGTGTGAGATAGCAATGAGGAGCGAGGAAAACTTAGATATATAAATTTTTTTTCTTCACATAAAGAAACAGATTCCATGAGTGGCCCCTTGGAAAAGAGGTTCCAGGAAGATCAGGTCACTTGGTCATCTAACTGGTTACAGTCTGACATATAGGCAAAAAACACACTTTGGTTGTGTTGAAGAGTTTACTCAGTGACTTGGGGATGGCTTGTTCAGACAGTAACAGTGCGCACAACCATCTGTGTGATATTCAGAGCCCAATGCACGTGAGGGCACATGGCATAGCCTCGCACCTCTACTGTTGGCCAGGCACAGTATAAGTTTCTCTGACTCATCTGCTCTGTGCCATGGGCTGCCGTCCACTGTGAAATGGGAGCATGCCGACATCCTCCCTCTCTGGGATTTCAGAACAACTGAAAAACAAATCAACAGAAGAATGTTCAAGTATAATTGGATTCTTTTCAAATACTGGAAGATATTTTAAATGATCTCTCCCTGTAACTTTAAACATGGACATGATGGTCACAGAGCAGGGACTCTGGGATCAGTCAGGACTTTATGGTCAGGACATACGTACAAACTGGGTGTGTGGGTAAAATAAAGTTAGTAGGCTGATGAGGTGGCCTTGGTCTTTACCTAGAGATTAGAGAACACCAGTTAGTGTCTAGAATAAAACAACTCTAAGTAAATATTTGTAAGTCTTACTGTGGAGAATATTCTCTTAAATACAGTGCCTTCTAGCTAGCTATCTCTGGTCTGAAATGGGCTAATTAAAACAAATTTTTTTTTAAAACCTGTAAAATAAGGCAAAATCTATAAAAATAAGGTTCTCAAGTTTGCTTTTACAAGGTAAGGAGAACCCCAAGAATTATGTCCCATTTTGCAGAATCATTGAAACTTTCCAAAAAGGAGCTACACAGACGTAGATGGCATCCCAGTTTCATAGTGGCCACACCTCCCAAGTAGAATTTCCACCTTGTCGGTGGCCGAACACAACTTTGCTGGGGAGCAACATATTTTCTGTGATTTTTCGAAATCCTCCCACCTCCTTCTTCCCTTCCCACAACAGTCTCCAGGATAACCCCTGCTCAATCTCCCTAGATCTCTCCACTGCTGATTGCCTTCTTCATTCACTGCATCCTCTCAAAACCCTGCACACACCCCAGGCAAAATTCAGCCCCCAGAGAATGTAGAGAAAGCTCTGTTCATTACACACATGCCTGCTTCCTAGAGCAGCTGACCTCATGTCTGTAAAGTGGGAATTGATTAAATAAATATGATATACCCAGACCACAGAATATCTTGTATGCATCGGTAAAATAGCTGAATTATGTTAATCCATAAAACAGGCATGTGGTGTTAAGTACCGAAAGTAGACTGCAAGTAGTCCGATACAGTGTGTACATATGTGTTTGGAAAGCAAGGTAAATGTGACATACAGTTCATCGCCATGGGGGGGTGCTGAAAATGAACGTGCATTTACTGATTATGTATTATCTATCATTTATTATTATTTCTTTTTTATTAATTATTTTTATTAACATATAATGCATTATTTGCCCTAGCGGTACAGCTCTGTGAATCGTCAGGCTTTCACATTATTTCTGTTTGAGTTTTGTACAAGTGTATTTTCTAGTCACAAATAGTAGAAAATGAACAAATTTATTTTATAAGAAAGATAACGTGCTGTAATTTGGTAATACAAAGAAGGGATATATCAAAACTAAAAATTAGATTATGAGATTATTTTCTCCAAAAATGAATTCTTCTTTTTTGGACAATTTAGTCATCATAATTTATCTTTTAAATGGTGCTTTATGTGCCTGCCTGTTTATGTGGGCCCAGATATAAACTCCTCGCTTGGGATCCTGGAACAAAAATAATAACACAACAACACAAAATCAGAATATTAGAAGATACTCAGTAAGCTATTACCTGTCAGTGAACATACCCCACCTACAAGAAAACCCCACTTAAGCGTAAGTTGTATAAAATTGCATTTGTATTGCTTTTATTTATTTATTTTTAATTTTTCATTTCTTTTCAGCGTAACAGTATTCATTGTTTTTGCACCGCACCCAGTGCTCCATGCAATCCGTGCCCTCTCTAATAGATTCGCCTGCATTCCGGCTTGTTTGGAGGTCAGCTCTCTCTTTCCAGCACGGGCCGCTCTCTTTCCTAGGCCAGGAGGACCTTCAGCCTCCTCCAGGCAACGACCCTGTCTTCCAGCACTTAGTACCCGCACAGAAGGGCCGGTGGGAGGCTTCGCTCTGGGCTTCCGCGCTCCCTACATTGTTACACTGTTCAGTGATCTTTTTGCATCTTTTGAGGTTTGGGCTCCCTCTTCCGGACAACCTGTTTCACATCGCCAGTTTGTTTCCCTAAAAGCGGAGCACGTAGATGATGGAGTGTTCTGGGCAAAATGAAATCAAAACATAATTTCTGACAGTTTGGGGTAATCTTATTTCTAAAACCCGAGGTAAGTTTTTTGTTGAGTTCCCACAGGAGTCAAAGAAGGGTTTGTGGGCTTTAGCAACAAGAGCATCTGAAATTACAGGACACCCCTTCGGCCCAGACCTGAGAACCATCAGCTCCAGGCTCTGCAGTTAAGCATCCCGCTCTGAGTAACACCGAGAGGGGGCAATGGGGCCCTCAGGCAGCGTATCCAACGCAGCTGCTCCTGAGGGATGTGAGGTCTGGTGATGTAAACAGGCTGGTGAGATCCAAATTCAGAGCACTTGGGACTGTCTGGAGCCCTTACACACATACCCGGTTATTCTACAACCACACAGGGGCTTCTCAGTAAGCCCAAACGAAGGCAGGCATCTTTTCTGAAATGCCAGGGCAATGGGCTTTGGAGAGTTGTTTGGGGGGTAGGGGCACCCTGGGTATTGCCGTTAGAGCTCTGGTCCCCAGGCAGGAAGGCTTGATTCCCTTTCAGACTCTGCCACCAAGAGGGTGCTAGGCCCTGGTGGATCTGCGCTTCACATGTAACCTAAGAGAACCGGTCAAGAGAAGTACCTTTGGCTGCCATTGGCTCCTGCTGTCCACAGGCTGCTCAGGCGGATGACTGAGATAAAACACACTCCTCTGTCTAAAAAGCTGGGCTGTATCAAACGTCTGTCCCTTTTCCACATGGCTCCCAGGGACTGGGTTCATCAGGAGGAATGAGCTGAAGCAACATAGGCAAACACAGGACATCTCCTGCATAATTAAAATTGTTCACCACCAAACTCTTAGATTAAAAGTTTGGCTTATCATATGATCTCCCTGATATGAGGAAGTGGTGGTGCAACATGGGGGCTTAAGTGGGTAGGAGAAGGATCAATGAAACAAGATGGGATTGGGAGGGAGACAAACCATAAGTGATTCTTAATCTCACAAAACAAACTGAGGGTTGCTGGGGGGAGGGGGTTGAGAGAAGGGGGGTGGGGTTATGGACATTGGGGAGGGTATGTGCTTTGGTGCATGCTGTGAAGTGTGTAAACCAGGCGATTCACAGACCTGAACACCTGGGGATAAAAATATATTATTTGTTTATAAAAAATAAAAAATAATAATTTTTTTTTAAAAAGAGGTTAAAAAATAAAAAAAATAAAAGTTTGGCTTAAATATGATTTGGGAAAAGCAAGTCTTGTTAACAGGGTAAGGAGGAGGCTGGTACTAAACTTCGGCTCTTCTGATTTTGGCAGATGTTGCAGACATCAGAAGTCCAGTGGGGATGTGGTAATGCCAACACGACACTGTCATTAACAGCCTCCTTATAAGCAGTCTTATTGTTCTTGTCAATGGGTGATGGCACTCCTGTAGGTGTCAAGTGAATCTCATTACAGTTCTGACTTGCATTTCCCTAATAACTAGTGAAGCCCAGCAACTTTTCAACTTTTCACGTACCTGTTGGTGATTCATTGATAATTTTGGGGGAAAATGTCTATTCAGGTCCTTTGCCAATTTTTTAGTTTGATTACTTGGTATTTTTTACTGTGCATTGTATGAGTTCTTTATATATTTTGGATATTAATCCCTTATCAGATATATAATATGCCCATTTTTCCCATTCCATAGGTTTTCTTTTCATTTTGTTGTCTGTTTTGATGCCAATATCATATTCTTTTGATTGATAAAGCTTTGTAATATAGCTTGAAATCAGAAAGTATAATGCCTCCCACTCTTTTCTCAGGATTGCTGTTTATTCAGGGTCAGTTCATGGTTCCATATATATATTTTAAGGTTTGTTTTTTTGTTTTTTTTTTACTTCTGTAAGAAATGCTATTGGAGTCTTGATAGTGATTATGTTGAATCCATAGATGGATTTTGGTAGTACTGATGTTTTAACAATATTAATTCCTCCAATCTATGAACACAGAATAACTTTCCCTTTATTTGTATCCTCTCTCTCTCTTTTTTTTTTTTTTCACCAACATCTTATAGTTTGAAGGGTAGAGAAATTTCACCTCTTAACTAAACTTAATCCTGAGTATTTCATTGGTTTGGATGCTATTATAAAGGAGATCTTTTTAAAAAATTTTTTTCAGATAATTTGTTGTTAGTGTATAGAAATGTTACTAATTTTTTATGTTCTGTATCCTACAACTTTACTGAATTTATTCATTATATTTAGTAATATTTTGGTAGAGTCTTCAGGATTTTCTGTACATAAAATCATGTCATCTGCAAATAGAATTTTACTCTTCCTTTCCATAATTGGCTATATTTTCTTTCTTTTTCTTTTCTGATTGCTCTGGCTATGTCTTCTAGTACTATGTTTAATAGGAGTGGTGTGCATGGGAACCCTTGTCTTGTTCCTAATCTTAGAGGAAAAGCCTTAAAATATTGGTGTCAGGTGTACTCTTAACTATGGGCTTGTCAAATATGGCCTTCATTATGTCAAGGTATATGCCCTCTATACCCAAATTATTGAGAGTTTTTATCATGAATGACTGTTTAATTTTGTCAAATAAATATTTTTTGTGTTGGAAATATCTTGTGATTTTTTTCCTTTCTTTCTATTCATGTGGTATAGGATATTGATCGATTTGTGTGTGTTGAATCATCCTTGCATTCCAGGTTTAAATCCCACTTGGTAATGGCGAATGATCCTTTCACATGCTGCTGAATTTGGTTTGCTAGTATTTCAGGCAGAACTTTTGTATCTGTATTCATGAGGGATGTTGATGTATGGTTTGTTTTCTGGTGATATCCTTTTCTGGCTTTGTTATCAAAGTAATTCTTGTCTCAGAAAATGAGTGTGAGAGTTTTCCCTACCCTTAATTATTTTTTTGAGAATATGAGAAAGATTAAAATTAAATCTTGTTTAAATATTTGGTAAAATTCACCAGTGAGGCCATTTGGTCCTGAGTTTTTCTTTTTGGAGAGATTATTGATTACCAATTCAATCTCCTTTCTATCAATTGTTCAGTCAGATTTTCTATTGCTTCCTGATTCATCTTGGTAGGTTGTATGTTTCTAAGAATTTTTCTATTCCTAGATTTTCCACTGTGTTGATGTACAGTTCTTCCTAGCAGACTCTTATAGACCCTTTGTATTTCTGTGATATCTATTGCATGTCAGTTTCTAATTTACAATTTTATTGATTTGATTCCTCTTTTTTTCCCCTAGGTTATTTTAGATAAAGGTTTATCAATTTTGGTAATCTTTTCAAATAACTAACTCTCTTGGTTCTCTGATTCATTGGTCATTCAGAAAACTCTTCCATTTCCATGCATTTGTGAATTTTAGTTTTCCTCTTGTAATGGACTTCTAGTGTAATGCCACTGTGGTCACAAAGGTTAATTGCTAGATCTTAATTTTCTTGGATTTGTTAAAACTTGTTTCATGACCAAACCTAAGGTCTATCCTAGGAAATGTTTCATGTGTACTTGAGAAGAATGTGTATTGTACTGTTCTCAGAGTATTTTGTACATCTGTTGGGTCTGTTTATTCTACAGTGTTGTCCAAATCTGCTGTTTCTTTATTGATTCTGTCTGGATGATGTATCCATTGTTGAGTGGAGTATTAAAGTCCCCAACTATTATTGTACTGCTGTTTATTTTTCCTTTTTAGTTCTGTTATGGTTTGCTTTATATATTTAGATGCTCCAATTTGGGGTACATAAATATTTACAATTGTCACATATTCTTGATGTGTTGATCCTTTTATCATTATATAGTAGCCTTCTGTACCTCTTTATTATTTTATTTTAAAGTCTATTTTGTCTTATATAAGTAGAGCTACCTATACTTTCTTTTTTTCTTTTCTTTTTTATTTTTTTTTTGGTTGTTGCCATTTGCTAGAAATACATTTTTTCCATCCCTTCACTCTCAGTCCGTGTGTGTTTTTATTTATTTTTTCTTTTTTTAGAGAGAGAGAGAGAGCATAAGTAGGCAGAAAGCAGGCTCCCCGCTGAGCAGAGAGCCCGATGTCGCGCTCGATCCCAGGACCCTGAGACCATGACCTGAGCCGAAGGCAGAGTTTTAACTTACTGAGCCACCCAGGCACCCCCCTGTGTGTGCCTTTAAAACTAAAATGAGTCTCTTTTAGGCGGCATGTCGTTAGATCTTTCTTTTAAACGTCAGCTGTTCTATGTATTTGAATGGAGAATTATTTGTTTATATTTAAGATAATTAATAGGTAAGGACTTATTATTGCTATTTTATTAATTTATTTTCTGGTTGTTTTGTAGATCCATTGTTCTTTGTTTCTTAACCTACTATCTTTTTGTGTTCTGTTTTGTTTTGTTTTGTTTTGATGTCTTTAGGTATCACTGTACTTGACATCTTTATCATGGTGTGTGTGTGTGTGTGTGTATAATTACTACAGGTAATTATTTTGTGCTTACCCTGAGTCTTACATAAGGTATCCTGAAATTATGCACCCTATTTTAAACTAATGACAACTTCTCATTCTGGGAATTATTTATTTTCATGTCCTTTGTTCTCTTCAAAATGTTGCAAGTTAAGGAGTGAATATCAGATATATTGATTACATCAGAATACTTGTTCTTGGAGTAGGGAAGCCAGAGAAGTAGTACACACTCAAAAACCTGTCAGTTACAACTTACTTCTCTTGAGGGCGGCACAACATTACCCCTTCACATATATTAGCTCATTAGGCCCATCCAACCAGATGATATTGCCATTCTTTTATGAGAAGAAATATTTAAGCTTACACATACAAATAAATGATTTATTATTCAGGATTTATCAGACTGAAATGTCACTGAAACATGGGTCATCTACTCCTAATTCAGTAGATAAATGGTGTCTGGAATAGTGTGTTATGACACTCTGAAAACATTTGTTAAATATATTAAAATTAATAAAATGGACAATTGCTGCTTAACATTAAAAACTAAATAAAGTTTCAATAAAATAAAATAAAATAATAAAATAATAATGACTAAATTTTAATAGAATCCCTAAGCTTTACACTTCTACTTCTCTTTCCCCTCAAATTTTAGATTATTGATGGTAAAATTTATGTATCTCTTATGTTGTATAGCTAATAACAGATTATTGTTGTTATGGCTTTTTTTTTTTTTGCTATTTTCTTCTAAGTTTTAAACTGGAGTTATAAGTGAATTATACAACATCATTTTCATGTTGTAGATTTTAACTTTGACTACATGTTTACCATTACCAAGGAGTTCTACACTATCGCCTGATGTTTTTATGAAGTTAATTAACATCATTTTCTTCCACTCAAAGAACTCCCTTAACATTTCTTGTAAGACAGGTCTCACAGTGTTGAATTCCCTCACTTTGGTTTGTTTGAGAACGTTTTTATCCCTTTTCATTTCTGAAGGACTACTTCACTGAGTGTAGAGTTCTTGACTGACAGGTTTTTTGTTTCCACATTTTGAATGTGTCATCCCTTTCTCTCCTAGTTTGAGAAGTTTCTGTTGGAAATATTCATCTATCATATCCTGGGGATTTCCTTAAATGTAATTTCTCTCCTTTTTCCTTTTCCTTCAAAATTTCTTATATTTGGCTTTTGAAAATCTAGTTCTAATGTGTTTCTGGGTAGCCATATTCAGGTTCAGCCTATTTGGGCCTCATGGATTTTGATGTCTGTTTCTCTCCCCAGACTTGGGAAGTTCAATTGCTTTAAATATATTTTCTATCCCTTTATCCTTCTCTTATCTTACTAGAGTTTCCATAATGCAGATATTGTTGGGGTTTTGTTTTGTTTTGTTTGTTTTTATCGTGTCTTATAAATCCCATAGGCTTTCTTCACTCTTTTTCATTCTTTTCATTCTTTTTCCCTGTCTGGATACTTTCAAATGTCTTCTCTTCCAGGACATGGTTTCAGTCTGCTTTTGAAGCTCTCTGTTGAATTCTTCAGCTCAGTTATTGTATTTTTCAACTTTAGAATTTCTGGGATTTTTTAATGGTTTCTATTTCTTTGTTGAACTTTTTGTTTTGTTTATGTATTATTTCCTTCATTTCATTTAGTTGTCTCTTTGTGTTCTTGTAGTTCACTAAACTTACTCTGAACTTTTTGTCTGACAGATCATAAATCTCTATTTCTGTGGGGTCAGTTATTAGAGCTTTATTAGTTGCATTTGGTGGTGTCCTGTTTCCCTGTTTTTTTGTGATCCTTGATTCCTTATGTTGGCATCTGGGCATTTGAGAAAGTGGGCTCCTCTTCCAGAATTTACAGGTTTGCTTCTGCAGAGATAGTCCTTTACTTTTGAAGCTCAGTTTGGGTGTTTAGACATGTCTGCTGGTAATATTCTTGAACAGGTGGGGCCTGCTATTAAGGTCTACTTTGGGGCAAGCTCAGTTTGGGTGTGATTGTGCCATTGACTTATAATAGCTGGATTGGACTGCTGGCTTGCTTGCCTGCCCACCTATGGCTATAGTTGTCTGCATTTGTATATCAGGACTGGGTACTGTATTTAGCAATAGGTGGAGCTATAACTTAACTTCCTGGGTCTGGCAAGGTAGCAGGATAAAACAGGACCTACACTACTTGTTGTTTAGGGACCTGAATCAGGCAGGAGTGTGCCCTGAGTTCCCTGGTCAGATGAGGCCACGAGTTTTGCTCTGCTGAAAGAGAAAGCCACAGGCTGTGCTCTCTGTTAAGTGTCACTGTAAGCAGGGCTGATGGCTGGGCTATACAGCTTCTCATATATACTCTGGTTAGGTTCCCTAGGCAGGCAAGCTGAAGGCTATATTCAGCAATGAGTTGGTCTACAGATTAGTTTTTCTGCACATGTGCAGCAAGAGAAGCAACTCCAAGGCTGCTAAGGTTCTTTGCTTGTGGTCTTAGCTCAAGCTGAACTGTGCCCCACTTTCCCTGGTCAAAAAGGGCCATAGAGTTTGCTCTGAGGGTGATCAACTCTGCCCTTCCACCTCTTGGCTCCAGACTGGCTGAGTTACACAGCTTTCAGGTATTTCAACAGCTTTCAGCTCTCATATTTACCAGGGACTGGGAGCCATGCCCCAGACCAGATGGCTCTATGACTCAGGTCCCCTACCTGGGCATGGGCAGACTAGGTTCCAGACCAGCAAACTGCTCATTCAAGGACCTGAATCAGGCAGACCTGCACCCCTGGTCACACTGCACTACTGACTGGTTCTGCAGGGGAGCAAAGCTACTGATTGGAACTACTATTTAGGCTCTGCAGGCAGGAACTCAGTCTGCCAATACCTGAGTGCAAGTTGTTGGAAGCCCCTCTCCCTTCTCTGTCACAGAGTCCCAGTTTTGACCTGAAGATTCCCCTGCTATTCCTGTGAGACCAGACCAGAAAAGAGGCCCTCACAAAGTGCCTGCAACACTGGAGGGGCCGGATTCCACCCCTGGGCTCTCTTTTCCCACTGGAGATGTAGGCTCAGAAGAAATCCCTGTGCTTGGTGCCATGCCAGCCTGGGGGAGGGGCAATACAATCAGTATGTATCTCTTTCCCTTACCCCTCTAAAAGTCTGTCTTGTTCTCTGTGGTTCAGGGGATGCTTCAGCCTCACTCCTATGTTCTAGAATTCTGTCAAGTGGCATCTTGTTCATGAATAGTTGTGAGTCATTCTTTTGAGAGGAAGTGAAGTCAGAAATTACCTATGTCACCATCCTGGTGACATCACTCTTATGCATGAATTCCTTTTTTATTTATTTATTTATGACAGAGATAGAGGGAGAGGGAGATAGAAAACGACCAGAGGGAGAGAGAACCTTAAGCAGATTGCACTCTGAGCATGTAACCCAACATGGGGGTCAATCTCATGACCCTCAGATTACAACTGAAGCAGAAACCAAGAGTCAGATTCTTAACCACCTGAGCCACTCAGGTACCCCTGGTTATGAATTCTTAACAGAAATTGGTTTTCTTCCTATTTAACACCAACTTGAAGATATATATGTTCCATTTTGTCTCCTTCTGTGCAGTAAATTTAATTATTGTTCACATTTGTTTCCTTTTTCATATGGAGGTAACATTTTAGACTCCCCACATCTACTGTGTCCTAGATTTTATATTTTTGTATTTCCTGTATCAAGGAATCTTCAGTAACTACTGTGCTTGCATTGGTTCAACAGAGCCATTGGGAAGAAGTCCATGTTTACTACTTGCATATATCTCAGAGATCTCACCTTCTCTCATCTTAGGTCCCTGCACTTCCACAACCTGAGGAATATAATCTTTTAAATGTCACATTTTTTATAAAGATTTATTTATTTATTTATTTATTTGAGAGAGAGAGAGAGCATGAGCAGAGAGAGGGTCAGAGGGCAGAGGGAGATGGAGAGAGACTCTCCAGCCCCACTGTGCTAGGAGCCTGACTTTGGGCTCAATCCCATGACTGAAGTCATGACCCAAGCCAAAACCAAAAGTCACTCAACCAAATGAGCCATGCAGGCACCCCTAATATGTTACAATTTTTTCAGTAATAGAGTTATTTTTATGTTCATAAGATTATTCAGACTATGAGTCTGGCTTTAACATATTTATTTAGACATATTAAAGATTTTTTTTCTATATGGTATTCCTATTATCTACAGTTTCAATAATGTAATATCTGCTCTGATTCTATTCTTATTTTCATCTTGTAATTTTCATCACAAAGTTTTGTTTTGTGCTATGTTTTGTAGAAATTGACTGTTAAAACACATTCCTTATTATTTTATCTATGACAATTCTTTCAGTTTTGCTTTTAAATTAAATTATTGTGCAAAGAAGCTTCATTCATTTTTGCCAATCTGGTGAGCAGATTTGGGGTTTGTTGTTTGGAGCCATGCATGTTGTGTGAATTATACTGATATATACATGTAATTGTAGGTTTGTGGTTTGGAATGCTGTTGAGAAAAATTAGGCTGGAATATCTATGTTTGTACTATGTAGGATAAAATAGTTTTCCATTTCTTAACTTCTAAAGCTATTTTCTTTAAGAGAGGTATTGAATTTATGAAGAATCTCACATTGAATAGCTCACCATTTTAGAGAACCACCAGGCTTTGTCTCTGTCTTCCTCAAATATTTACCTCATAAACTTCAAAGTCTAGTACACCAGACATGTGCAAATTCTCTAAGTGGTGAAAGTGACTTCAAAGCTTATTAATATTCCTATACTCATTCTTTATAATGTCAGAATTTCAATTAATTTACTACTAGTTTACACATAAATTTAGGAGTTAATTTTATTTTATCCAAATTTTTAATGTGTTCTCCATTTGGAGAATGTTTCTGAACACATAAATTCTGTCATAATGTGGGGAATAGAATCCAAAATCATATTTTTTATTTTAAAACATGTTCATCAAAAAAATTTCCATTTGTATGTACTTTTCAATTTCTTGGCATATAATTTTCTACATTATCCTGTTACTAGTTTTGAATCTGTACTGATCATAAAATTTTATCTCTGTGTGTTATTAATATTGTTTGTTCTTTTTCTACTTTTCCTAGTCTTAAAAAACACACTCTTACTCAATTTTATTGGCAAACACTACTTGATATTTTTGTTTCGTTTTATCCTTTAAAATTGCTTATTCAAATTATATCAGGGCCTACCATTTATATGCTTTGGTTAGCTCTGTTCTTTTTAACTCCTTATCTTCAAGTGTTTATCTTATTTAAGTTAACACATTTTGTTCTTAAATATAAGACCTTATGTATACATTTGACTCCTGATTCAGATGGAGATCGCATGAGATTTGTACTGAAATCTTTCAGGATTTGTACTGAGATCTCTCGAAATTTGGAATAAGTCCTCATCTCATGGTATTTGGAAGGAGTTCTCATGATATTTGGGTAAAAATCTCACGAGAACTGCCTGAGTTCTCATGAGATTTGGACTAAGATCTCATACTTCCAGTGGCAGGAACCAACACTGCCACTCCTTCCAGTGGCTGGCACTGCAACTGTCTACTGCCTCCAGTGGCAGTAATCAGCACTGCAAAGCATTCTGGCATCCCTCACACCGCAGCTGACCACTGCCTCCAGTGGAAAGAAAGACATGGTTTCTTCTTCCAGGAAAAAAAGACATAGTTTCTTCTTCGTCGTCCTGAAGCTCACCACTTCTTCCAGTGCTAGGTAACTAGACTGCCACTCCTTCCAATGCCTGAAAGTGCAGCTCAACTTTGTCTCCAGTAGCAACAAGCTGCTCAGCAGAGCCATTCATGGTCTCAAACTGCATCTCAACACTGCCTCTAGTGACTGTATGCAGCACTGCAAAGCCTTCAGACATCCCTCACACTGCTGCTGACCCCTGTATCCAGTGGTGGGAATGGACACTGCCTCTCCTAGGGTCTTGCCCTGCAGCCCACCACTGCCATCAGTGGTTAAAAAAAAAAAAAAAAACAAACTTCACTACCAGGCCTTGCAGCACCTTAAACTGCAGCTCACTACTGCTTCCAATGATAGGAAACTGCATTGCCACTCTTTTAGGGTCTCACACTGTAGCTCAACACACTGCATGTCAACATTGACTCTAGTGGCCATAAGAAGCACTGCAAAATCTTCAGGTGTCCCTCCCACTACAGCTGATCTCTGCCTCCAGTAGCAGGAACCAACACTACCACTTCTTCCAGTGTCTCCCACTGGAGCTCACCACTGCCTCTAATTGCAGGAAACTACACTGCCACTCCTTGCAGCATCTCACCCTGCAGCTTAGCCACTGCCTCCAGTGGAGACAATGTGTACAGCAATGCCAGGCACGGACTCCCACTGCATATCAACACTGCATCTTTGGCCATAAATGATACTGCAAAGCATCCTGGCATCCCTAGCAACAGGCAGCTGACCTCTGCCTCCAGTAGCAAAAATCAGCACAACTTCCTTTTCCAGCATCTCACTGTGCAGCCCACCACTGCTTCCAGTGCTAGGTAACTAGATTGCCACTCCTTGCAGCATTTTGAATTGCAGTTCACTGTTGTCTCCAGTGGCAGGAACTGACCTGGCAACTTCTTCCAGGAATTCTCACTGCAGTTCACCACTGCCTCGAGTGGTAGGAACCTGAGTGGCCACTCCAGTAGCAACAAGTTGCAAAGCCATGCTACCTATGGTCTCCCACTCTTTCTCACCACTGCCTCTAATGACAGTAAAGAGCACGGCAAAGCCTTCTGGTATGCCCCAAACGGCAACTGACCACTAGCTTCAGTGGTGGGACACTTCACTGGCACTCCTTTTAGTGCCTCGAACTGCAGCTCAGCATTGCCTCCAGTGGAGACAAGGTGCATAGCCATGCCATCCATGGCCTTGCACTGCCACTAGTGGCTGTAAACAGCACTGCAAAGCCATCAGGCATCCCTCACACTGCAACTGACCACCCCCTCCAGTGATGGGACTGTCACTGCACTTCTACCAAGGTTTCACGCTGCACCTCCACACTGCCTCTAGTGGCCACATTTTGCAAAGCCACATCATTAACTGTCTCACACTGCAGATCATCACCACCTCTCATGGCATTAATGAACACTGCAAAACCTTCTGGCATCACTCACACTCTAGCTGACCACTGCCTACAGTGGTGGGAAATGACTTTCCCATTTCTTCCAGGGTCTCACAATGCAGCTCACAACTGCCCGAAGTGGTTGCAAGTTGACTGGCACGTCTCCCAGCTGCTCTCACAAACCAGCTAAGCATTGCTTCCAGTGACAGAATTCTTCACTGCCATGCCACCAAACAACTCTCATTATTCAGCTTCCCACCACTGGAGGCAGTGCTGAGCTCCAGTGCAACAGATGCTGAAAGACAGGGCACTTCAGTTTGCCACCAAGGGAGGGAGTGATAAGCTGCAGTGGGCGAGACACTGGAAGATGTGCTGCTGGAACTTCCTGACAATGGATGCAGTGGGCAGGCACAGTGCAAGGCATGGGAAGTTGAAGCAGTGTGGATTCCCTCCACTGGAGGCAGTGCTGAGTTGCAGTCTGAGGGATGGTGGAAGATGTGCCAGTGAAGCTTGAGACCAGTGGAGGTGTTGTGAGCTGCATTGCCAGACACTGGAAGGCCTAGCAGTGCAAGATCACACCACTGGAAGGAATGGTGAGCTGTGGTGCTAGAGGCACTAGAAGACATAGCAATGCTGCTTGCCACCACTGGAGGCAGCGGCAAGCTGCCATGGGAAAAGTGCTGGAAGAGGAGTCAGTGAAGCCTGTCAGCACTGAGGGCAGTGGTGAGGTGCTGGGTGACAGACCCCGAAAGGTGAGGCACTGAAGCTTCTTTCTACAGGATGGTATGGTAAGCTGTATAGTCTCTGTTTTCCCAGGCTCAAGAGTAGAGGTAACAACCCCTGGAGCCAAGCCCCCACTCATCATTGTGCCCTGTGTCCCCAGGTTTGGTGGTAATAGGCTGTCAGGATGGTGCAGCAGGTGTCTCCCAGTGGGGGCTCTGGAGCCAGGGGGAACCAAACGTGACACATGGTGTCTTTTGAACCGAGGAGTTGAGTGTTTGTTTGGAAGAGTCTATTTGCTTCTCCAAAAAGGACAAGGGCATTGGCTGACTTTTGAAGTGAATGACCACTAAAGAAACAAGCCTGTATCTCTCCTTCTCCCAGGACCTGGAGCAGGTGTGCAGGCTTCAGGTGGGATGTGCCTGCCTATCCCCACCTGACAACCCTTCTTCACGCTGGCTCCACGAGACCTGAAGTTTGGAAATCAGCATCTGAGTCTGTTATGCAGCTTGTCCCAGGACATCAGTGTTCAAAGACTATAGCAGGCCCATTGGGTGCAAGGTCACATCCATGCCAGGATGAGAGGTAAAACTTCTCTTTCACCCCAAACATCCTGGGCTTTCCTCTTGTTTCCAGTGGAGCCACAAAGTCACACTGAAGCAGCTGTCAGTAATGTAGAGTGGGTGCCAGAGTTCCTGAGTTTCCCTGCAGGGTGCTCATGGCAGGGGATCCCATTTAATCTGTTAATTTCTGGCTTATGAAGGTATTTAGAAAAGCTCTTTCCTAGGCAATCCTTGGATTAAAAGGGGAAGATGAGATGGGCTCAGTGTGTGTTTTGAACATAGAATTTTTTCTTCATCTAATAGTGTTTATTCTGTTGGGCCTAGGCTGTGGTAGAATGGCCAGCATCTAGAGTTAGGTGGCTGTTTGTGGTCAGATAGAGACATGGGTGATGGCTTCTCCTTTGTCCAAGATGATGTATCCAAATGGATTTGTCTTTTCATCCAGAGTTTCAATGAGGGCAGAGGGAAATTTCAAAAGGATTACAAGGAACCTTGGATGATTGAGAAGGGAAACTTGACTTTCCAGTTTCACTCAGTGGACCATCTAGATAGTTGGACATTCCATATTTTCTCTGCAGTTTCATTGGTGGTGAAGTTATAAGGAGAGTCTTTGGGAATTCTCCTGGGTAGAGGTATTCTGGTGGCTTCATGGGGCTTGGCGTCAGGAACCCTGGGGTGAAATTCTGTAGCTGCTTGCCTGATCCTGGGTGAGTCATGTTATCCCACAGGTTTTCCATTTACTCCTTAGGAAATGGGTATCAGGGAATGTTCTGTTTAAAGTGGAACCCTCCTGTACTGTCGGTGGGCATGCGGGCTGTTGCAGCCACTCTGAAAAAGAGTATGGTGGTTCCTCCAAAAGCTAAAAACTGAAGAACCCTAGGATCCAGCCACTGCACTCCTATGTATTTCCCCAAAATGCACAAAAATGCACATTCAATGGGGTACAAGCACCATGATGTTTATAGAAACATTATCAACAATAGTGAAACTATAGAGGTAGTCCCAATGTCCATTCACTGATGAATGGAAAAAGAAGATGTGGGATACACACACACACACACACACACACATACATGTTAGGTCCATTTTTTTTAAAGATTTTATGTATTTATTTGACAGAGAGAGAGAGAGATCAAGTAGGCAGGCAAACAGAGAGAGAGGAAGTAGGCTCCCCACTGAGCAGACAGCCTGATGTGGGGCTTGATCCAAGAACCCTGAGATCATGACCTGAACCGAAGTCAGAGGCTTAACCCACTAAGCCACCCAGGTTCCCCCATGTTAGGTCCATTATTAAATGAAACGAGACAGAGACAAAGTGAAAGTTATGTAGAGCTTTATTTTATGATAAGTATTAGAAGTTAGACTGACTGGCCAGGGGAACAATACTGAGACATGGTGAAAGTTATGCAAAGTTCTATTTTATGTTAAGCATTAGAAGTCAGACTGACCAGCCAGGGCCGTCTCTGAAGAGAGCAACCACCCCCAGCTTACAGGCTCAAGAATTGACTGACTGACCGGTCAGGGCCACCTCCGAAGAGGGTGACCCTTCCCCATCTTACAGACTACCTTTTATAGAGCAAAAGTCTGGCCACACATAGGTGGCCAATGAGATTGTAGTCATGTCAGGTCACATGCAGGTGGCCAATTGAATTACAATTTACCCTATAGTAGTTGTTTGAACTAACCTATTACTCTGGTCAGAATTGGTGCTCAAGATTGGTGCCCTAATGGCGGGGTTTACATTCTTTGGTGGTTAGGGGAAAAGTATGTGTGTTTTACTGATTTGATGTCTCCACCTGGCCTGACTCATCCTTGTATTCTGGGCTCTGTTATCAGGAACTAGCTGACCATATTCTGCTGGTTTCCAAGACTTGTCTTTAAGTAAGTTTCTCTGGGGGTGGGGGCAGCAGAGTCAGTTTAAGTTTCACTGCACAAACAACAAAATGGCTTTTAATCAAGATGGAGTCACTCTGGCTAAATAGGTCTTTACAATACATATAGATAGATAGATAGATAGAGATAGAGATTATAGTTAGATATAAATCTATCTATCTTTTGATCTATCAACACAATGGAATAGGACCCAGCTTCAGAATGAATGAAACCTTACCATCTGAAAGGAAATGGATGGATCTAGAGTGGATTTAGCTAAGCAAAATCAGTAAGAAAAGACAAATATCCTTGACTTGACTCCTATGGAATTTCAAAAAGAAAACAGATGAACATATTGAGGGGAGAACGATAGGCAAATAAGGAAACAGAATCAACCTTAGAGCACAAACCAAAGGTTGTTGAGGGCAGGGATGTGGAGGAAAGGGTTAAATGGGCGATGGCTATTAGGGAGAACACTTGTGATGAGCTCTGGGTGTTCTATGCAGGTGGGGAATCACAAAATCCTACCCTTGAAGCAAGGAATTAACACTGCATGGAAATAAATTGGAATTGAAGTCAATGAAGAAAAGAAGACCACGTTCTGCTTCATGAGTAGTGATGTAAAAATGGAGTGATTTTCACTGTCTTATTATGTAGATGATTATTTTCAAACACACTGCGGTAGGATACACTAGTTTCTGGTTGCAGAAAGCTGCAATGAATGATTCAGATACCAGAGCATATCTGTGTTCCATTGATATGTTCCTTCCAGTTTGCCTAGGTACAAAGGTGAGTGGACATAAATATGGCAGAAGAGGAAAAGAGGTGTTAAGCATTCAGGAAGGAGTATTTTCCCTTTCTTATGAAATACTTGGGCCAGTGTAATTTTGGAAGAAGGAGGGGCGATCCTATAGCCTTGTGGCAGACAGGGGAGTTCCAGGTCTGCGTATAATTCAGGGGTCCTCGAGGAGACCAGAGTGCATTCTGCAGGAGGATATGGCCAGGTTGGCTCCAGTGGTGGCTGTGTGTCTCACATGTGACAGGTCAGGGCTGTGAGGAGGTTCCTGGCTGAGGACAGGTGAGGCCCAGTGGAGAGTAGGCAGAGCGCCTTTTGTGCCACCAGCGTCAGCCAACACACACAATCTCCTAGTCTGTCCCTGTCATTCCAGTTCAGGCTTCTCCACGTTGCCAGGCTGAGACATTGGTTTGGGCTTCGTTCTTTGAGTGAGTGTGAAGTTTCAAAAGTTTGATGGTTGGAATGATGGGTCTTCAGAACATATGTTCCTTTTTATCTTCTTGTTCTTCTTTCAATCACTGAAGTGAATCAGACCTGTTAATGGAAGGACAGTCTATGTGTTTTTCTTTCCTGATTTCATTAAACAATGGGAAAACAGCCTTCTGCAATAGTCAAAGAATCCTTTGTGAGGGTTTATGTTTTTCTCTCCTGTGAATCACTTTCTGATACTAGAAATTATGTTTGAGGGGCACCTGGGTGGCTCAGTCACTCAGCCTCTGCCTTCACCTCAGGTCATGGTCCCAGGGTCCTGGGATCAAGCCATGCATTGGGCTCCCTGCTCAGCAGGAATCCTACTTCTTCCTCTCTCACTTCCCCTGCTTGTGTTCCCTCCCTTGATGTGTCTTTCTCTGCCAAATAAATAAATAAAAATCTTTTTAAAAAGAATTGTTTTTTAAAGTAAAGCACAGCCTCAGAGCTGTAATGGGGTACAGTGCCCTTTATGAGGGGGAGAAATGGAGGAGGAGTGTAGGTTGTTAGGAGCATGGGGAGTGGCTCATTGTGCTCCCAATGGAATGAAAGCCCCTGTTAGCCTTCTCTGGTGGGAACTGAGAGACAGTGTGTGGTGTGTGTGTGTATGTGTGTGTGTGTGTGTGTGTGTGTGGCTGCTTACTTGGTGGCACATCCTAGGCTCTGAAACCTGACCCTGTGAGTCCCTTGTGACTTTAATTGGGGAATTTATGAAGAAAACAGAATGAATCCTAGAGGGCACCTGCATCCTTTGCACTCAGATAACTCCATGGAGCAAAGGAATCCATCACCCATGAGGCATGTCAGGATCCCTGAGGGTGTGGGCCTTGCTTCCTGGCAAGAGGTTGCGTCTTCATCCTTATCTGAATCAAAGCCATGTTGTCTGGTTAAGGAGATCCAGATCCAGATCCATGTCATTATTATTCTTGTTATTTTAAGAAAGTAATATAGACATTGACTTCGAGATCCAAATATCAAAAGGAAAAACACAAGGTCAAATATATATATATATATATATATATATATATATATATATATATATATTGAACTTGTGGTGCCTCTCATTAGTATGGGTAATGTAGGATTGCCCTTATGAGAAAGAACAAGGAATTCTATTTGGATAGAAGTGTGCTGTGCACACGGAGTGCTTTATTCTATCCTTTTCTTTACTTCTTAGAAGGGAAAATGGAGTGATGACTGAAGCTTGGTTTCTGATTTGAAGGAATGGAAGACAAGAGATTTGAAAGAGCAGTGTTCATGCTGACATGGTTTTCCATTCCAAGTGAGTGAGGTGTTTGAATCCTGGAGTTGGAAGCATTGGTGTTCAGGGAGGATGTGGTCTGAGTTTCCCGCACACAGAGTCACCCGGCTGGTCTGCCTCATTGGACCAGTTCCCGCCTTTTGAAGAGCAGCTTTAATGTGGCTTGAAACCCTAGGGGATGAGAGGAATTATCTGGAAGGGACACCTGGGTGGGCCAGTGTAGGCAAACCCAGGAAATTTCAGAGCTAATGATGAACATGTTTCTGAGACTGGAGTTGGCTTCTCTGTGAGAAGCATCGAGCAGGGGTGGAAAGCAGTCTCTGGGTCTTAGGAGTCACTGTGTCAGCAGGTGTGAGCCTGGCAGTGGAGTCAGATCATATCTGGGAGACTGTGAGGCTGTGGCAGTGGGCCATCGTTCTTGATGCACAAGCCAGCTTGCACCAGGGACAGGGCTTTGCTCCCCAGCCAGCCCTCCTGCTGCAGATGGGATAGGAAATTTGTTTCCTGTTGGATTTGTTGCCTGTGGGCTTGGTGGGAAGCAGCCCATAGGCATCCTTCTGGATTCTTGTCCAGTGTGCCCCTTGCTTCCTCAGATAAGGCACCACAGGTGTCCTCTGCCTGGTGTCTATGAATTCAGCCAGCAGAAGCACTTCTTCCAGAGACACATCCCTGAGAAATACTCCACTTTCCTGTGTTGTGTGGAAGAGACCACTTTTCATTTGGAACTGAAATCTCAGCTCCTGCCATTAGGTTTCAAGGCCACATGACACCAGTCTCACTGAAGCTCTCATTCCACATGGGACCCCATGTGCCAGACTGAGACTGAACCAAGGAGGTCTATTGCTTCTGCTGCTGCTGCTGCTGCTTCATGTTCCTTCCTGAAAACTGTGCAGCAATGCCTGGTTTGTGATGACATCCCAGGATAAAGGGACAGGTACACCATTCTGCCCCAACACAGAAGGATGCCAGATGTCAATCACAGATGGCTGGTGCAGGGAGGAGAGATGTCTGTTTCCCAGGACCTTGGTCAGAAGAAGATTTGGACCCTGGGATGCTCTCTGCTCAGCTTTCTCAGATGAGTACATCAGGAAAGGAAAGGAAGTGTGTGTGCTCACCTGGAATGGAGGGAGGTGTCTGTTTTCAGGTTTCATGTACAAATGGATTCCTCTTATGGCTCATTTTCATAATGGCATTCAGGGTGCTGTAAGGCGACCCATTGTCCTGGGCATCCTGGCTGTGCAAGAGCTCTGGTCAACTTTTCCACCAGGGCTCTGGACTAGGAAATCAGAGGGAGTCTGTGGTGAAACAATCTGAGTAGGCCTCCATTTCCCCCTTGCTGAGATTGGCTGGTGACTGTGATAACTGCTCTGGAAATATAAAGCAGGAGACAGGGCTGGGGTGCTGAAGGGGAGGTGACAGTGGTGCTTGCTATTCCTATAGGGTCCAGGTGAGACTTTGCTAGGATGGTGATGTTTGAGTCAAGTTAAAAAAGAAGGTGTGTGATCTCATATCAAAAACCTTCTAAAAGGAAGGGACAGCAAATGGAAAGCCCTTGGGGCAGGAACATATCAAGTATGTCCAGGAGCAGCAACAAGGCCCTGTGGCCATAGGATATGGCTTAAGACATGACCTCAGGGAGGTGACATTAGGGTGGCAGAAAGCCATTGCAGGGCCAGACCCTATGGGGCCCCATTTCACTGGGCCATCCTGGCAACAGTATTGAGAACAGATGACAGAGCACTGAGGATGGGCAAGGGAGATCAATGATGAAGCTTTCCCAGAGCAGAGTTGAGGGAGGAGTGGTAACTGAGCATCTGTCTCTGACTTTTCAGGTGGCTAGGGTGCCCAAGGATGGGCCTGGCCTCAGTGGGGGCAGAAATGTATCAAGGCTTGTATACAGCTCTGAAAGACACCATTTAGCCAGGGTGGAAATTGTGGCGAAGGACTCAGGACTCAGGATCAGGATTGATTTGGGCTGAACGCTCATGAGAATTGGCTGGCATTGGGCAGCCCTGGGGACCACCCGGTTCTCTGTGGCCAACGGCCTTTTCTTGCTCAGGGAGGGTGGCAGCCACCCAGGAAATGCACTGAATTGATGCAGCACAATGGGGACCCCGGCGCAGGGGAGCGTTCCTGGAGCAGAGTTGAGGCAGGGGTTCTGGCTGGGAGTCTGCCACCAACTTTTCAGGTGGCTAGGGCGCCCAGGGATGGGTCTGGCCTCTGTGGGGGAATGAATGGATCTCTTGCTTTAAGGCTTGTTCCCATCTCTTTTCTTTTTGATAAGTCTGGCCAGGAGTTTATCAATCTTATTAATTCTTATTAATTCTTTCAAAGAACCAGCTCCTAGTTTTGTTGATCTGTTCTACTGTTCGTTTGGTTTCTATTTCATTGATTTCTGCTCAATCTTTCTCTTCTCCTGCTGGGTTTAGGCTTTCTTTGCTGTTCTTTCTCCAGCTCCTTTAGGTGTAGGGTTAGGTTGTGTACCTGAGATCTTTCTTGTTTCTTGAGAAAGCCTTGTATATACTTTCCTCTTAGGACTGCCTTTGCTGTGTCCCAAAGATTTTGAACAGCTGTGTTTACTTTATCATTTGTTTCCATGATTTTTTTTCATCCATTTATTTTCAGCATAACAGTATCATTATTTTTTCACCACACCCAGTGCTCCATGCAATCCGTGCCCTCTATAATACCAACCACCTAGTACCCCGACCTCCCACCCCCCCCACCACTTCAAACCCCTCAGATGGTTTTTCAGAGTTCATAGTCTCTCTTGATTCACCTCCCCTTCCAATTTACCTCAACCCCTTCTCTCTAACTCCCCATGTCCTCCATGCTTTTTGTTATGCTCCACAAATAAGTGAAACCATATGATAATTGACTCTCTCTGCTTGACTTATTTCACTCAGCATAATCTCTTCCAGTCCCGTCCATGATGCTACAAAAGTTGGGTATTCGTCCTTTCTGATGGAGGCATAATACTCCATAGTGTATATGGAACACATCTTCCTTATCCATTCATCTGTTGAAGGGGGGCATCCTGGTTCTTTCCACAGTTTGGCGACCGTGGCCATTGCTGCTATAAACATTGGGGTACAGATGGCCCTTCTTTTCACTACATCTGTATCTTTGGGGTAAATACCCAGGAGTGCAATGGCAGGGTCATAGGGAAGTTCTATTTTTAATTTCTTGAGGAATCTCCACACTGTTCTGCAAAGAGGCTGCACCAACTTGCATTCCCACCAACAGTGTAAGAGGGTTCCCCTTTCTCCACATCCTCTCCAACACATGTTGTTTCCTGTCTTGCTAATTTTGGCCATTCTAACTGGTGTAAGGTGTTTCCATGAATTTTTAAATTCTTCTTTAATTTCATGGTTGACCCATTCATTCTTTAGTAGGATGCTCTTTAGTCTCCATGTATTTGAGTACTTTCCAACTTTCCTCTGTGGTTGAGTTCTAGTTTCAAAGCATTGTGGTCTGAAAATATGCAGGGAATGATCCTAATCTTTTGGTACCAGTTGAGACCTGATTTGTGACCCAGGATATGATCTATTCTGGAAAGTGTATCCTGTGCACTAGAGAAGAATGTGTATTCTGTTGTTTTGGAATGGAATGTTCAAAATATATCTGTGATGTCCATCTGGTCCAGTGTGTCATTTAAAACCCTTATTTGGGGTGCCTGGGTAGTTTAGTGTGTTAAAGCCTCTGCCTTTAGCTCAGATCATGATCTCAGGGTCCTGGGATCAAGCCCCACATCCAGATCTCTGCTCAGCAGGGAGCCTAGTTCCCCCTCTGTCTCTCTGACTGTCTCTCTGCCTACTTGTGATTTCTGTCTGTCAAATAAATAAATAAAATCTTTTAAAAAATCCTTTATTTCCTTGTTGATCTTTTGCTTAAATGATCTATTTCAGTGAGGGGGATGATAAAATCTCCTACTATTATTGTATTATTGTCAATGTGTTTCCTTGATTTTGTTATTAATTGGTTTATATAATTGGCTTCTCCCATGTTAGGGGCATAGATATTTACAATTGTTAGATCTTCTTGCTGGATAGAACCGTTAAATATGATATAGTGTTCTTCATCATCTCTTATTATAGTCTTTGGGTTAAAGTCTAATTTATCTGATAGAAGGGTTGTCACCCCCAGCTTTATTTTGATGTCCATTAGCATGGTAAATTTTTTCAACCCCCCTCCCCACTACTTTAAATCTGGAAGTGTCTTTAGGTTTAAAATGACTTTCCTGTGGATAACGTATTGATGTGTCTTGTTGTGTTTTTTTTTATTATTATTATTCATTCTGATACCCTGTGTCTTTTGATTGTGGCATTTAGCCTATTTATATTCAGGGTAACCATTGAAAGATATTAATTTAGTGCCATTGTATTGCCTGTAAGGTGACTCTTACTGTATATTGTCTGTGTTCCTTTCTGGTCTGTTACTTTTAGGATCTCTCTTTGTTTGTTTGTTTTTTTGTTTGTTTTGTTTTGTTTTTTTTGTTTTAAATACTTTATTCATTTATTTGACAGACAGAGATCACAAGTAGGCAGAGACAGAGGGGGGAAGCAGGCTCCCTGCTGACCAGAGAGCCTGATGCGGGGCTTGATCCCAGGACCCTGAGATCATGACCTGAGCCAAAGGCAGAGGCCCAATGCACTGAGCCACTTGGGCACCCCGAAAGAAAAATCTTTTTATTGTTTATTTTAATTCCAATTGAGTTGACATACAGTGCTATATGAGTTTCAGGTGTGCAATAGCATGAGTCAGTAATTCTCTGTATCACTCTGCTCATCCAGAAAAGTGTGCTCTCAGTCCTCTTCATCTGTTTCACTTATCCCTCCAGCCACCTACCCTTTTGTGATCATCGGTTTGTTTTCTGTTGTTAAGAATCTGTATTTTGGGGGGAGACAAGATGGCGGGGAAGTAGGAGGAGGCTCCATTTCAACCTGTACCCTAAAGTGAGCTGATTACCTACTAAAGAACTCCTATTACCCATGAAATCATCCTGAGATCAGAATTACACATGTCTGGATCTCTATGGGGGCAGAAGACACCAGTGGGCAGGTAAAGTGGAGTGGGAACATTGGACTGACATCAGAAGATAAACAAAAGGGGGAGAGAGCCACCAGAGGCGACCCATTGGAAAGTAATACCCCAATACGAGAGTGCCCTGCACCTGGGGGCCAGCATTAACTTGGACTCTGGTTGAAAGCACTCAAAATGAGCAAAGGATCATGGGGGGAAATTGTGGGAATCAGGGTGGTTAGGGACAGGGGCTTAAGTCCCCGGACCCTGGACAGCCACCCCTGGTGCTGAGCCAGAGAGAGTGCAGCGGAGAAACCAGGTCTTGGTCCCTGAGCTGCCAGTGTGCCTGAGAACGTGTGGGGTCCAGCTCCCATGAGGGGCTGGGAGCCTTGCCAGATGGCAGAAGCACAGCCTTTTTGCACTCTCCACATGAGCACTGTGCTATGCTATCAGAGCCTGAGACACATGCACCCCACACCCTCCCCTGAGAGAGGTGCGTGAAGGCGCCAGCCCGGCGCTCTCAGACCAGGAAAGACCAGGCACTCCCAGCCCAGGCCAGTGGGAAAACCTCAGTGTGTGATCACTGCTTGGAAACTCTCAGGTGGTCCGGAGCTGCCCAGACAGCCACCACTGTCCTGGTTTTGGATACAAGCAGGAGTTCCTGTGTCCCCAGGGACCACGACTGGGAACGTGCTCTGCCAGTGGCTGAGGGGGAACTTATGTGCTTTGTAGCACCCACGGGGGAACAGACTGAGGTTTCTCTCTGAGAGGGAGGTCGGGGTGCAGTCTCCCTTCCTCTAAACCTCCAAAAGCCATCAAAAGCTGTCAGGTGAGAGAAAACAAATGAAAAAGCATAAAAACCTCCAGAGAACAAAAGCCTGAAAAACTGGTTTCCTCAGAGCCCACCACCTTGAGGGGGGCGGGAGGACTTAACTCAGGGAACACTGCCTGAAAACCCATGTGGCAGGCCCCTTCCCAGAAAACCAACCAGGAAAAAAAAAAAAGGAAAAAAAAGACAACAAGAGAACAACCACCACTACTTCATAGATACAACTTTTATTTTTAATTCATTCCCACTATTCTGGTTCATTTTTTTTTTAATTTTATATAGATAATTTTTTAACCAATTTACCATCACAGTGAGATATCTAGTACATCAAATTCCATAATAACATTTTAACCTGAAGTTTTTGATACATATATCCATGTTTTTCTTTTGCTTTCCTATTTTTTAACTTTTTAAATTTTAGTTTAGTTTATTTTTTATTTTTATTTTTAAATATTCATATAGAGTTAAACTTCAAGGTAATCCCCTTTCCCCAATCAATGCTACCCCTATAGGTAAACCAATTTTTAATCCCCCTTTATCTTAGGAAAGCTGAGTCCTTTAACAAAGATATCAAGATACATCCAAGAAGAATCAAAATAAACTTCCTTGCCCACACTGAGAATTTATAACCCGTCTCCCATCTTTTTCTTCCCCCAGTTTTTCTGTGTATTTTTGTTTGTCCTGATAGTATACAAATCTTATACTTGGGGTTCTTTTTGATGAGTTTCTTTCTTTTTTTTTTTTTTTTGCTTTTATATATATATTTTTTCTCTTGTCATATACTTTTATCAGTCTTTTTGTTTTTCTGCTTTTGTATACTTCATAAATCTTACCCCTTGGGGCCCATTTGGGCTAAGCCTTCCTTTTATCTTGCCTTTTTTTCTCCTCTCTCTCTCTTTTCTTTTTCTTTTCTTTTTTCTCTCATTTGGGTGGGGACTCCTGATTGCTCAGAAGCATTCCAGGGTGCACCTTGACTGCACCACTGTTGATATATCCAGCTACATCCATTCAGCCATCTCTCACCAAAATGATGATGAGGAGGAATGCCCAACAGAAGAAAAACTCAGAGGATGGGCCTTTTGCAACAGAACTAATGGCTATCGGCATAGACAATATGCCTGAAAGGAAATTCAGGCTAACAATTATCCAGGCAATAGCTAGGTTGGAAAAAGCCATGGATGACCAAACGGAATTGATTAGGGCAGAACCGAAAGCCAACAGGGATGATGTTCACAATGCTGTCAATGAGTTCCAATCTAATCTAAATTCTCTAAAAGCTAGGGTAACTGAGACAGAAGATAGAATTAGTGATCTGGAGGACAAACAGATAGAGAAAAAGGATCAGTAAGAAGCCTGGAACAAACAGCTGAGAAGCCACGAAAACAGAATCAGGGAAATAAATGATGCAATGAAACGTTCCAACGTCAGAATTATTGGAATACCTGAAAGGGAGGAGAAAGAAAGAAGTCTAGAAGAAATAGTGGAACAATTTCTCCATGAAAATTTTCCCAATCTCACAAATGGAACCAGCGTTCATATACTAGAGGCAGAATGGTCCCCCCCCCCAAGATTATAGATTCTTGAAAGTCCTCCAGACACCTAATAGTAAGAATGAAGAATTATAATTGTAGGCAGGCCCTCTTGAAGGCAGCTAGGACAAAGAATCTCCTTGTGAACAGAGGAAAGCCCATCAGAATAACATCATACCTGTCCACAGAAACCTGGAAAGCCAGAAAGGGCTGGCAAGATATATTCAGGGCACTAAATAAGAAGAACATGCAGCCAAGAATACTTTATCCAGCAAGACTGACACTCAAAAAGGATAAAGAGATAAAGAGTTTCCAAGACCGGCAAGGCTTAAAAGCGTATGAGACCACCAAGCTGACACTGCAGGAAATATTAAGGGGGGGGTTCTATAAAATAGGAAGAATCCTAAGAATATTATTGAACAGAAATATAAAGACAATCTACAGAAAGAAAGACTTCAAAGGTAACACAATGCCAATAAAAACATATCTATCAATAATCACTCTCAATGTGAATGGCCTAAATGCGCCCATAAAATGACACAAGGTTGCAGATTGGGTAAAATGACAGGACCCATCCATATGTTGTCTACAAGAGACCCATTTTGAACCTAAAGATACACCCAGACTGAAAGTGAAGGGATGGAGAAGCATCTTTCATGCCAATGGGCCTCAAAAGAAGGCCGGGGTAGTGATTCTCATATCAGATAAATTAGATTTTAAACTAAAGACTGTAGTCAGAGATACAGAAGGACACTACATAATTCTTAAAGGGACTACCTACCAAGATGATCTAACAATTGTAAATATCTATGCCCCAATATGGGAGCAGCCAATTACATAAGAAAACTATTAATCAAGATAAAGAGTCATATTGATGTGAATACATTAATAGTAAGAGATCTTAACATGCCTCTCTCAGTAATAGACAGGTCATCCAAGCAGAAAATCAATAAAGAAACAAGAGCATTGAATGACACATTGGACCAGATGGACCTCATAGATATATAGAGAACATTCCACCCTAAAACAACAGAATACTCATTCTTCTAAAGTGCACATGAAACCTTCTCCAGAATAGACCACATGCTGGGTCACAAATCAGGACTCAACAGATACCAAAAGACTGATATTTTTCCCTGCATATTCTCAGATCACAATGCTTTGAAACTGGAGCTCAATCACAAGGAAAAGTTTGGAAGGAACTCAAATACCTGGAAGCTAAAGACCACCTTGCTTAAGAATGCTTGGATCAACCAGGAGATCAAAGAAGAACTGAAACAATTTATGGAAACCAATGAGAATGAAGACACTTCAGTCCCAAACCTATGGGATACAGCAAAGGCAGTCCTAAGGGGGAAATACATAGCCATCCAAGCCTCCCTCAAAAAAATTGAAAAATCCAGAATACACCAGCTGTCTCTACACGTTAAATAAGTGGAGAATCAACAACAAATCAAACCAACTCCACACATAAGAATGGAAATGATCAAGATTAGAGCAGATATCAATGAGGTAGAAACTAGAGATACAGTAGAACGTATCAATAAAACTAGAAGCTGTTTTTTTTAAAGAATCAATAAAATGGATAAACCATTGGCCACAGCAATCCAAAAGAAAAAAGAGAAAGCCCAAATTTATAAAATTATGAATGAAAAGGGAGAGATCACAACTAATTGAGGAAGTAGAAACAATCATCAGAAGTTATTATCAACAGTTATGTGCCAATATGTTAAGCAACCTAGATGATATGGATGCATTTCTGGAAAACTATAAACTCCCAAAATTGAACCAAGAAGAAATTGACAACCTGAATAGGCCGATATCTAGTGACAAGATTGAAGCAGTGATCAAAAATCTCCCAAAAAAAAAAAAAAAAAAAAAGAGCCTAGGACCTAATGGATTCCCTAGGGAATTCTACCACACTTTCAAAGAAGAAATAACACCTATTCTCCTGAAGCTGTTTCAAAAAATGGAAGCAGAAGGAAAATTTCCAGACTCTTTTTATGAAGCCAGCATTACCCTGATCCTCAAACGAGGCAAAGACCCCACCAAAAAGGAGAATTTCAGACCAATATCACTGGTGAATATGGATGCTAAGATTCTCAACAAGATCCTAGCAAATAAGATCCAACAGCTCATTAAAAAGATTACCCACCATGACCAGGTGCAATTCATCCCTGGGTTACAAGGATGGTTCAACATTCGCAAATCAATCAATGTGATAGAACAAATCAATAAAAGAAGAAAGAAGAACCACATGGTCCTCTCAATTGATGCAGAAAAAGCATTTGACAAAATCCAGCATCCATTCCTGATTAAAACGCTTCAAAGTATAGGGATAGAGGGAACATTCCTGAACTTCATCCAATCTATCTATGAAAGATCCACAGCAAATATCATCCTCAATGGGAAAAAGCTCGCAGCCTTCCTGTTGAGATCAGGAACATGGCAAGGATGCCCACTCTCACCACTCTTGTTCAACATAGTATTAGAAATCCTAGAAGCAGCAATAAACAAAGAGAACAACAAAGAGAAATAAAAGGTATCCAAATTGGCAATGAAGAAGTCAAACTCTCTCTCTTTGCAGATGACATGATTCCTTATATGAGAAACCCAAAAGACTCCACCCCCAAACTACTAGAACTCATACAGCAATTCAGTAATGTGGCAGGATACAAAGTCAATGTACAGAAATCGGTGGCTTTCTTATACACTAACAGTGAAAATACAGAAAGGGAAACTAGAGAATCGATTCCATTTACTATAGCACCAAGAACCATAAGATACCTTGGAATAAACCTAACCAAAGAGGTAAAGAATCTGTACTTGAGGAACTACAGAATACTCCTGAAATAAATTGAAGAAGACACAAAAAGATGGAAGACTATTCCATTCTCTTGGAACAGAAGAATAAACATTGTTAAAATGTCTATACTGCCTAGAGCACTCTATACTTTTAATGCCATTCTGATCAAAATTCCACCGCCATTTTTCAAAGAGCTGGAGAAAATAATCCCAAAGTTTGTATGGAATCAGAAGAGACCCCAAATTGCTAGGAAATGTTGAAATGTTGAAAAAACAAAAATAAAACTGTTGGCATCACGTTACCTGATTTCAAGCTTTACTACAAAGCTGTGATCACCAAGGCAGCATGGTACTGGCATCAAAACAGACACACAGAGCAGTGGAACAGAGAGAGAGCCCAGATATGGACCCACAACTCCATGCTCACATAATCTTCGACAAAGCAGGAAAAAAAATATTCAGTGGAAAAAACACAGTCTCTTCAATAAATGATGCTGGGAAAATTGGACAGCTATATGTAGAAGAATGAAACTCGAACATTCTCTTACACCATACACAAAGATAAACTCAAAATGGATAAAAGACCTCAATTCTAGAGAGGAATCCATCAGAATCCTAGAGGAGAACATAGACAGTAACCTCTTTGATATCAGCCACGGTAACTTCCTTCAAGATATGTCTCCAAAGGCAAAGGAAACAAAAGCAAAAATAAACTTTGGGGACTTCATCTAGATCAAAAGCTTCTGCGCAGCAAAGGAAACAGTCAACAAAACAAAGAGGCAACCCACGTAATGGGAGAAGATATTTGCAAATGACAGTGCAGACAAAAGTTTGATATCCAGGATCTATAAAGAACTTCTCAAACTCAACACACACAAAACAGATAATCATATCAAAAAATGGGCAGAAGATATGAATAGACACTTCTCCAATGAAGATATACAAATGGCTATATAATGTCTCAGTATATATATATATAGTCTCAGTAGTTTATTTTTGCTTTTCTTTCCTTTACCTCAGGAGACAGTCTAGAAAAATGCTACTTGGTCCATGTCAAGAAGTTACTGTCTGAGCCCTCTTGTAGGGTTTTTATGGTTCCAGGTCTTTCACTGGGGTCTTGAAACTGTTTTTGAGTTCATTTGTCTGTATGGTGTAAGGAAGCAGAGTAATTGCATTCTTTTGTGCGTGGCTGTCCAGTTTTCCAAAACCATTTGTTGTAAAGACTGTCTTTTTTCCTTTATGATATTCTTGCCTGCTTTGGGGAAGATTAATTGGGCACACAACTGCCAGTTTATATCTGAGTTTCTGTCCTGTTCCCTTGGTTGCTGTGTGTATTTTTGTGCCAAGAGCATCCTGTTAGGATGACTACAGCTTTGTAGTAGAACTTGAAATCTGGAATTGTGACTCCTCCAGCTTTGTTTTACTTTCTCAGTATTGTGTTGGCTGTTCAGAATCTTTGCTGATTCCGTATAGATTTTTAGGAGTGTTTGCTTGAGTTCTTTTTGTTTAACTTAAATTCAATGAGCCAACTTAGAGTGCATCATTAGTTTCAGATATAGTGTTCAATAATAGATCAGGTCTGTGTAACACCCAGTGCTCATTGCATCCCATGCCCTCCTTAAGGTCCATCACCTAGTTACCACATCCCCTAGCTACCTCCCCTCCAGGAACCCTCAGTTTGTTACTGTAACAAACCCAACAGTTTGTTTCTGTACTGAAGAATCTCTCATGGTTTTTCTCCCTTTCTGATGACTTCCCATTCAGCTTTTCCTCCCTTCCCCTCTGATCATCTGTGGTTTTTCTTCTATTTCACATAGGAGTGAACCCATGAACCAACTGTCTTTCTCTGATAGACTTATTTTGCTCAGCATAACACCCTCCAATTCCATCCAGATGGATGTGATGATGTCTTCATCCTCTCTTGACTGAATAGTATTCTGTTGTAGATATGAACCACATCTTCTTTATCCATTCATCTGTCCATGAACATCTGTGCTCTTTCCATACTTTGGCTAGAGAGGATAATGCTGTAATGAACATTGGGGAGCAGGTGCCACTACTTTTCATTCAATCTGTGTCTTTGGGGTAAAGACCTAGTAGTGAAATTTTGGGGTCATAGGGTAGCTCTATGTTTAAGTCCTTGAAGAAACTTGATAACATTTGACCGAGTGGTTGTACGAGCTTGCTTTTCCACCAGCAGTGTAAGAGGGTTCCCCTTTCACCATGTCCTCGCCAACATTTGTTTTTCCCTGACTTGATAATTTTAGCCATGCCATCTGTTGTAAGGTGGTATCTCATTGTGGTTTTGATTTGTATTTCCCTGATGCTAAGTGATGTGGAGCACTTTTTCATGGGTCTCTTGATCTCTTATATGTTCTTTAGGTAGAAAGTTGTGTTCATGTTTATACCTATTTCTTAATCTAGGATAGGGGTGGTCCTAGGAGCATGGAAGGTGTGATCTGCTTAGATGTGGAGACCTTCCCAGATGTCTGAATTGAGGGCTAGAGTTAAGGAGAATATCAGGCTCAGGCTTTGCATTCAGTATGGTATGGAACTATAAATAAGCAGGGATTGGTTCAAGATTTCATTCAGATTTCTTCCCTAAATCCTTTCTGCAGTTCAAAAGGCATGATTTCTGACTTTGTTGTAGGATGAGCCCTCTGCTTCGCTTAGGTGTCCCCATTTCCTGGGGATCTGTAGCCAGACCTCTGGGCATAATCCTTTAAAAAGCGAATCTAGGGTTAGGGTTGGGGCCTAGGATCATGGCAGGTTTAGTTTGCCAGCTGTGTGGCAAGACTACTGAAGGGCTGAATTCAGGGCATGGTCAGGGTGAGTGTCAGGCTCCAGGTTTGAGTCCAGCCGGCACTGAATGTGGGAGTTTCCTTATGTGGGCATGCAGATTTCTCCTGCTCTGAATCATTTCCAGAGTTCCAAATGGCATGGTTTCCTTCTGAGTGGCAGGTGGAATCCTCTGGATTTTCTCAGGTGTCCCTAGTCCCTGGGGCTTTGGCATCAGATCTCTGGGAACAGACCCCTCTGAGCCCAACCTAGGGTCGGGGTTGGAGTCAAGTTTACAGTCATGGTTTAGGGTCACAGGTTAAGGTTAGGGGTTTGGGGTAAGGTTAGGGTCAGGGGTTTGGGTAGGAGTAGGTTTAGAGTTGTGCTAGGGTTAATTTTCCTTTTTTTTTTTTAAGATTTTATTTGTTTGGGAGGAGTCAAGATGGCAGAGAAGTAGCAGGCTGAGACTACATCAGCTAGCAGGAGATCAGCTAGATAGCTTATCTAAAGATTGCAAACACCTGCAAATCCATCGGCAGATCAAAGAGAAGAAGAACAGCAATTCTGGAAACAGAAAAACAACCACTTTCTGAAAGGTAGGACCGGCGGAGAAGTGAATCCAAAGCGACGGGAAGACAGACCCCGGGGGGAGGTGCCGGGTCCCGGCAAGCGGTGGAACAACGGAGCACAAAATCAGGACTTTTCAAAGTCTGTTCTGCTGAGGGACATCGCTCCAGAGGCTAAACCGGGGCAAAGCCCATGCGGGGTCACAGAAGGATCGGGGGTGTCTGAGTGTCACAGAGCTTGCGGGTATTGGAACGGGAAAACCGGCTACAGAGACAGAGCTGACAGTAAGCTCACAGCTCGGGGTTACCTTGAACTGGTCGCAGGCTCGGTGAGCTCGGAGCGCAGCTGGAGGTCAGGCAGACAGGAGTAACTGGGTGCTGTTCTCTGAGGGCCCACTGAGTAGTGGGGCTCGGGATCTCGGCTCCTCCTGACTGGAGACCAGGAGGCCTCCATTTGTATTCCCGTCCTCCAGAACTTACGGAAAGCGCTCAGGGAACAAAAGCTCCTGAAAACAAACACGAGCGGATTACTCACCCCGGCCCGGGTAAGGGTGGTGCAATTGCGCCTGGGGCAAAGACACTTGAGAATCACTACACTAGGCCCCTCCCCCAGAAGATCAACAAGAAATCCAGCCAAGACCAAGTTCACCCACCAAGGAGTGCGGCTTCAATAGAAAGTAGAGCAGCAGAATTCCAGAGGATGAGAAGGCAAAGCACGGAACTCATGGCTTTCTCCCTGTGATTTTTTTAGTCTTGCAGTTAATTGAATATTTTTCTTTTTCATTTTTTTTCTCTTCTTCTGCTAAAAATTTTTTAAAATTTTACCCTTTACTTTTTTAATGTTTTGAAACTAGTTTAACTAATATATATATTTTTTCTTTTTTATACTTTTCTTTATTATTTTTCTTTTTTTAATTCTTTTCTTTTATTTATTTTTATTTTTTTTTCTTTCTTTCTTTTTGAACCTATTTTATCCCCTTTCTCCACCCTCAAGATTTGGGATCTCTTCTGATTTGGTTAAAGCATATTTTCCTGGGGTTTTTGCCACCTTTTAGTATTTTACTTGCTCCTTCATATACTCTTATCTGGACAAAATGACAAGACGGAAAAATTCACTACAAAAAAAAAGAACAAGAGGCAGTACTGAAGGCTAGGGACCTAATCAATACAGACATTGGTAATATGTCAGATCTAGAGTTCAGAATGACAATTCTCAAGGTTCTAGCCAGGCTCGAAAAAGGCATGGAAGATATTAGAGAAACCCTCTCGGGAGATATAAAAGTCCTTTCTGGAGAAATAAAAAAACTAAAATCTAACCAAGTTGAAATCAAAAAAGCTATTAATGAGGTGCAATCAAAAATGGAGGCTCTCACTGCTAGGATAAATGAGGCAGAAGAAAGAATTAGCAATATAGAGGACCAAATGACAGAGAATAAAGAAGCTGAGCAAAAGAGGAACAAACAGCTACTGGACCACGAGGGAAGAATTCGAGAGATAAGTGACACCATAAGATAAAACAACATTAGAATAATTGGGATTCCAGAAGAAGAAGAAAGAAACAGGGGAGCAGAAGGTATACTGGAGACAATTATTGGGGACAATTTCCCCAATATGGCAAAGGGAATGAGCATCAAAATTCAGGAGGTTCGGAGAATGCCCCTCAAGATTAATAAGAATAGGCCCACACCCCGTCACCTAATAGTAAAATTTACAAGTCTTAGTGACAAAGAGAAAATCCTGAAAGCAGCCTGGGAAAAGAGGTCTGAAACATACAATGGTAAAAATATTAGATTGGCAGCTGACTTATCCACAGAGACCTGGCAGGCCAGAAAGAGCTGGCATGATATTTTCAGAGCACTAAACGAGAAAAACATGCAGCCAAGAATACTATATCCAGCTAGGCTATCATTGAAAATAGAAGGAGTGATTAAAAGCTTCCAGAACAAACAAAACCTGAAAGAATTTGCAAACACCAAACCAGCTTTACAGGAAATATTGAAAGGGTCCTCTAAGCAAAGAGAGAGCCTACAAGTGGTAGATCAGAAAGGAACAGAGACCATATACAGTAACAGTCACCTTACAGGCAATACAATGGCACTAAATTCATATCTCTCAATAGTTACCCTGAATGTTAATGGGCTAAATGCCCCAATCAAAAGACACAGGGTATAAGAATGGATAAAATAAAAACAAAACCCATTTATAAGTGGCCTCCAAGAAACACATTTTAAGCCCGAAGACACCTCCAGATTTAAAGTGAGGGGATGGAAAAGAATTTACCATGCTAATGGACATCAGAAGAAAGCAGGAGTGGCAATCCTTATATCAGATCAATTAGATTTTAAGCCAAAGGCTATAATAAGAGATGAGGAAGGACACTATATCACTATATCATACTCAAAGGGTCTGTCCAACAAGAAGATCTAACAATTTTAAATATCTATGCCCCCAACATGGGAGCAGCCAACTATATAAACCAATTAATAACAAAATCAAAGAAACACATCAACAATAATACAATAATAGTAGGGGAATTTAACACTCCCCTCACTGAAATGAACAGATCATCCAAGCAAAAGATCAACAAGGAAATAAAGTCCTTAAACAACACACTGGACCAGATGGACATCACAGATATATTCAGAACATTTTATCCCAAAGCAACAGAATACACATTCTTCTCTAGTGCACATGGAACATTCTCCAGAATAGATCACATCCTCGGTCCTAAAGCAGGACTCAGCCGGTTTCAAAAGATTGGGATCATTCCCTGCATATTCTAAGACCACAATGCTCTGAAGCTCGAACTCAACCACAAGAGGAAGTTTGGAAAGAACCCAAATACATGGAGACTAAACAGCATCCTTCTAAAGAATAAATGGGTCAACCGGGAAATTAAAGAAGAATTGAAAAAAATCATGGAAACAAATGACAATGAAAATACAACGGTTCCAAATCTGTGGGACACAACAAAGGCAGTCCTGAGAGGAAAATATATAGCGGTACAAGCCTTTTCAAGAAATAAGAAAGGTCTAAGGTATACAACCTATCCCTCCACCTAAAGGAGCTGGAGAAAGAACAAGAAAGAAACC